>NC_090928.1:190046482-190349513 GCF_040938575.1 Ambystoma mexicanum | reverse complement strand
TAAGCGAGATCTAAGCAGATGGTTTCACAATCTCATGAGATCTAATATGGAACACAGGGGCAATGGGCTGGTCTTGGAAGCAAGACCACGGAGAGCAACAGAGGTTCGAATCCCTGTTCCACACTTAGAAACCGAACGCGGGTATAGGCGCGTTATACATTTTTTTTTAAATAAAACAAGATATGCAAATTAATGCCTGCAAACTGCAAAAAAAGTTGAGAATTTAATAACATTTTTTATACATAACGAAAGTGGCAACATGGTAAGAATTGCTCTATATTATTAAAATGAGTGAAAGTTGCAAGTTCAGGCTTTATGTCAATGGAATAGACTGAAAGCATACAAGCTAATTGTATTTCTGTGGAAACTTGGGAATCACATCAAAAATGTGTATATGTTAAGTAGTCATACTATGAAGAGAAAGATTAATTCGAATTTCTTGATAATAGATAGCACTATAGTAGCACCGTAAATGGAATATTGTCAAGTATTTCAAGCTTTTTTGTTTGTTTTAAAACCCTCTTCTTATTTGGTTTTAACATGTGGCGTTTCAACCGCTCATAAGCATGGCACCATCAATTGACATTCAATTCAACATCAGATTAAAAAGAAAAAAAACATTATCAAAACCTTCCCACTCTACAACTCCTCTCACTAATCCTTTATACCCTTTACATGGAGGCTTTGGGTGCTCTCCTCAAAGATCCCAATATAGCCATCGACCAATACGCAGATGATACTCAGTTGTACATGAGAGTAAACATCATTTGTCTCCCATCCAGGACTGAATTCGTCCTCATCCTTCTGTCTGCTAAAAACAACTTGTCCAACAATGGCTCAATAATATGCTCCTAGAAGGATTTGATCCACAACTCTCAGACTCAGCAAAATCCATAAAATGTACCATTCACAGCAGCCTCCTTCCAGAAACACATAGCAAAGAAGACCCAAATAGCCTGGCTCAGAATCTCTCCTCTTCGAAAAATCAAACCCTTCATCCCGCCGCAGGACTTCCAGACTCTAGTGTAGGCCCTTGTGGTCACGCAGATCAATGGGGGAAATGCTCTCCTGATGGCGTTCCCAGCTGCTCACTTGGCTCCCCTAAAAGCAGTCCACCACGCTGCAGCACGTCTTGTTACAGGAGCATGAAATTTTACCGAATTACCCCCATCCTACGTGAACTACATTGGCTTCCATTCCAAGGCAGGATACTGTTTAAGACACCATGTATCATCTACAAAGCAGTCACAAGGAGCGCAGCAGCAGAACCTAGCAGCTAAACTCCACATCTGGTGGCACACGCTCCTCACGCAGCAAATTGAACAACCAACTTGAATCACAACTTGTCCGCAAAGAGAACCCGCAAACAAGTCTTCTCTTGTCATGCACCCACCCTCTAGAAGTCGATCGCAGTGTCAGCTCGGAATGCCCTCCCAATTCTCTGATTTTGCAAATCTCCCAAAACATGGCTCTTTCAGCAACACCTGACCAAGGACTAAGTCCAATGGATGCACATACCGACACAAAGACCTCACAGTACTGTGCTACTGTTAAAAGATCACAGCCCAAATGCTGGCTTCCCACACTCTGTATAGCTCTCCACTGCTCTCAAGCTAGGTCTGCGATTTAGACAATAAAAAAGAATTAAAAAAAACCATCTCATGCGCCTCCCCTTTTAAACTCCCCCCTCACCCTCTCTCTCCAATAACATCCAACTCCATACAAACAATCAAAAGTTACGGTTCCCCTTCACACTACTCCCCTACTTTTATCATCCCTTCTGTGTTTTTCTATGAAGACCAGTCATTCCATTCCCAAGGCCTTCAGGCACTCCTGAAGCAATGCTGTGAGATTCTCCATCCCGTAAATCTCCTTCGCGTACCCCACTCATTCCCTATACGTGGGCAATCTCGACCTCTACCAGTGGATTGTAATGTATGCTCCTGCTGCTAGCAACAAATTCCTGGAAATGTGCGGAATACTACCCAGGTGTTCCCCATCCTCCTCCAAACCGAATAATACCAGCAACTGTACTTGATCCCTTGCATGCCCTTCCACGACCCTTATCCAACCCAACACCTCTTTCCTTTGTGATTGACCTGTCGGGCAGCTCCACCTCATGTGCCAATAAGACCCTACCTCACTGCAGCCTCCCAATACTTTCCACCAATCCATATATACGTTTTAGCCAACTTTTGTGGGGGATATTGCCACCTTTGAGTAGCCAGTAATTATGCATCTTGTATTGCATTGACAAAGAGGCTTTCCACACCCTCTGACACATCTGTTTCCACTTAACCTCCCTTATCCCTTTATCCAGGTCTCGCTCCCATTGTGTCCTTGAGGTACTTGTCTCTCCTCCCCGTGCCCCCCTTGAGTGCCCCATATAGAATGGATGGCAAATCCTTCATGGATACCTGCCTGTCCACAGTGGTCTATCCAATTTCCGCATCCATTTCGAATCAGTCAGCACCCCTTTCAACTGCATATACATGAAAGGGGAAAGAGGGTTCAGGTTCAATATCTCCGGCAACTGGTTGATTTCAAGAAACATCCTATCTTTCCATAGTTGGGATACTCTCACCAACCATTTCTCATACCATAGTTGGAAGCGTAGGGGCTTGTGCATCAAGTCCCTCGGTGGAGGTGCCCGTATAAAGCTAAGGGATAATGGCCAAGTTGTTACCCTCTGCATAGCCCTCTGCTTTCTCCACATTCATCAAAGCACTTTTAATACAGGGTGACATCGGATTCTCACTGTGAGTCTGCCCTGCAGGACACATAGCCATTCCCCCAGAGTTACCAGCGCCAACTCCACATTCTCCAAAAGCACCCATTGCTTCCTTGTGTTATTCTGAAGGTGGTCCACCAGAACTCTCATCTCTGCTTCCCTGTAATAGTTTCCTACGTGCAGTAGGCCTGCTCCCCTCTCCTCTTTACTGCAAGGCAGGTTGACATAGGAAAGTGTCACCTTCTTGCCCTGCCACAGAAACCTTGTTAGCGCCCTCTTAAATTCAGCAACATCTGAAACAAAAATAGCCTGGGAAGCAGGTTCATCTTGTTCATACTCAACCTCCCTCCCCAGAACATGGTCAATTTCACCCATCGCCTCAAATCTTCATTAATACATGTCCACAGGGGTGGGTAATTAGCCTCATATAAATCATTCAACTCTTTTGTAAATTGAACCCCCAAATACTTAATACTTACGTCATCTACTTTAATCTGCAATCCCGCTAGTGTCTGGCAAACATCCCTGGTACATTTCCCAAGTGGTAAGGCCACCAATTTACTTAGATTAATCTTGAAATCTGAGATAGCCCTATATGACTCGAACAACCTAATCAGCCTCAGCAGGGATTCTTCAAATTTCACCGAGTGCACCAGTATGACGTTGGAAATAAGGTCAATTTATAACTTTTCACGTACCATGAATCCTTTAATTCCTCCTTCTTCCCTGATAGGGATCGCCAGCTGAAAGCAGACACCCCTCTCTCGTCACTCTCCCCAGGGTAAGCCTGTCTGACACCACCCCATTCACTGAAACCACTGCCATGCGTCTTCTATATAGAGCCTCCATCCCATCATCCACTTCAGTCCAAAGCCCATGTTCCACATGTTCACAAACAAGAAATGCCACCCCACCCTAGGGACAGAAGTATGGGGTCTTCCGCTCCATCCTTCTCGGTCACCATCAGGTCAAGGGTTTTCCTGATATTATCCGCTCCTTGCTGGTCACATACAAATCCAACTTGATCCGTGTGGCTCAAGTCTGGGAGAAAGTAGCTCAACCTCCTCACTAGTACACCCGAGAATATCTTGGCATCACAATTCAACAAGGAGATAGGTCTATATGAGCCACACTCATCTTGGGTAACCTGGACAAGAACTATTGCTCCTTCACCATTGATAATATATCCATTGCTGTGTCCCAAACAGTTAAGACTTTGGCAGTCTATCTAGACTCTAATCTCACTATGAACAGGCAGGTCAATGCCATTGCCTCCTCCTCAGCATATTACACAAAACTGCTCAATGCAGCTAGACCTTTCCTAATTTCACAGAACTGCCTTACCATTGCTAGGGCTACGATTGGTTCAAGACTGGATTACTGCAATGCTCTCCTTGAAGGGACATCTAGCAAAAACATTGCTAAACTCCAACTGGTCCAGAACAACGTCCTCAGGGCCGCCACAGGATTCTCAAAAAAGGATCTCATATCCGACCTGAGAAGACAGGTCCACTGGCTTCCCGTTAAACAGAGAATCATCTTCAAAATCCTCTCCCTTACGCACAAATGCCTCCATGATCTGGCACCCCCCTACCTGGCCCAGCGCATAGCCATGCCAACATCCTCTAGGCCATCCAGACTAGCCTATACCAACCTGATCGCCATGCCCAAAACACGCAGAGTGCGTGCAGGGAGCTCCAGCTTCCCAGCCATTGCTGCCACCCACTGGAATGCCTTACCTACGCACTTCAGGGGAATCGACTCTCACCTAGTCTTCCGCAAAGCCATCAAAACTAGGCTATTTGTCTGAACTGTTTAACTCCTAGCACTTACCCTGTACACCATGAAATATTCCCAACCGTACTTTGGGACCTACCACCTACTATGTAACCAAGTAACCACATGTTGTAACCATAATCTTGCCTACATACACTTTCATGTAAAAGCGCCTCAATGCCTTTGGGCTGTAGTGCGCTCTACACATGTAAAACATAAATAAAATTAATACTCATCTCTGGTGCGCCCTTCCTTATGAAGCACAATGATTCTAGCATCCAAAATTGACTCAGGAGATACTACCCCTTCTAATATAGAGTTGAACAGTTTTTGTAAAAATGGTGCCAAAACATCTGCATATCGTTTATAGGAATTGGAGGTAAACCAATCACTACCCGGGGTGCTCCAAGCTTTCATGAAGGATATTGCATTCAACACCTCCAACAACATTATGGGGTCTTCTAGTGCTGCCCGTTCCTCTCCGTTCATGCCAGTATCTCATATGTATGAAAGAGAGCCTTCACCTCCCCCACATATACTCCCTCATCAGCCCTGAAAAGGTCTTGGTAATAGCCACCGAATCTCTGTACTATTTTCTCTAGATCTGTCACCATTCCACATTTTTCATTTTGTATCCCATTCACCCTCCTCTCAGCTCAGCCTGTTGCACCTTCAATCTGTTCACCAGCATTGCATTAGCTTGAACCCCCTTTTCATAGAACACCTGCCTACAAAATCAGACCTGTGCAAAAACCTGGTCTCTCCATAGGTTATACAGGGCCTTATGCTGTGCCATTTTATCTGGGATCAAGGTTTCTTTATCCACTGTTTGGCCCCTTATATGCTTCTCAAGCTCCTGGACCTCCCCCGTCAACCCCACTTCCATCAGTGCCCGCTATCTTTTCTTAGCCGCCCCTCCATTACAAATCCTCTAAAGGTGACTTCCCCGCCTCCCACACCAAACTGAACCCTACTTCCCCTGTGTCATTCTCTCGAAAGTAATTTCTCATGTTAGCCTTCATCTAGCCTTCGAAGACCCTATCCTTGAACAGCACATCATCGCATATCCACCTTCTTTCCCTCTTTATTCTGTGTCCTATTATGACCATGGTATTCACCATGTCCTTGTCCAACCATCCCACTGAACATATATACACATATCTCACTGCATGCTCCTGACCTAGTTCCATTAAGATATAATCAATGCACATATATGTTTTATGGGGAATGGAATAAAAAGTATACTACCTCTTCTAAGGGTCCAACAGTCAAAGAAGAAATGTTCCCCCCTCACTAGCTGCTTCTGTGAAGGCCTGTCAGATGGAGATCAAATTTGTGATGGTCTCTTGGGAACTCGATCACTAAGATCAAGAGATAAGCATCTAATGATAGTTCCACGCACTATTTGTGTGTCTAGGGGAGACTGTATATTCTCCGTCTTTGGGATGTTTTGGACCAGCCTCCCACTCGATCTAAAAAAAATGGAGACCCTACCAGCTTTTCGAAAAGAATTAAAAACCCACCTGTTTAAATAAACAAGAGAAATACTATTTGATAGAAAAGGGTGAGGGATAACCACTTGACAAACTGAATGAGCTACATTCTCAGGCCTAACATCCGCACTGCGATTCGATTCAGCTCATGAAAAAGGCATTATACAAATACCTCAATCAATCACAAATACCTCAATCAAAATCAATCATGAGGAAAAGGCCACACCTAGCCAAGAAAAGGCACCACCCTCCGTAGTCTTATATTGAGAGAGTCAGAACCTTCCCTTAGGCAGGAGCGACGTATTAATGCACCCCTGATAGTGTGAGATTTGAGCACCATGGCTCAGGAGCTGCAGTAATGGGCATGAGATAAGGACCAGGGAATTAAATAGAATGTACACATAAAAAACCAAGAGACTATTAGGTCTTATAGAATGACATACTTTGTCTACTATGAATCTAGCAGGAACCACCTTGTGATCCAATCCATGTTACCTCACATGGTGCAAGGTTTCTTGCTGTCTGATGGTTTGTAGAAAATCAAGTAGAAAGACAACATTTAGATAATGAGATTTCACTGATGCAGGTCTTTCATGAGATTCAAACCAACTCACATGGACCGGGTGAAAGGGGAGACGGACAAAGGAAATTAAATACTAATTACCTATAAGGTGGTTAGTCATGGTCGGGACATGATCCTGCAACACAATTTGCAAGATGCAGTTTCAATTGCGTGGACACCCTTTCAGTATGGAGGGTGGAAATTACATCAGGTGCACTGCATTCTGATGTCACTGAAGTCGTAGACCTCTGGACTGTAGACACTGCAGCAGCTATCGTGACATGGGATGTAATCCCAGTTTGTTCGAACCTCCGGTGGGTATTATCCCCATGGGTTCTCAACCCCATTGTGGTCACGTATCGCAGTACCCACCGAGGTTGCCAGAGGCGTCCTGGTAGAAGGGGAAATGCCCAGGTGTGTTCCCACCAGTGCCTCATTCTAACATCTGCCGTGCCCCTTCCCTAGACCGGACACCAGTGAAATTGTTCACCACATATCAGCACTCCCCTCCACTTCATCAGCGTCAATAGTGCATCTGAAGAAAATCCCATTCGCCCTGTATTTAGAGCGTACAGTTGTTACAATGTCAAAGCCCGACCCCCCTTTTACAGTTCACCACTACTTATCTACCCTCCACATCCCTCTTCACCTTGTGAATCTATAGCGCCAAGGACTTCCTATATAGTCCACCCACTCCACCCTCCTTGCTGGGCCCAATGCCCATATCGCTCCACCCATCTGGTGAAATTTAAATGCAAACCTCTCCCTTCTTTTATATCTTGTTTCCCGCACAAAGAGCACATGCAGCCCTCTTCTGCTAGAACAGCCTCCCCAACATGGCCCTTTTTTCCGGTGTGTTCAGCCCTTTCATTTTCAGCTTGTCAATTCTCACTTCCTCAGCCATTATCTAACTCCCAGAAATTCCTCTTGCGTGATCTGCGGTAACCTTTCTCAATGAGCTTAGGTAACCTTTGACAGAACGTGAAAATTAGTGTTGCTCAACCCCCTCCCGTCCTCCTCCCATCTTCCTCTCCCTTGTCTCTGCCTTTTTACCAACACCTCAATGATTTTGCCTTTACACCCATTTTCGAGCTGCCCTGAAACAAGATCAGGGGCACTCAAGGACCATTCTCCCACTCCTTGCCCCTCTGTTCTTCTTCCTTCTAGAATGCAAGCTGTACACCTCCAGCCCTTTCTAATTGTGCACACCCATAGGTACTGTCTCCCCACATGATCATCTCTGGATCATGATCCATGAACAATCAACTCCTTACACTTACATCTTTACAACTTCTCTCATTCTCGCAGGCATTAGCTCTCTGTTCATTTTTTTGGCAACAGGGTGTTCAACTTCCTACATTTTATACTTTGCTCTCCTTTCCCCCTTCCCCAAAACTTCTTGGCCCCAAGAACCTACATGTCTCAGTCATATTCCCCTGGCGGGGTGTCGCCTCCGGTACACTCTCATTGTGGTGGGCCAGCGCTCCTTTCCACATTCTCTTTGGTCGTAATTCAGAATTCCTCTGTCCCAACCCCAGAGGACAAAGCAAAAGGGAACCCCATTGATGTTTCACATCATGGTCTCTCTGCCAGAGAGTAAGTGCCCTGCAGTCTATTCACCTCTCCAGGGTAAAAGAGGACACATCTTGATATATGCTGACCCTTGAACCATCAAAAGTTCAATCCTTGATTTTTCTGACCTTATCTAGTATATCCACCTTGTCCTGTTTCTGAAACAATGACACTTCGCTAGGATCAATCCAGGGCCTTCCGCTGGGACTCCCGCCCTGTGAAGTCTGTGAAAGATTAATTCTAAATTGGCCTCCCTGTCCTCTGTGAAGAAGGACCTCAATATTAGTTTAACTTTCTGTTCTAAACATTTAGGGCTTTCAGCCTCCTCTTCCTTTACTCCCATTATGTAAATGTTGGCCCTCCTTTCTCTGTTTTCCAGATCGTTAATCTGCAAAACTATGTCATAATCTCTTCCAGCTCTTTTATTCTCGCATCTAGCCTCATCTCCATCATGTCCACCACTGGTTGTTTTGCAATGTTTCAATATTTTCTTTCACTTTATCTACCTTTCCTTTCAAATTCTTAATGGACACGTGAATGTCATTATCCCTATATGTCATTTCTTCCAGTAATATGTTAATGTCTTCCTTTATCACTATTGCCTCTATTGCCTCTCCTGCTTGTCAAAGGTCTGCTACCCCAGTGGCTGCTTCCATTGCTTCCTCCAAATCCACCTCTCTTTAGAATCTCTTTGGACATACCAGCAAACTCTTCCTTGTCATCCAACTATGCAACCCTTTTCTCTATTCCCGACACTGAGGTGGATAACTCTTTACATGGATTTTAAATCACCTAAATGCAGCCAAGCCTGTATTCCTGATACCTTAACTGCAGAAGGGGAGACTTCCTCAACACTAAAGGGACCATTGAACCTAGGTTCATGCCACTTTCGAGTACAGTTTTTAATGAGAATTAAATCGCCAACATATAACTTTTGCGGTGGCAATAGTTTCCTCCGATGCTTGCCTTGATCTGAAATTAAAGAAACATTGGTAGTCATACATGTCAAATAATCATGCATCTCGTCACCTAGAGAATTTGCTACACTCTGGGCATCTCTCCTTACTCTACATGGAGGTGTAAGAGGTGTTCTCGTGCGATGCCCTGTGACTAACTTGTTAGGGGTGAGGTGGTGGTCAGAACCTGGCTGATTCCGAAGGGCATATAAGACTAGAGGTAGGCAATGTAGCCATCCCTTCTTTAAAGTCTATTTGATCTTGGCAATCCTCTCTTTGAGGAGGTCATTGATTCTCTCACATATCCTGTTTGCTTGTGGCTGATAAGAAGAAGCAAATGTATGCCTTATGCTCAATAGAAGCCCTATTTGTTTGAATAACTCATTTGACAAAATATGGCCCATTATCGGATGTTAGTACTTCGCTCACACCGCACCTTGGGAAGACTTCATGCACTAAAAACTTCACTGCGAAAGTGGCATCAGGGTGGGTACATGGACCAGTTTCGATCCACCTAGAGAAGGGACACACCACCACTGATAGATACCTGTATCCATTTTATGTTTGCAGCATATCGACATAATCGATATGTAGATGTTGAAATGGACCATTCGGTC
This sequence comes from Ambystoma mexicanum, assembly GCF_040938575.1. NCBI lineage: Eukaryota > Metazoa > Chordata > Amphibia > Caudata > Ambystomatidae > Ambystoma > Ambystoma mexicanum. The sequence continues at coordinate 190,339,806 of NC_090928.1, read as the reverse complement.
GAGGTATTACTCCTCTGATTGTTCTCAGTGAATGCCCAGCAGTAAACCTTTGACACATGATGCAATTCACCCTGAACTGTGCAACTTGTTACAGCAGATTGGTAACAAACCAGTCTTTCGCAATTGTGGCAAAAAGACTTTGGGCCTCATTCCGACCCTGGCGCAAAGGGATACCGGGCACCGGCAAGGACACCAGTGCCGGTAATCCCTTTGCGCCCTATTCCGAGGTCTCCCAACGGGACCCATAAGATACGTTTGGTTGGAACAAACGTACCTTACGGTTCCCGTTGGGGGACCAGGGCGCAAATAACGGCCTTGCCATGCGCCGGGCTGTTATTTGCGCCCTCCCCATTCCCATTGAGCCCTATCGGGGCTCAAATGGGAATGGGGAATGGTTTGGTAAATGGGGATTTACCGGTCCCTCCAAGGTTGGAATGGACCGGTAAGTCCCCATCTCACCAAACCAGAGTCGGACCCAGTTTTGGAGGCAGCCATGGCGCAAATAGCGCCATGGCCAACTCGGAATGAGGCCCTTTCTCTGGTTATATGTGTGGGGTAATGCAGCTGCTACAGTGCGACTTTCAACAATGCCTCTGGCATTTCTGGCTTTCCAATGCTTTCCTGTCTCCATAATGCTTCTGTGGGGGATAAAGAACACCCCTAAGTTTCCATAACTCTTGCTCCTCTTGTGGGGCTCTACCCTGAATTTCTATTAATTGTGTAATTGACAGCATAGTAAACCCTTCTCACAAAAGCATGCTTCTAGTCAAAACTTCTTTAGTTTCATCAGTAGCAAAACTCAAAATGTCTGGAGAATATGCAACTCTTTTGGCTTCTAGGTCTGCGGCTTTGCTTCCGCGAGAGATAAAATCTGTTTGTTTAGTATGTGCTGCACATTTTATAACCACTATGGCCACTGGGAATTGTAGTGCCCCAATGAGCCTGTCCAATAAGGAAGCATGTTGCACTAGAGAGCCATCTACATGGAGATAGCCCCTCCTTTTCCAATGTGACAGCCTTGCGTATACAGTTGATGTCATATAGGCAGAATCACTGTACACCGTCACTTCCTGCCCTTCATTTTTCGCGAGCGCAACAATAAGCGTTACTAATTCTGCGGCTCGTGCTGAAAAGTGAGACTTAGTTTGGCGGTAACCCTTAAATGTGGCGGTAACGCTATTACCACCACATTTAAGGGTCTGCCAAATCACAGCCTTGGCAGATTTCCCCCCAGCTCTGAGCTGGGGGCAAATCTACCGCAATTTTGCCGATTTTCGGCGCTAGTACCGCCTGCTGGAAATCCGCCAGCGGAAACAGCGTGAAAATTTCCCATTGGACCCAATGGGGAATGGGAAATTCCCAAACGGGCCCAATGGGGAATGGGCACTAACCATTCCGCCAAACCCGTGATCCGACGCTAATAGCGCTGGGGGGTTTGGCGGTAGGACTAATAGCGCAGGCAGTAATACCGCCGGCGTTACCACACAACTCATGATGAGGCCCTTAGTCTTGCACTCACTACTACCTCAAATTCACCATTTAATCTGTGCCTTACAACTGCAGAGCCGGAATGCCTCTCCCCACTAGTCTAGTCAATTTTTTAAGAACCATGAATAAAAAGAATGTCCCCTCCCGCCAAAGCATTTTCCTTCACACAGGTTATATCATCATAGAATTCAACATAGTTTGCCAGTCATGCACATGATCACCTTCTTCTACAGGTTCAGCTACAAACACAAACGTGGCTGTGTTCAATATTTTACACCGTACAATTTTAATCGCTGGATTGGACATCATCACTTCATAAACTGATATTTTTTGGGACATCAACCTCCCCCTGAGTTTCTCTAAAATGGCAAATATTGCATGCTCCTTATAAAGAGTCGTGGAACAGCCCATGACAACACTTCTGGACTTCTCAATGTGCAAATACGGCAGCAGCCAAAGATTGCTCGTATGGAAAATGTCCTCTCATAACTGGGTCTAAAATCTCATTGTACTATGCCAAAGGCGTATACCCAAAGTTGTCCTTTGGGTGAACACTTCTGTCATTACTGCCCCATTTGTGTGTGAAAACAAATACAATTCCTCGCTGTAGTTGGGAATCCCTAAAACTGGAGCTGTACAAATTGCTCTTTTCAACTCCTCAAATCCTTCCTCCATTTATTCAATTCATTCTTTCTTTTCCTTACTAATGTGTGCTTTCTTTAACGCTTGCAAAAGTGGCTTGGTGTATGTGTTGTAATCACAAAACCAGGGCTTGCAATAATTGCACAAGCCCAGAAACTGCTGCATTTACCTCACTGTACTTGGCTTTGGTGTTTTCACAATAGCCTCAGCTCTTCCGGGTGTCACTTTCTTTCCTTCATTTGAAATTAACTGACCTACGTACAACACTTCTTTCTGACAATACTGTAATTTCTCCATGTCCACCTTGTATCCCTTGTAGCTAATATAGTCATTAACTGAACATAGTCTTGTCTGCATTCATCCTCTGTTTTACTGTAAGTTAATATATCATCTAAGTACCGAATTGCCGCACGTTTGTGTTCAATGTTACCAACATCCATCTATAGGACCCTGTTAAAGATAGACGGGGACTCACAATACCCTTGAGGTTAACGCGTATGTTTTAGTCTCTTTTGTCTAAACATAAAGGAATTCAGATCTTGTGAGTCCTTAAGCAGGACTATGAACTAAAGCAAACTGTGCCTCTACAATCTAATTAAGAAGGTGTAAATCCTGGATAAATCTCCATGACCCACTTTAGATGTTTTAATCAGATACACTGCATTGTTGCACAAATATTGTGATGGTACTAGAATTACCTGATTCATTAGTGCTGAAATAATCTGGAATATGCTCTCATCAGATAGTCATAATGGTAATGTTTTGCTTGGGGTAAAATTGCTCCTGGTTTAAGCTTTATTTTAACCTTTCCTATTCTGTTCAATAGGCCTATGTCATAGGGGCCCGTGGTCCAAAGGACACTTGGCACCTTTTCCCTGTCTTTCTGGAGAAATGCTGGTCATTGCCGAATTATCACCATTTGCTGTATGATTTCCCTTTTCCCTTTTCTCGATCATCAATATGTTCTTCTATGAACATTTCTTCATCTGTTTTGTCAGTCAATCTGTATCCCTCTTCAAGAGCTATAACCGTTCTCCATGATCTACATTCATCATCCACCCTGTCAAGCAGTGCTATCTCTCCTCATACTATAGCTGCTTCCAGTTATATAGGAAAGGTCTGTCCGCCTTCCTCATCTATGGGGATTTGTGGTCTAAATAAGAACTCATCAGGTATCCTCACACTCTTCCCTACCACCCCGGTAGTCATGTTAATAAAATGCTCACCCCATAGAGGTAGACTTACGGGTCTACCGGGACTCCTTGTAGAGCCACTTGCCCTGTAAATGCCAGTATGAACTCTCCTACATTTAAATAGTGCATTCCTGGAGTGGAGCACTCTATTCCCGGATTAGTTAATGAAATTGTCATGTTGAGTTTCGTTATCAAATCTCTTCCTAAAATATTAACTAACGTCTGTCGTGAATATGACAAGGGTGCAGGCATATCACACCCCCCTATAGAAACAGGCAACTTTTGAGTAAAAGGAACTACATTTGTAGCTCCAGAGAACCCTTGAGCATTTATGGCAATACCTGACATTGGATATTTTCCCTCCCATATAAAAGAACGGGTCACCCCAGGGTCTACAAGAAAAGAAAAGGATTTGACCCCTATTGTCATATCGACCTTTGGTTCCTCTTGGGGGGTCTGGTGTCACAGATAGTACTGAACACATCAAGTCACCCTTGTATTGAGGGTACAAACTCATCCCTGTCCTCATGAAATGATTTCCTCCTACCACAGTGACACCCCCCTATCCTAGGCATCATTATTTGCCCTATATTTGCATTTTATTGTGTTTTTGTAGGTGCTTGTTGTGACTGCCCTTGCGGCAGGTGCATTTGTACTTGTTCCTGCTGTTGTACCTGCTGTACCTGCGGCGCCTGTGCCTGATGGGATGTGTGATTCTGGGCAAAGCCCTCTCTTGTTTGTGTGCTGTATGGCGGTGGATAAACTGTCCACCCTCTTGAAAACTGTCTGTTTTGTTTCACACTCCCTCGGCTCCTAAATGCACATAGAACATGCCCTGTTATTCAACAGTTTCAACATACTGGTGGTGGCCCACTGGCAAACCCTCCTTGGTTATATCCTCCCTGAGTATTGTGAGTGTTCTGAAATCCACCATGGGTGTCGTGGAATCCGCCTCCTCTTCCTCTCAAACCTACACCTCTACCTCGTGGCACAAACCCGTACCCACTTTGATCCATCGGGAGTGAATTATTCACCCGTGACGTCCCTATTGCCTCTTGCATTCCCACTCCTTCTCCACTTGTCAACACTGCCCCTTCTATGGTAAACTTTGACAACTTTTTCTGAACTTACTTAGCTTCCTCTACTTTTTTGTTCTCATCCTTCTTTTTGTTCTTCTCTTGTAGCAACTGACAATGATGTGAAATAGTCAACTGTATCTCAGCCCATGGCTTAGCTTCCATCTACACTTGTTTTTTCATTTGTCTCTGTAGTGGTTCTGGCAATCTCTGACATAAAATATCATAAAATAGTGCCACTGTCTTTTCCCACGGTTCACCAGTTTCAAGCTGCCATTTCTAATGAATATCATGAATGTAAGCAATGGGGTCTTCATCATCCTTCATATTGCATGTCATAATTGCACCCATATCTGATGTATCTAGATACTGTACTATGAGGGCCCTCCAAATATCTGCCCTGCAATTATTAAATGGTGCTCCATCATGCGCTGTGTTTTGTGCTGTCATACTTGCATACCCCGCTTGCCTCCATATGTTGTCAGCTGTCTCCCCAAGACTAGCTGCGAGTAGATTTTTTATGTCTCATATGGCCTGCGTGTTTCCTCCTGTCATTGTCTCTAATTATTATATCCATTTCCCATCTCCCGAAGTTAGACTAGGGAGCTTGCATTTTAAGTTGCCCTTATCCATCTGTGGCCACGGAATGCATTGTGGTCTTGTTCCATACTTTTCTAACAAGGGGAAATGTGAGATCCCCATCCCATAGTCGGATCCCACTAGTCGTCTATCTATGGCAGGGGTAATCGTCCCTATTCGTCTTCTTGCTGGTAGCGACTGTAACCTACTCACATATGGTGAAGACAATCCTTTCTCACTACATGATCGTCTTCGGCGAAGCTCAGGATATGATATGGGATCTGGTGTTCTTTCTTTAGGGTGTTCCAGGTCTGACCATCTTACTTGTTTATCCATCTGTTGGCTTCCCGGCGGGGGGGGCACATGCACCCTTTCCTCCTGTCTCACAACCGGACTCTCTTTCCCCGTCTGACATTGCTAAACCCCAACTAGTGTGACTATTATCCCCTTCATCTCTATCTAAATTTAATATGCTCAAAGACAGTTATCAGTGTTCATCACTGAACATGTTTTCCTCCTCATTTCATAGTGGAGGTACCAGGGATCGGTTACTGCTCCTCTGAGTTCCATACTCGCTGTTCTGCCTTAATTGCTGATAGACCTTATTGAGCCTTTCTCCAATATTTTCTGCATCACATCTTTCTTCTTCTAGTGCTACTCTAGGTGTTTCTGGCATTATTTCCTTTATTGGGAGAATCTCTCTTACTCTATCCCATCCTATTTCTTCGCTCTGCCTCATTCGTGACGTAAGTATGAGACTGGCATCCAGACCTCACTGCCTCCTATTCTGTTTTATTTCTTCATCCACTTCCCTTTGCTTTTTTGCATCCCTTCTTACCTTCTATTCCTCTTGCCTTCATTCCTCCCTTCACCCAGTCTGTCTTCATTCTTCTACTTCTCTCCTTCTCTGTAACCTTCTGTCCTTCACTCTTTGTGCTTATTCCGCTCTCTTTCCTTCCTATCCCTTTCTTCTATCTCTCTTTGTCTATTGTCGTACTTCCTTTGTTCCTCTGCCAGTTTTTTGTCCTTTTCTTGTTCTTCTCTATATATCTGTTCCCATCGATCCCTGCTTTTTCTTCCTTGCTCATCCTGCCTCAATCTCTTCTCTCATTCCCAGTCCTTCTTTTCTTGCTCTTCCTTATCTTCTCTCTGCCCATTCCCCCTTTTTCCATCTAACTTGAGTAGCATCTGTCCTCACATCCATTCGTTTTGTACAAGCATTACCTCGTCAGACCTATCCTTTCCTCCTTTCCATTGCTTAATTTCTCGCTCTATATCTGTCGGTATATTCAATCTCTCGTCTCTTCCTTATCTCATATAGATTTACAGGCATCTTCCTTTCTCTTGCTCTCTTCTAGACTGTCGTCACTATTGTGAGCGGGGGGTTCATATATTGGGTTGCTATACCCACCGCTGCTTTCAGTTCCTTCAAAGGATAAACTCCTATCTCTTTTGTAGTTACACTCTTAATTCCTGACAAGCTAAGAGGAGCTGAGGGTGTAACGCCCTCCCCCTTAGGCTGATTAAGCACCTACTCCTCCGGTGGTGGATCCCCTTTCTGCTCTTAGTACATTTTCCAAAGTTCTAGAATTACCAGCCTTTTCTCTAATTTCTTTCCCATGTATGCAGCGTATACATATGTGCTCATGTGTTGCAATACCGCTTTTGACAATGATCCCCCTTGTGGCCATGTCATGAAATTTTATCGGCTTTGCCCTTTACCCATTCTGCACTCTACTGTTTGAGCGTGGGTGCATGTTTTGGTAGTGTTTTACAAAGATGCATGAGAGGAGTGCCCTCCATAATGACAAGTCGCTATTGACTGTCGCTACTTACCAGATCGTTAATGAAATTTCTATCTAAAGGCTTAGCCAGCTACCAACTTTAATCTTTAAAAACAACAAATATGAGCCAGCACCATCAATCGCCGCTCAATCCTCTTTTGTTTCAACAACCTATCTTTCTTTTGATTGGCACCAATAATTTACTACACCTTACTTCAAACTTCAAACAAAGTCAATTTTAACCTTCACATCTTGTTTTTTCTTTAAAATTCACGCAACAAATAATACTTAAAATGCTAACATACTACATATTAATAACCCCGTAATCACCTTCCCTTTATTTATAACCTTTAATTTAATAATAAGGGGTATACTTCCCACACCTCTACTTATTTTACCCTATACAAGGTTTAAGACGTCTCCTTTCACACTCCTGACTATGTGTATTTCCTTTCTTAATACTCCCGTTGGAGTTTGAGACGTCTTCTTCTATCTCCCTTGAAATAGGATTACTGAGGCGTGCCTTTATATACACAACATTTCCTGTTACTCAAAATATCACAATCCCGCCCCTTTATATTGCCATTTCCCTTAGTCTACTTACATTCATTAATCAACTCTAGGCATTCGGTATGGACTCCTCCTTCAATCCCACCACTTCGCATTCCGTCTGTAGCGCGCCCGTGGAAACCGAGCAGGGATTCCTTCAAAGAGGGCCTGCTCACCGTCTCAATTCTTCTTACAAGTTTATTTCTATAGGCCGCTATCCACAGGAAACTCCACGATCTTCCAGCTAATGGCAGAGGATGCCCAATTGTCCAAAACGCTGGAGCTAAACTCCTTTATATCTGAAACCATCCACACTGCTAGCACGTGAGCATATGGCCCTTAGGAATGTGCATATGGAATGGATGGGATTACACCGGAGTCCAAATAACTGTACCAACTCAGGAAGATGGCAAAGAACTGTTTTATTAACAATTATCCAAAACAGGGAGGTAACAACAAACATCAATGGACGTATGCTCATTCCCTCAATGATCTCCACATAAAATATGGTCCTTATACTAAATAATGCATCAGAGTGATGTCATCAAGGGTCGGGATTGGTTAAGGGAAGCATCTAAGTATACATTTCTGTAGGAGCTAGGATTGTTATTGGCCTCCCATTAGCAGTTGGACAACTTATGCCTATTTACAAAAATATGTAATTTCAGAAATATTAGATACACAGTTTCTCATTGGTCTTCAAACTATGAGGTCCTTCGTTATATGGACTAATACAATTGGTTGGCACGCTTGTGCCATGTCTGGAACATTCGGTTAATTTAGCAGCATGTAAGCCCAGACTCATGCGCAGGGAGATAAGATATGAAGCTACCTCACCACCCAATTAGCCCAGCATCTCTCATCACCCATGCCTTCTGCCATGAAATTGTCTTTGCACTTGGCCTTGCAGAGTATCCTTGTCTTTGAGAATGCACGGGAGTTAGGGCACTCGCTATCGTGTCTGGATCTCCAAGTTCAAACTCTTTTCCGTCCTTGGCTCACGTGACAGGAGACCACAATTTAGTCCATTTTGCAGCTTATAAATGCTCTAACTGAACTAAAGCTTGGCATCCTTCATGTTCTTTCTTGCACCTTAACATGAGAAGGTTCATCATCCACACACTCGTCCTTCAGAGAAGATAGCTGATCTCGCCTTCTAGAATCTTGACTTTAGGCCAGGCAGCCTCGCCACGCAGCTCCATGAGCCTATTATCCTTTCTGCGACACAGTTTTCCATTCCTACTTCATGGTTTTGGCATGACATTGGCATTCATGATAACAATGTCCAGTTTCTGTATGTCACGCTTCCATCAGCTTCACACCATACTCATGCATCCACAACATCAAGTGTTTCCATTGCATCCTCAACACCCACAGGAGCACCCTCAACAACCACAGTGCCCACTATCCGTCTGTTCCCCTCCTCTACCACTCACATAGGTCGAGGGTCACGTGAGCAGCGGTCTCCCAGTTTCCCTCTGAGTCAGCACACCTGTGCGGGATCTGGTGGGCGCAGCCTTTGGTCCCGGTCCTCTCCCTTTCTTCATTGGCACTTGGGAGAAGGCATCCGCGGGCGATCGCTTCCGCGTCACGTTCCGCTTTGCTCCCGGTCACGTGTCACAAGTGCAGGTCACGTGACGCAGAAGCGTGTACTACATAAACGCTAAATCACCCGCGGTTCCTTGCTTCACAGCTGTTCCTCGGAGCTCTGTACGGCGATCACGAACCTTACCTACATCACGGATCTCGACCTTGGAATCTCTCACAGACCTGCTTTAGGATTGCGACTTTGTTACTCTTCATTCGGAACTCACGTACTACCTGATTTCGGACCGGCTACTCAGACTGCTTCTGGATTACCCTTTGTCTTGGCGCTGCTGTACTTCCTTTCAGCTATCCTTAGCTTCCGTTGACTCCTCCAGGATACTTATCATTGACTTTGGTCTTCCTCACGACTCAGGTACAGGTGGGCTATTCGGGGTTTGCACTCTCAGCTGATATTCTGCATCCCACATCCAACGGGGATCCTGCTCACGTGTTCCTTCGGAACTACACCCTAGGCCTTTGAGGGTTAGGAGCTACATCACTGCCCCCTTAGGTAAACTTATTGCCAACCTTTTTGCATTCTCGTGTTTACTGTGCTCATCTGGTGCTAATCATCATTTTGCTTTTCAGTGGCCTTGGGGTTCCAGTGTTCCACGGATCCGAGCTTCAACCACCACCCACCTGTGGCCTCAATGATTGCATAGAGAGTGTTTTGCTTTTCTCTCTGTGTGGGACTTGTGGACGGAGGTTATTTTTAACTTCACAACATTCAAGTCTTGACAGACTGTGAAGCCGTTGTCGTGTGGGTTATGGAGGGATCCGCGGAAGACCCCATCGACGCAATGCTACAGGCGATCACAGTACTAAGAGCCAACATGACTGCTGCCACCACAGCCATTCACCACCGCCTGGATTACATGCAGAGCATCCGCCACCCCCTCCCAGTGGATGCCGAATTCAGGGACGCAACACCACCTCCTCCTCCTCCTCTCCAGGCTCCCAACATACCGAACCCCACCCCCATGGTTCTTCCATCTCTTTTCCCTTTGGCGGCCCCCGAAAGGTTCTAGGGGGACCCCAGAAAGTTTTGCACTTTTCTCAACCAATGTAAACTGCATTTCCTGTCCCGTCTACTGCCCCTTCCTCTTCCGATTCACCAGCGGAAACCATGCAAGTAGGGGGAATCCGCAGTCCAGTCACGCCAACAGAAAGGGAACGCAGGAGGGTAGATAATGCCTGTTACTATTGTGGCTTGGTTGGGCACTTTGTGAAGGAATGTACACGTCGTCCGAAACCCAAGAACCAGGTTTTTCAGACAGCTCGATCATGGGTCCGGGGACTGGATCGAGCGCTTCCTGTTTTTCCCCGGATTCAGTACCCGCTTTTGGCAGCATCAGACCCGTTGTTGTACAGGCCACCCTACAACCCGCCCCAAACATCACACATCCTGTTAATATCATCATTGATTCAGGGGCAACAGGGAACTACATAGACATCACACTGGCCATTTCTCTGAACCTCCCTTTAGTAACCAAAATACGGCCTGAACCCATACAAGCTGTGGACGGTACTGACCTGGTGTCTGGCCCGTCAAATAGCAGACCGCTCCCCTCACTCTTGTTATCCAGACCACACATAAGGAGACCATTAGTTTCGATCTGTTAGCCATGCCACAGTTTGGTCTCATATTGGGCATACCATGGTTACGACAGCATAACCCGCTTATTAACTGGAAAACGGGTTCAGTGTTTTTTGAGTCTGATCTTTATCAGGATTTCTGTCTCCTGTCAACCTAAGGTGATGAAACACCGTCACAAGCTCTGGGCGCCATTGCACAGCTCACACTGGAGGAATCCCGAGCTCCTACAGTGGACCCTCATATAGTGGGTCTGGTGGTTGGGGACATTCTGGAGTTCTACCAGGATTTCCGAGAGGTCTTTGACCAGGGTTCCTCAGAGGTTCTCCCACCTCATAGGCCTTTCGACTGCCCCATAGAGTTGCGCCCTGATTCTGGGGTCCCAACGGGCCGTATTTATTCGTTGTCCCCTTCTGAAGAACAAGCACTGAGAACTTATGTACAGAAATCCCCACAGCTGGGAAACATACGTCCATCCTCGTCCCCAGCAGCCAGTCCGATTTTCTTTGTCCCCAAGAACGAAGGGGACCCTCGCCCCTGTGTGGACTACCGTAGGCTTAATGCCATCACTAAAAAAGACCGGTACCTCATACCTTTGATAACCCCCTTGTTGGACCGCCTCACAATTGCATCAGTGTATACCAAACTAGATCTCTGAGGTGCCTAGAACTTGGTCCGTGTCTGAAAGGGGACGAGTGGAAAGCAGCGTTTTGCACTCGCTGTGGGCTTTATGAATATATGGTCATGCCATTTGGACTATGCAACGCTCCGGCTACATTTCAGCGTTTTATGAACAAAGTCTTTAGCGACATATTAGATGCATTCATGGTCGTCTATTTAGACGATACCCTCATCTTTTCACAAACTATGGAGGAACACATCTTGCATGTACAGGAGGTATTGGCTAGGTTACGTAAGCATTCCCTATTTGCAAAGCCCGAGAAATGCCAGTTCCATGTCGATAAGGTCGACTTCCTGGGGTTCCATATCACGCCAGACGGTTTAGCCATGAATCAGGCCAAGGTCAAAACGGTGTTGGACTGGCCGGTCCCTGCCAACCTCAAAGTGTTACAGTCGTTTTTGGGATTTGCTACTTTTTTATAGGCGTTTCATTTTTGGGTTCTCCTCTATCATGGCACCTCTCACCGCTCTGACTAGTCCTCGCGTCCCATACCTATGGTCAGAGGAACAACAGTTAGCATTCAATACCCTGAAAATGGCTTTCACCACTGCCCCGGTCCTTCAACACCCAGACCCTGAGTTGCCATTTGTAGTCGAGGCAGACGCGTCTTCCTTTGCCCTGGGAGCGATTCTATCTCAAGAGTGCCCCTCCACAGGCCGCTTACATCCCGTCGCATGCCACTCTCGTAAGTTCACCCCCATGGAAAGCCACTACACGGTGACTGAAAAAGAGTTGTTGGCAGTTAAGGATGCATTCCAAGTGTGGCGTCATCATCTCTTGGGTGCTAAACATTGTACAACTATGTATTCAGACCACCAAAACCTCCAAGATCTGGCCTCACTCAAATGTGTCAACAGCAGACAGGTTAGATGGCACTTGATTTTTGCCGCCTATGAATTCCAAATCAAACACGACCAGGAACCGTCCATGGGAAGGCCGAAGCCTTATATCGCTCCCCTGGTGGTGTTTCGCTGCCGGTCTACCCTGAGTCCTTACTGGATAAACGTAACTTCATATGTTTATGTACTTCGTCTCTACCTCTCCTGGACTCTATCCGCACTTGGGTATCCGGGCACCCGAACCTACTCACGGAATGGGGTTTAGTGCTGCACAAAGGGTTGCCCTTTTTTCAGAATAGATTATTTTTGCCCACATCAGACGCTCGCAAAATTTGCTCTGGAGTGGTCCCATGATATGGCTATAAACGGACATCCTGGGCAAAGACAGACTCTATCGCTCTTACAACGCTGGTGTTGGTGGCCCTCCATGAGACGGGATGTGGAGTGCTACGTGAACACCTCTACCCATACCCCCTAAGCCATGGCACACCCTTACCATGGATTTTGTGAGGGACCGACCTAGAGTACAGGGTTTCAACTCCATCTGGGTAGTGGTCGACTCATTTACGAAGATGGCACGGTTCAATCCGTATGCGGGTATTCCTTCCGCCCCTGTCCTGGCGGGTTGTTTTTCAGGTCTGTGGTTTGATTGTTTGGCTTGCCTTCTGTGTTGGTTTCCGACAGAGGGTCCCAATTCACCTCACGCTTTTGGCGGGCCCTGACTAAATTGATGGGGATAGATTCACGATACTCCTCAGCCTACCATCTGGAGACGGACGGGCAGACCAAGCGAGTCAATCAGACCATGGAGCAATACTTAAGTTGTTTGAAGCTTCAGCATCAACAGTCCTGGTTTCGCGTCCTGCACCTAGCTGAATTTCCATACAACAACGCTGTACATACCTCCACAGGGTTTTCCCCGTTCTATGCCCTCTATGGTCAGCATCCCCGGATTTTGCCTGTCCCTCATTTCTCGCTTTCGGGCAACCCAGTCGCTTCCGCCTGTGTCCATGACGTTGCTGCCATCCACTCGCAGACTCTGGTTCACCTCAGCAAAGCTCAGGCATCTTCAAAGGCCGTGGCGGATCAGGAGCGGGCGGCGGCTGCGGCCTATTCTGTTGGGGATAGGGTCTGGCTGTCCTCTCGGCATCTTCAGTTGCCAGGTTGTCGAAAACTGCTCCCCCGTTTTCTTGGTCCCTACGTTGTCTTGCGGGTGATCAATCCTGTGGCATATCGGCTCCTGGTCCCGCGGTCCTGGCGGCTTCACCCAGTATTTCATACTTCCTTGCTCAAGCCATGTGTAACGCTCACCTGATTCTCGCAGAGGCGCCGGTCTTGACAGGGCAACTACCGTATCTTCAAAGGTGGTGTGTAGCACCCGGTTGGCTCTTTGGGCTGGACCTCTGTGCACTGTATGCCTGACGTGTAGAGTAAGATGTCTGCAGATAGAAAATAAGGGGTTAATGAACTGGGGTTATTGGGGTGTCCCTATCTCTTTCCTCTTCTCCTCTCCTGTAGACCCCCAAAGGTTAACGCTCTCACCTTAGGTAAGTGAATGCCGAGCTCTCCATCTGCCTCGGGGCAGGGTGCTGTAACCAGTTTCTTCACTGGATAGGTAGCGCAGGCCTCTTGACTTCAGAGGACTGCTGTCCGTCGTTTACTGCACGAACGGTAAGTTTCGAGTCATTCAAATGTCTGTAAAGTCTTTAGTAATGATGTCTCTTGTTTTGCAGGGTTCCGGCGATGGCGGATGACGGGCTGAAGTGAGTTGAAGATGGAGCCCGTGTGATGAATAGAAGCGCCTGGAAGCACGTAAGTAAGCGCTTGTTGCCTGCTTCACGATGCGCTCTAACTGTCTTTTTATTTTGCAGGTACGAGTTCGGAGCGGCTGCAGGGTGCCGGAATACCCACTGGATTAGATGTGGAAAGGAGTAATGGCACGTGAGTATTAAAGTTCCCCAATGTCTTAAACGCACCTTGTTTTGTCTTTCAGATGCGGGATGCAGCGCCGAAGGCCTCCGGAGCGTGCAAAGAGTTGGTAAGCTTTTGTCTTTCAGATGCCGGAATGCAGTGTGAAGACCTCCAGAGCGCACAAAGAGTAGGTAAGCCTTTGCCTTTCAGATGCCGGAATGCTAACCTGTTCTTCCTTGTCTTTATAGGTGTTGCTGAAGACTGGATTCAGGATGGTAAGCCTTTGCCTTTCAGATGCCGGAATGCTAACCTGTTCTTTCTTGTCTTTATAGGTGTTGCTGAAGACTGGATTCAGGATGGTAAGCCTTTTTCCTTAGGCCCAGGACCGGATGCAGAAGACACGATGAGCGTTCTGCTGCAGAGGTTGCAGAATAACGCAAAGCAAGATTCATCCACCGGGTGTGGTTTAAATAGCCTCCTGTAGTGCTTCGGCGTCTCCTTCCACAGCCACGCCTAGGTAAGAAAAGAGTTCCTGCTTTCCAGAAGAGTTCCAGTGTTCTGAATCTAGGGAGTGGCTCCAGCCCCACCCAACAGGAAAAGTAGTTCCAAACAGAAGGGGATCAGAGGCTCAACTGGCAGGCAAGTATGCAGCATGGTCTGCTGCAGGTAAGTCCACCCAAGCATTATGAGCCCGGCGCTTCCAGCGCTGGGACTGGGCATATTCATGAGCCTGGTGCCACTGGCGCCAGGACTGGGTCCAAAAGGTCCCAATTGGGACTGGTTGGCACTCGGAACCTGGGTTATGGATCTGCTTCCAAGGGAGTTGGGAAAACCCTGACCTTTTGGAAGCAGAGATCATGACAGTACCCCCCCTCAAGGCCCCTCCCAAACCGGGCTTCTCCGGGGGTTTTGGCTTGTCAGGAAATGTTCGGTGAAATCTTTTGATTAGGCGAGGAGCGTGGACATATTCAGCAGGTTCCCAGGATCTCTCTTGGGGGCCGTAGCCTTTCCAGTCAATTAGGTAGAATAGTTTAGATTTGGAGATCTTGGAGTCCAGAATGCTTTTGACTTCAAACTCGAGTTCTCCATCAACTAGGATAGGTTTTGGAGATTTGGTTAGTCGGGTTTGAGGTTGCACGGGTTTTAATAGAGAGACGTGGAAGACCGGATGTATCTTCATGTGCGGGGGCAAGTCCAACTTGACCGCTACTGGGTTTACTATGGTAGTGATGGAATAGGGACCAAGGTATCTTGGGTTGAATGTGCGTGGCCCTTTTAGAGATAGATATTTGGTGGATAACCAGACTTGATCCCCTACTTGATAGTGAGGGGCTTCCTTCCGATGTTGATCTGCTCCTTTCTTATATTGTTCTTTAGCCCTTTGAAGGTGAGAAACAGCTTCCTTAAAGGCTTGGGTGATTGTAGAATGCAGGTAGTCTACTGCTGGTGTTTCAAGATCTTGGAGGGGATCCAACTCCGAGGTTCGAGGGTGACTGCCGTACAAAAGAAAAAACGGGGTTTTCCCAGTTCCCGAATGGACAGAGTTATTGTAGGCATATTCAGCTATCCAAAGGATATCTTTCCAAGTTTTTTCAGTTTGTTGCAGCATGCAGCGTAAATACTGTTCCAGAGTTTGATTGGTCCTCTCGGTTTGTCCGTCGGTCTGAGGGTGGTGACTGGTCGATAGTCTCACATCAATTTGAGACGACCGACAGCAACTTCGCCAAAAATGAGAAATAAATTGACTACCTCGATCCGAAATTAGAACCGAAGGAAAACCGTGCAGTCGGACGATGTTTTCGAGAAATTCTCGGGCCAGAGTTGCTGCTGTTGGCAAGCCTTTGAGCGGAATGAAATGCGCCATCTTGGAGAATAAGTCCACGATTACTAGAATCGTATTGTATCCGGAGCATGGAGGTAGATCGGTGATGAAGTCCATAGAAAGCGTATGCCAAGGGCGAGGTGGGATGTCAATAGGGCAAGAGGCCTGCTGGTCTTTCCTTTTGACTCTTGTTTTGGGCGCATACTCCACAGGACATTATAAAGTCTCTGATATCTTTCTTCCAAGACGGCCACCAGAAGTAGCGCTTGATCTTTTCTGAGGTCTTGGCCATACCGGGATGACCTTCCATTAAAGAGTCGTGATAACAAGAGATTACTTTTTTCTGTAAATCTGTGCTGGGTAGGTATAATCGTTCTTGGAAATACAATAAGTTGTCCTTTACTGCAAAGTCCTTTCCCTGCAGATGCCAATTCTGTATGTCTGCTGGAGTTACAAGTTGCCTGGCTTTATCCTTAACTTCCTCTATGGATTCGGTGGCGATTACACCCAGAATTCTTTGTTCGGGAATGATTGGTACAGGTTTAGGGTTGATCAAGTGTTCTTCCACTCCCATCCGAGAAAGGGCATCAGCTTTACCGTTCTTTGTACCAGGTCGATAGGTAATTATGAAGTCAAACTCGGCAAAGAATAATGCCCAACGGAGTTGTCTAGAGGATTGGGCTTTTGCGGTTTTCAAATATTGCAGGTTTCGGTGATCCGTAATCACAGTAACGGTGTGTCGGGCCCCCAGCAGATAATGCCGCCAAGCCTTAAAGGCAGACTTGATAGCCAGAAGTTCCTTGTCAGTAATCGTGTAATTGATTTCAGGAGGCGAGAATTTGCGGGACCAAAATGCCACGGGATGCAACTGATTGGTTACCGGGTCCTTTTGTGATAAAACTGCCCCCATGGCAAGGCTTGAAGCATCAGTTTCCACGATGTAGGGGAGTTCGGGGCGAGGGTGATTTAAGATTGGTGCAGAGATAAATTTAGTCTTCAAATCCTGGAAAGCTTGTTCCGCCTCGGTAGACCATTCAAAACGTTTGTTTTTCTTTAACAAGGCAGTGATGGGCTGGACTATTCGAGAGAATTCGGGGATAAACCTGCGGTAAAAGTTAGCGAAGCCTAACATGCTTTGCACACCTTTTACGGAGGATGGTGATGGCCATTTGAGAACTGCATCGACCTTCTTTGAATCCATACGCACTCCGCCAGGTGATAATATGAATCCCAAGAATTCAACTTCAGTCACGTTGAAAACACATTTTTCGAACTTAGCGAAAAGTTTGTGTTGACGCAATCTTTCGAGGACCATTTTCACGTGTTTCCGATGTTCAGATTCCGATGAAGAATAAACGAGGATGTCGTCAATGTAAACAACAACACATACATCTATGAGCTCTCTGAGGACATCGTTCATAAAATATTGAAAGGCGGCCGGGGCATTGCAAAGTCCGAAGGGCATGACCTGATATTCAAATAGCCCATACTTGGTGCGGAAGGCCGTTTTCCATTCATCGCCCTCTTTTACTCGTACCAAGTGGTAAGCTCCTCTAAGATCCAGCTTTGTATATATGCATGCTTTTCTGACTTGGTCCAGGAGTTCAGGGATCAAAGGTAACGGATATCTATTCTTAACGGTGATCTGGTTCAGGGAGCGATAATCGATACAAGTTCTAAGGTCTCCTTCCTTTTTTGGAACGAAGAACAAAGCTGAAGAAGCAGGGGACTTGGAAGGACGAATAAACCCATTTGCCAGGTATTGATCCAGGTATTGTCGAAGGTGAAGGTTCTCAGGCTCGGTGAGGGCATAAATTCTACTACAAGGAGGAGTAGATCCAGGTATCAGGTCTATCTGGCAGTCATAAGACCTATGAGGAGGTAGAGAGTTAGCCTGATCCTTCCGGAAAACATCTTGGTATTCTAGGTATTCGGGAGGTAACTGGGGAGTCTCTGAAGAAATTGCGGCCAGTGCAACACCAGGTGGAGGGTGACAAGTAGAGACACATTCTGGAAACTGGACCATTCTTGCTCGCCAATCGATCAGAGGATTGTGTTTCTCTAACCAAGGTATTCCTAGAATAATCTGAAACTGAGGGGCCTTGGTCACATCGAACACGATCTTCTCATGGTGTCCATCTTGACTTACTAGCGTCACCTCTTGAGTGGTATGCGTTACTGGCCCAGAGGCTATCTCCGTACCATCCACCGTAGTAATGACGTCCTTTACAGCCTTGGGACAAAGAGTTAGATTCATCCTCAAAACCATTTCATGATCCACATAATTGCCGATGGCACCGCTGTCGACGTAAGCTTCAATTGCATGTAATCGATCCGGATTATCAGGGCTAATGAGGACCATCGGTTTCACGAAATGCGAGGTCACGGAACTGGTTTTCACGCTCGGCAAGAGGACCTCTATTCTTGTCGGGCGAGGTCGTTTCCCTGCTCAGAGTTTGTAACTTTAGTAACTGCAGCTCCTACTGCCTTCTTGGCAGGTTTCACCGGACAGTCTCGAAGAAAGTGTCCTGAGTTTCCGCAACATAGGCATAATTGCAACTGTTTCCTCCTTTCCCGCTCCCTTTGTGTTAGAGGACCTTTCAGACCCCCTATTTGCATGGGTTCCCCGGAGTCTACTCCTTTGGAAGGAGTTGGCGGTTTGGAAAATACTCGAGCATCAAACTTGGAACGATCGGCCTTCCTGTTCTGCAGCCTGTGATATATTTGAACGACCAAGTCTATATAATCCGAACAGTCTTGTGGGGGATTCACTACTTGGGCTAAAACGTCTTTGAGCTCTCCACGTAGACCTCTATAAAACAGCGTAATCCTTTTGTCCTCAGGCCATTGAGTTTCCACTATTAGTCTATTGAAAGATGCAATATAAGCCAAAAGGTCTTGATTACCCTGTCGCAACGAAAGAAGCTCATTGTCCAAGGCCTGCCCCTGTGAATGTCTTGCGAACAGTTTTTCCATACTAAGCTGAAAGGCTTGAAAATCATGGAGAACCGGATCATCTTGATTAACTAGAGGGATCGACCAGTCTGCCGCATTGCCACTAAGGTACGAAAGTACAAAAGCTACTTTTGCTTGATCAGTTGGAAAGGCTGCTGGCTGGCATAAGAAGTGCAACCGGCACTGATTGATAAATACTGCAAACCTCTTTGGGTCACCAGAAAATCGTTCGGGCGGAGCCAGAGGTACATTCCCAGGTAGGTTGATCTGCACTGGATTCATAGAGGAGGTTGAAGGAAGATTTGCCCCAGATGCGGGTAACGGGGTCTGTCCGGCTTGTGACTGTAGCACTTGTCTAGCAAGATTGTCTGTTCTCTCCTTGGAAATAATTAGTTCCCTTCTTAGAGCATTCATTTCCTGACGAGCTGCATGCACTTCTGCCCTTAGTTCCCCAAGTAACCGGGCTAGGGGGTCAGTATCCGAGGTTTCCATAGCGCCTGGGCGAGAGTTTTGCGGTAGGCTTTGCGTTCTGTAACGCTCACCTGATTCTCGCAGAGGCGCCGGTCTTGACTGGGCGACTACCGTATCTTCAAAGGTGATGTGTAGCACCCGGTTGGCTCTTTGGGCTGGACCTCTGTGCACTGTATGCCTGACGTGTAGAGTAAGATGTCTGCAGATAGAAAATAAGGGGTTAATGAACTGGGGTTATTGGGGTGTCCCTATCTCTTTCCTCTTCTCCTCTCCTGTAGACCCCCAAAGGTTAACGCTCTCACCTTAGGTAAGTGAATGCCGAGCTCTCCATCTGCCTCGGGGCAGGGTGCTGTAACCAGTTTCTTCACTGGATAGGTAGCGTAGGCCTCTTGACTTCAGAGGACTGCTGTCCGTCGTTTACTGCACGAACGGTAAGTTTCGAGTCATTCAAATGTCTGTAAAGTCTTTAGTAATGATGTCTCTTGTTTTGCAGGGTTCCGGCGATGGCGGATGACGGGCTGAAGTGAGTTGAAGATGGAGCCCGTGTGATGAATAGAAGCGCCTGGAAGCACGTAAGTAAGCGCTTGTTGCCTGCTTCACGATGCGCTCTAACTGTCTTTTTATTTTGCAGGTACGAGTTCGGAGCGGCTGCAGGGTGCCGGAATACCCACTGGATTAGATGTGGAAAGGAGTAATGGCACGTGAGTATTAAAGTTCCCCAATGTCTTAAACGCACCTTGTTTTGTCTTTCAGATGCGGGATGCAGCGCCGAAGGCCTCCGGAGCGTGCGAAGAGTTGGTAAGCTTTTGTCTTTCAGATGCCGGAATGCAGTGTGAAGACCTCCGGAGCGCACAAAGAGTAGGTAAGCCTTTGCCTTTCAGATGCCGGAATGCTAACCTGTTCTTCCTTGTCTTTATAGGTGTTGCTGAAGACTGGATTCAGGATGGTAAGCCTTTGCCTTTCAGATGCCGGAATGCTAACCTGTTCTTTCTTGTCTTTATAGGTGTTGCTGAAGACTGGATTCAGGATGGTAAGCCTTTTTCCTTAGGCCCAGGACCGGATGCAGAAGACACGATGCGCGTTCTGCTGCAGAGGTTGCAGAATAACGCAAAGCAAGATTCATCCACCGGGTGTGGTTTAAATAGCCTCCTGTAGTGCTTCGGTGTCTCCTTCCACAGCCACGCCTAGGTAAGAAAAGAGTTCCTGCTTTCCAGAAGAGTTCCAGTGTTCTGAATCTAGGGAGTGGCTCCAGCCCCAGCCAACAGGAAAAGTAGTTCCAAACAGAAGGGGATCAGAGGCTCAACTGGCAGGCAAGTAAGCAGCATGGTCTGCTGCAGGTAAGTCCACCCAAGCATTATGAGCCCGGCGCTTCCAGCGCTGGGACTGGGCATATTTATGAGCCTGGTGCCACTGGCGCCAGGACTGGGTCCAAAAGGTCCCAATTGGGACTGGTTGGCACTCGGAACCTGGGTTATGGATCTGCTTCCAAGGGAGTTGGGAAAACCCTGACCTTTTGGAAGCAGAGATCATGACACCATGTCCCGGCCCTACTCACCTTCGTTCCCCTGCTGCTCCAGTTTCTCCGGCTTCTTCGGATGTGTTTGTGGTATCTGGCATCCTAGGTTCTCGTATCTTCAGGGGTGGTTTACAGTACTTGGTGGATTGGGAGGGTTATGGGCCTGAGGAGCGCTCCTGGGTCCCTACTAGGGATGTCCATGCACCCCGTCTGGTCTCCCGTTTCCATAGGGATCATCCGTCCTGCCCAAGGGGTTCTGTCATGCTTCCATCAGCTTCACACCATACTCATGCATCCCAACATCAAGTGGTTCCATTGCATCCTCAACACCCACAGTAGCACCCTCAGCAACCACAGTGCCCACTATCCCTCTGTTCCCCTCCTCTACCACTCACATAGGTCCAGGGTCATGTGAGCAGCGGTCTCCCCGTTTCCCTCTGAGTCGGCACACCTGTGTGGGATCTGGTGGACGCAGCCTTTGGTCCCGGTCCTCTCCCTTTCTTCGTTGGCGCCTGCCATGGCACATGGGAGAAGGCATCCGCGGGCGATCGCTTCCGCGTCACATTCCGCTTCGCTCCTGGTCACGTGTCACAAGTGCGGGTCACGTCGCGGAAGCGTTTACTACATAAACGCTAAATCGCCCGTGGTTCCTTGCTTCACAGCTGTTCCTCGGAGCTCTGTATGGCGATCACAAACCTTACCCACATCCCGGATCTCGACCTTGGAATCTCTCACGGACCTGCTTTAGGATTCTGCCTCTGTTACTCTTCATTCGGAACTCACGGACAACCTGATTTCGGACCGGCTACTCGGACTGCTTCTGGATTACCCTTTGTCTTGGCGCTTCTCTACTTCCTTTCAGCTATCCTTAGCTTCCGTTGACTCCTCCAGAATACTTATCATTGACTTTGGTCTTCCTCACGACTCAGCTACAGGTGGGCCAGTCGGGGTTTGCACTCTCGGCTGATACTCCACATCCCACATCCAACGGGGATCCTGCTCACGTGTTCCTTCGGAACTACACCCTAGGCCCTTGAGGGTTAGAAGCTACACCACTGCCCCCTTAGGTAAGCCTATTGCCAACTTTTTGCATTCTCATGTTTACTGTGCTCATCTGGTGCTATTCAGCATTTTGCTTTTCAGTGGCCTTGGGGTTCCAGTGTTCCATGGATCCGAGCTTCAACCATTACCCACCTGTGGCCTCAATGATTGCATAGAGAGTGTTTTGCTTTTCTCTCTGTGTGGTACTTGTGGACGGAGGTTATTTTTAACTTCACGACATTCAAGTCTTGACACTGTACAATGGTGGCTTTGCCTGCATTCTATTCACTACTTATGGCCAGCTTCTATGATGACTTAATCTACCTTGGGTTTCAGCGTCCCTACATTTATTGAACAGTTGTTTTCTGCAGCACTTCATGCACGTGTAATCTTCTTCTTTTTCATTTTAGAGTTCACTCGCTCCTTACTTCATCATTAGCCTCTACAATCCATACATCATCTTCAGCCAGTATCCGGGGACGTCGTGCATACTTTTTTATGATGTCAATAGCTCCTCTTTGCTCCTTCTCATATTCCTTCAGGGAGTTCCTCCTGCAGGTTGTTGTCACTTCAGGGGTACATTCGATAACAATCTCTTAATGGGTATCTTCTTCCAAACACTTGCTGTGGTATTGGCATGATGGCTGTTGTCAAACACGGCACAGTCCTCCAATACAGGAAAGGTAGGGAGCGGGATCTCCTGCAGATGTATACAGCTGCTCCTCTACAATTGTATTGCCTCATGATTTGTAGAAGTGTGAGGGCTGAGTGGGAATTTTTGCCCCTGCCCATTCTTCTACTCTTGCAGGACAGAAGTCAATACAACACATGTGGACATTGTGTTCCAACATGAATTGCACATTCATGTTGTTGCCCTAGCAGTGGACACTTTGGGCCTCATTACGAGCATGGCGGTAGCCGTGCCTTTATGGCAAGCACGGCTACCACCATGCTCTCTACCGGCACCGCCTCCTGCGATTGGGCAATAACTGACCCATTACGAGATGAAGGGGCCGGTAATTGCCCATTCGCGGGGGGCGGTAATGCCGGGCTCCCGATCGCCATTCTGCCCCATAGGGTACAATGGGGGTCGGGAGCATGATTGCATGGTGGGCTTTCAGGAACCCGCGAGCAGAACTCGTAATGTGGTGGCCCAGTATGAACGGTGGCGGTGCCTTACCGGCACCGTTCATACCTTGGCTGCCACTATTGTAATTAGGCCCATTGCCTTTTGGCATGCTGTTGCCTGACCATTGTGGCTACCGGACTAGACAGCCAGCCACATGGATAGGCTAAGGAGTCAGGTCATGCATTCACATTAGAGAGGTGTCATTCACGCTCACCAGCCTCAGTTTAACTGGATGCTCTAACTTCACCTCCTCCAATGCCTTTGATGCCTTGCATGTGGAGGATACTGCTAGCCTTTTCCTCCCAGAGTGTGGGGTTGAGTGGCCCACTGTGCTACCTCCCGTGGCAGTTGCTTCCTGCCGGTAGATGGATAGAAGGCTGGGGCCCTGGTGTTGAGATCATTCCACTGCTTCCTGCTATATTTATTATCATGGGGTATGGTTTCAACCACCATGAAATTCTCCCTAATTTCAGCCCAGATTGCGTTTTTCCTCTGGACGGAGGTTCTTTGCTGATTTGCCCCAAAAACACTCCTCTGCTTGTCTGACTTCATCTGTAAGGACCTGCAGCTCCGCCTCACTGAATTTGGGCTTAAGCAGCCACATTTCAGGCACCTTCCCCTTGCATTTCTCTGCAGACATGTTTGTCACTACTTCTGGCTCATATGGCAACAGGACATGGGTGATCTTCTGGTCCCTTCCAGCCCCTCTGAATGGCCTTGGCCTCTCATTTCATCACTAGAACACAGGACATCCTGTCCACCCCCTCTTCCTACTCCTACTCCTCCACTCATGGTCTGCTGTGGCCTCCACTCCTCCTCCCTTTGATTCCTTTCCCTTGTTCTCCCCAGACAATGTTTCTAGACAAGTCTGATCTACGAAAGTCTCATCAAAACAGGTTCTTCCCTGTTCTTCAAGAACCCTCAAGGACCACATTGACACCCTTGCTCCAGCCCTGGCCGATTTCTGCAATCAACCCTTTGCCACTGGAACTTCCCCTCCCCCCTGAAGCACTCCCTTGTGCACCCCCTCCTTAAGAAGCCATCTGCAGATCCTTCCTCTCCGGCTAGCTGTCACCCGATCCCTATCACTCCTTTTCTGTGCAAACTCTTGGAAAAGCTGGTCATCTCCCACCCTAACATTCACACTGAATCTGTTGGTTGTCTCCATGACCACCAGTTTGGCTTCAGAGCGTCCAGAAGCACAGAAACTGCTCTTCGGAACATCCGTGAATACCTGCTCTCCAACATTGACTCTAACCTTCCTTCTGTCCTCATTCTCCTCGATCTTTCTTCTGCTTTTGACACGGTCAACCATCCTATCCTGCTCAAGCGCCTCCATTATAACCCGGGTATCAACGATCAGACCCTGGTCTGGCTGACCTCCTTTCTCACTGACCGACCCTCTCAGGTCCTTCATCTCTTCTATCTCTCTCTCTACTTGTGGTGTTCCCCAGGGGTCTATCCTCTCTCTCTGGCGGTTCAACCAATATCTGGCACCTCTCAACCACCGCATCGCTGCTCTCTGCTCCAACTTTCAGTGTTATGCTGATGACACCCAGCTCTCCTTCATGCTCCCCTCAGCTGCCTCTACTTCTTCTCTCATTTCTGACTGTCTGCAATTCAGGAGTGGTATGCCGCTAATGATCTCTCCCCTAATGCCAGTAAGACAGAGATCCTCCTCATCAGAAAACCTGCTCCATCCTTTCCTCTCTCTCTCTCTCTCTCTCTGGCCACCCACTCTGGGTCTTCTTCCTGCTCTTACCTGTGCAGCTAAGAACCTTGGGGTCATCTTCGGCTCCACTCTCTTCTTCTCTCCTCACGTTCCCAACATCTCAAAGAAGTCAAATATCAACTGCATCTCCTCAGAGGTATTCTTCCTTTCCTCGTTTTCCACCAGAAGCTCACTGTCTCCAGAGCTCTGGTCCTCTCAAGGCT
The DNA here is from genome assembly GCF_040938575.1 of Ambystoma mexicanum. Taxonomy (NCBI): domain Eukaryota; kingdom Metazoa; phylum Chordata; class Amphibia; order Caudata; family Ambystomatidae; genus Ambystoma; species Ambystoma mexicanum. Next base: position 190,315,013 of record NC_090928.1, on the reverse strand, counting down.
GTACTACTGCAACAGCCTCTTTATAAATCTTCCTGCCTCTACCCTCCGTCCTCTACAACTCATCCAGAACAGGACTGCAAGACTTGCCCTTGGTCTAAAGCCCAAGGATCATAGCTCTCCAGCTCTGAAATATCTTCATTGGCTTCCAGTGGCACCAAGGATCAAGTTCAAGACCTTCTGCATTATCCACAGGGCTTTATGGGGCCTGGCACCACACTACCTCCAACTTTCTCTTCCTAAGTATCTCCCTTCTCGAGCTCTCCACTCAACCACCTCCAGCTCTCTGAGGTTCAGATGCTTTTCCAAGCAGAGAGTCAGGGGCAGGGCTCATTCTTCGGCTGGGGCCTCCCTTTGGAACAGCCTCCCTGCCTCTCTCAAACTTGAGCAGAAACATCTTTGGTTCGGGAAGAAACTCGAACTTTCCTCTTTGCTTCCGCTTTCTCTCTTCCTCTCCTGTGCTGGGACCTATCTGTTCAAAACACTGGTCACTTGGCCACCTGGCCACCCTCTGAATTTGGACGCAGGTCCCTGCCTGTCCAGTTGCACCCCGCTCTGCCTCTTGGCTCCCCCAGAACTTGTGGTCTGTATCTGTAACCCAACAGTTCCCTTTCTCTGCACTTATGAGCCACCCATTGGCTGCACTTTTGATTATGTGCACTTCCCCATCACCCCTTTTTTGCACTTCTCCCCTCCCCCTTCCCTGCGCTTGGCAATCTGAATGACACAAGGCCTAGTAAGATCGCTGTTTCGTGCTCCCTCTGTATCGCCCTCCTTGTCGTGTCGCACCTAGAAACACTTGTGTACAGGCACGTTATAAGTGCCATATCATATAATTCAGGATGGATTCTGTTTTTAAAGATGGTCGCCACTTAATCTCCAATATACATTATGACACTTTTCTGCTCTGAGTTAATTACGCAGGCGCATTTACTGTTCGATATTTCGTCTAATTCTCCAGCAATAACGGTAATTTCAGTAGAAAATTTGGCGCCTCACTGATCTATGATCATTTTCTGCCACAATTCCACTAAACGGAATTATCGTTACCATTGATGGCTGTGCGTTCACTTGTTCATTCGTAAAGTGGCAGTAGCTCCACTGGACACCACTGGTGTAACAGTAATACTATCAGGCAGGATAATGCTGAACCTCCCACCCAACTCGCAATGAGGGCCTGTGTGTTATTAATTACCTATTGTTCCTCTGACTTGTTTCACGTAGGTAGTCTGTGTGATTCCAGACTCATTTAGAATATACCTTCCTTCCTGCCATCCTAATCTATTGACCTCCTTAATTTATCTTTTGATAGACAAATTAATATATCATTCATAGTTATGGCCCCTACCTCACCCCAATATCGTAAAGGTGAGAAACGCTATGCACTAAAGTGGCTATACCGTCCTTATCCTGGGCAGATACAGGAAGAGATGGACCTGATATAACTAAAGATGGTAAAAACAGGCAAACTCACTGCTCACTGACACATGTGCATACAATAGACATGAAGCAGATATGAACTCACCATGAAGAAACGTAGACACTAGGCCAAAGGTGCTTTTAGACATGAAGAATATTGCTTGCAACCATAAAGACACAAAGAACATGACATAAGCAATGGATACGTTGAAATGGAACACTAGCGAATATGTATATAGCTTGCTAACATTGAAATGCATTGGTAAAAGGCTGTCATCTTTGTCAACATGGAAGTCGTAGAACGCATTAGAAAAGGTGGAGGCTTCAAAGCTTCATGAGACTCAAAACTGCTGAATTTGTTGAAACACTGATCCATGCAGGGGGCAGGCAGGAGCTGTGCAGCCCCTTTCCAAGGTTACTGAAAGATTAGGGAGGGCTCAGACGGTTTGGAAGAGAACATGAGATAACAATTCCCAAGCCACAAGACATGTTTCTGCTAGATTAATTAAGGAGCAACCAGCCTTTGAATTCCAGGTGTCGACTAATTATAAGCTAAAATCACACAAGAAATAGATCGACCAAGTCCCTACTAGATAGAAAAGTAATAACACAAGCGTTCATATTAGCTAAAAACTCAATAAATTCAGGGTGAAAAAATTCAAAATATGGTCCTCTGACACGTGACCCATAATTCAAGAACAGTGTCCATTCATTAAGGCCAGACACAGATTAAACACCTGCCTCAACCCCTCCAATATTTTCAGAACCAAGGCGCCTTGCAAGGTCGACTACAAAGAAGTTACTCTGGCTTGTGGCCTAGGGATAAGAGATAGTGTCTTTGAGTCTGGGATTTCCCGTCCTACCATCACCACTTAAAATTGGGTTTTCCAGACCATTATTACATATGGTAGCGGGTCGGAAGGTTGGCCAGAGCCCTCATCTTGTACAGTCTTGACTATTGTAATGCCCTCTACGCTGGCACAATGAACTACAATATCAAAAAACTGCAGGTGATCCAAAATAACGCCTTGAGAGGAGCAATACACATACCCAAAAAGACCCACATCTCCATGCTTAGACGGAACACCCAGTGGCTACCTGTCCAGGAGCGAATCTTCTTCAAAACACTAAGTATGACCCACAAATCTCTACACAAGTCAGCCTTGAAATACTTGGCAGACAAGTTCACCTCTAACCAATCTAATGGTGCCACACGCTCAGCATGCTCACACCTACTCTCGACCCCCCGATTCAAGCTTCAGAAATCTGGAGGCAGCAGCTTCCCAGTGGTAGCTGCCGAACACTGGAACACCTTACCAACCGCTCTAAAGTCAGAAGCCTCCATCTGGACTTTCCGTAAACACCTGAAAACGTGGCTCTTCACACAAGAAGTACTAAAATAACTCTATATCAGAAACCCACACTTTAGTAACAACCATATGTACATTGGAACTTATGTTGGGACTGCTTTGTACCTTCCTCTGCATATGTCTGTAAATCATGCACATTATTGTCAAGAACTTTTGCATAACCTTGTAACTTTTATGCTCCTTATTGTAACTTTCACGTAACCTTGTAACTTTTATGCCAAGAACTGCGCCTAGATGCCTCTGGGTTAAGTGAGCTATACAAATTTCAAAATAAATAAAAATAAATAAGATTCCCCGGGACAACGTCATGGAAGAGTGCGACGAAAACGCCCTTCCGGGGTATAATAAGAGGAAGAGATACTTCATTAGATAATGGGAAGACGGCTGTAGTATGTTATGATATATTCATGTGTTTAGTGATTGCTGGCTCCAGTGCTAGGGTGTAAAGTGGTTTGGTTTTGTGAAAAGTAAAGTTTTCTGCATATTGGTGTAGATGGCAGAGCAAGTAAAGTTGTGGTTTGGACCGAAACAGCGTGTTCTGGAGCGTGGGTTGCGTTTGTGGTGCCTGCCCAAATAGTTATTGTAGCGAAGAGGGAGGAGATGCAGAAGTGTTGGAAATAGAGAGAAATACTGTTGGAAGGAGAGTGTGGAGGAGTAGTGGAGAGGCAGTAGGTTTGAGGTTATATTAAGGTTTGGTAATTATTAGCAGTCTAAAGTGTGACGTGCCATCATGGGAGACACTGCCCTTATGGATTTATGTAAAGCATTACCCTGGTACAAGGACAAGATAGTCAAATATCACACCCAGTGAGAATCAAGTTAGTCTGTTAGGAATAGATTCTGTTTGTTTTTGTTCACTCACTAATTTTGATTTCTTTTGTCTTAGTGACTGTTTCATGTTTTGTGGATTTGGCAATGTATTGTCTTTTTGTCTTATGATTCAATCTATGTATTTTTATTTTCTGTTGATTTGTTCCATTTTTAAGCAGTGTCCACTTTGTGATATTTCATAAATCCTGTGATGATTCGAGATTCAATATTTTGAAAGTGTTTTACAAGCATCAAATCATTCAAATAAAATGCACCCATGAATTCCTGTTTATATTTAGTGGTTGGTGAATACATTTTTTGTAACATTCGCTGTTATTCAGATTGACCAACTCTTCTGTATGTTGTCACATGTATTTCTGTGGCAAGGCGTGTCTTTCTCCTGAAAAGAGAATGCCTTCAGGACAGTGGAATATTCTGCTGGAAGCACCATTTGGCGAAAGTGAAACAAGACCTTTGGTCTTCTATTCTCAGGGAAGTGATGTTGACTGACTAACCGGAAGGAAGAGGTTGAAAATAGAAACAAATAACATTAAATGTAAGAAAACAACATTGGCAAGGTATAGCTAGACATGGTACTGGGCAACATAAAATGTCGGGTGGAGGAGGGAGGGGCAGATCACGTGGTACCAAAACAAAACATTGCACAATAGTGGCACCTGTTATGCATGTGTGACATAGACACACAGATGCTCTCCAATTCATGCAAATTGCAGTTTCGCGTGTATGGACTGGCACGCGCGAAGCTAGCTAGGAAGCAGAGAGTGGGGTAACTTTAAGTGAATGAAAAATAGAAGTCTACTAAACCTTTTAGCTTTACTCCCTGGAGCGTTTCTTTGAGGTCTGCTGTCGCAGGACCACCCGCCTGTATCAATTGGTGAAATGCTTCAAAATCTCCCCTGCTCTTCAAAGCTCCTCTCCTGGCGAGCTCGTTCTGCAGGCCTATGATCTGAAGGAAGAGATGGAAAAAGAGTTACTACTGTTCTCCAACTCTTAATTTCAATCTATGCAGTGAGCAGGCAGCGGCACAGCGCAGGGTTGTGAATGCCTGCCTAGAGTAGAGCCTCAAATGTGGGTTCATTTCCAAAGAACCAGTAACAGAGGACAAGACTTCAGTCTGTTACTGGCCAAGCTCATCTACCTTCCATCATGCCATGAAAAAAAAGAAAAGCAGAGAGAACTAGTGGTGCTTGAAAAACATCAGCTAGAGCACATCAAATAGAATGGTCAAACTTCTTTGCTATTCTCTGCACACATCCATGTCCCTCTTCCTGGTCCCAATACTTACCTGTGAGGTATCTTACCCCTTTCACTTTTCATACTTCTCTGGACCGGCTCTGTCTCTTCCCTTTAAAGCATAATAGGCCTCCTCCTCCTCCGATATCTACAGTCAAAAAATGTTCCTGCCTCTGGCATGGACCCTATTGGCAGTTCCCTGCCGCCTTCCTTCCAGGCCGAGCCAGGAGGGCCACGTTCTTCACAGCTGCAAACCGAGCATCTCGTGCAGAGCGGAAGTTCCCTTGTCTGGCAGCCATTGCTCCCAGGGGCTCTACTGGGTGAGGCTGCTCCGGTTGAACGGTCCCACTGCTTAAGAGTTCCCAGCACCTCTGCTGAGCACTGGGTGCCGGTTATGCAGGTTCTCCCATACTTGTGAGGACTGTGGTGACACTGAGAAACAGAGTGGAGCTTCTGTGGAGCACTGGAGGCCCAGGGTGATCTCGCTCCTGGCACAGGTAGGTGATTGGAGGGGGACATCTGCTAGTTGCTAGGCAATTGAGGAGGGCATCCTGGGCCATCGCCGGGCCAGGTGGCTAAGTAACCGGCAAGCTTTGGTCACTGCCCTCTGGCAGGCTTTCTTTGTTTAAAAACAGAGGGGGGAACAACAATGGTGCTGGTTCTCGCCTATGCATGCTCCTGTGTCCGAGGTCTTCAATAAATTAAAAGCAGGCATGGGTAAGCATAAAGAAAATAGACACCATGTGGAACCTTGGTATCCCTCCCGCTCCTCCTCCTGCACTTCACATACAAGATCCCATAAACGGAGGAGACAGGAGAGGGTTTCAGATTAGAGACAGCTGGATATCTTCAGGAAAGCCCTAAAAGAGGAAGGCACTGGAAGCAGGAGCAAGCATACATGGCTCTCCTTCCTCCTCTTAATCATCAGAATCCTCCAGCTCTACTGAGGGCTCTCTTTCTCCTATTGAGAACCTAGAGGGCAAATACCTGATAAAGGAATCGGTAGCCAATGTCCCAATTCAGGTGGCCCGTTTGATGGGGTTCCTAGAGTCTGAGTCTCCAGTGTCTGCATCTGGAACCACAAGGGCCCCTCGCCCTCAGTTCAAACACACCCTCTGTGCTGGGCTTCCCTTACTTATAGAAATGAGTGAGGAAATCCTCAGGGAGGGGAAAGAGTTGGATAAGACAGAGGTTCCCAGATTCTTGGCCAAGCTTTATCCACGGAAGGGGAGGAGAAAACAATGCCACAGACGATCCAAGTGTATGAGATCCTCCCTAGCCTGATGGGGAGGTCACCAAAGGCCCCACGGATAGAAAGGTTGATGGAGCACTAAGGAAGGCATCTGGTGTACTCACCTAGCTCTAAGAGTGGCCACCTACCCCTCATACACAGCAGGAACAGCCCTGGGGTGGCAAAAATCAGCAACGAGGGCAGTCAAAGATGAAACAGATTCACTTCCCATTCTGCAAGCAGTCAAGACCCAGGTCGAGTTTTTGTCAGGCCTTTGCCTATGATGGGGTAAAGGTCAAAGCAATGTCCGTGGACTCCACTGGTGCTGGTAGATGACACCTGAATATCAAGCATTGGAGGACAGATTATCAGCAAAAGAACAAAGTGATCAGGACTCCCTTTGCAGGGCAGATGCTATTTGGGGACATGCTTGAAGACAAGGTCCATAGTGTCTTCAAAGCTGTTAAGTATGCAGGAAAGTTCCAGAACTAGTCAGAGCTCAGACCCAGATCTTCCATTCACACCAAGTGTCCCACAAGATCCTAGGCAACCCAGTATGAGGGAGAAGTGGCAGTCCCGGCACCCGTCCCCTTTGAAACAGCAAAGGTCATAACACCAGGCCAGTTGGAGGTCACCTGCTGCACTTCTGGATCCAATGGAACTGGTTTTCCTGCAACTCATCGGTCAACAAGCTGACTCATTGGAGTTACAAGATCAAAATCTGCTCCCTGCAGAGCCAGTCTGGTACCATCCGGACACCACTCCACAGAGGCTGTGCCAAGAGGAAGGAAAAGCTTCAAGTGATCCCGGAACTGCGGGCAAATAAAGTAATCAAGACAGTGCCAACGAAGGAGAGAGGGTGGAGCATATACGCCATTGTGTTTCTGGTTCCCAAGCAATCAAGGAAATTCTGACTCATAGACCTGAAACGCCTAAACCTCCATGCAACAACTCAACATTTCAAATTGCAAAGTCTACAAAGGATCATCCCCTTAGTACAAAAGAAGGACTTTCTAGCTTTTTTGGACCTGGACAATGCTCATGTCCATGTTCTGATCTGGAGACCAAACCAGCAATTCCTCAAGTTTGCTGTGGGCAGAGAGCATTTCCAGTTCAGGGCTCTCCCCTTTCATCTGAAATCGGCTCACCAAGTTTGCACCAAGGTCATGGGACCCATATTGGCGGCACTACATCTCCAGTGAACCTTGGACAATTGGCTTCTCAAATCCCCTTCTCAGCAGGTCCTGGTTCGGCATCTGAAGTCAACTTGCAACATGCTAGAAAGCATGGGGTTTCTCCTCAGGACCAAGTTGCAGTTACAACTATCACAGGACCTTCAATTTATAGGGGCAAGGTTTAGAACAGCCCATGGGCAAGTGCTATTGCCAGTCGACAGGGCACTCAAGATACAGACTGCACTGAGACAATTACTGTTCCAGTATCAGGTCACATTGAACATTTCTGCATGTTTCCATTTTTTGGACAGGAAGTAGTTTGGTCACCCTTCTTTGGGTCTTGCCTTTAGCAATGTATCTCCTGATGTACTGCCCACGTGTGTGACACTGATTTGGTATGAATGGCATTTGCACTTAGTTTGGTAGCTATCAACCCAAGGAAAGTCTTTTGAGTTTTCTGTGAGCACCACTAGGTTACCGCTATAGCAGTGTTTTATTATTTGAGTTGCTTTTCCAATTGGTGCTTCAGTTTGCTAAACTACAATTCTCTTTGGTTTTCTTGTCTCCCAACTACCTGTTTCCCACACCACGGCATTGAAATACACCCATTTGCATCGGCAATCAATGTACTATTAATGAATCATTATGATAAAATGTGTGTTTTTTCTGCCTGGTTTCTTACCCCTGTTTCTCCCTATCTGATGGTTTGAATTTTTTTTTATCTGTATCTGCGTTTACTACATCTGATTTTGGGTTTCTTGTCAAAAAATGTCTTTCCTCATGCCCTAATGTTTTCTCTTCTCCAATCTTAGACCTGTTTTCCTCCCCTGATTTGCCATGGTTCCCAGGTTCTGCTCTTGGCTCCCCTCCCAGCGGCTTAGGTCGTGGACTTGATGCATGATCTGGCCAGAGGAGCTCCTCTATGCCATCCCTCCACTCCCACTGATTCCGATGGCCCTGCTCAAAATCAGGGACTCCAGCACAAAAGTCATTTTAGTGGTTCCCTTTTGGCCCCACAGGGGTTTTTTCCCTTCCTTTGGGACCTGTCTGTAGCTCCTGGCATCCGTTTCAACTGTTCCATGGCCCTTGTTGTCCCCCAGGAGCCATGGGGGTTGACCAGTCCAGAGAAGTTGGCCTGGGAGGCCTGGAAATTGAGAGGGAAAGGCTAAGATTGTAGAGTCTTTCTGAAGGAAGAGGCTTGCTCCATCCAAAACGCGAAAAGGCCCTCCACTCTGAAGGCTTATAACATGCACTAAGGATATTTGATTTGTGGTGTAAGGTTTGGGGCTTCTGTTCCTCAAGTGCCCTGGAGCAAGTGCTCTCCAATTCCTCCAGGAAGAGTTCAACATATGTCTCTCAGTCTCCACCCGGGCTCAGGGCACAAAAGGCCACCATCGGCTCTTTTAGGATCCAGGGGAATAATGCATCTGACTTCCATGATTTAGTAGACCTGCACTTGAGTGTCAAGGAGTTCCCCCCTTCTCACCTGAATCCGTTCTTTACCAGTGTTCTTGGAGGCTGCCTTCTTTCGGATGGATCGGGTTTTGAAGAAGGCGGCCCGTGTCTCTGCCGAATCCAGAATGCGTTCAGTTTTCCAGGAGGTCAAATCCAGGAATCCAGGAGGCAAGGTAAGTTCGCTAGAACTAGAATCCAGGAGGATAGAGAAGGGGGGGGTTCGAGGAAGGGATAGCGGAGTGGAAAGAAGAAGAACTGCGAGCTACGGAGCACACGTCTGGTCGCTAATCGCTATAGCATTGAGACACACGGAGCCGCGGAAGGCGTGGTCTAGAAATAGAGAAATTTACGTCCAACGCATGGAGTGAGAAGGGAATGCGTTGGACGGCCATATTGGAGGTATTAGTTAGTTTAAGTCTGTTGTGACAAGGACCATAAGGCCCAAAAGGGGCGCACCCTGCGATTCATGACAGCATGCCTCCTCCGAAGACCCTTCCCTCCTGGTTTGCTCGGGTGGATAAGGTGGAACCTTCTGAGCAGCCGTGGGGCCTTGATGTTTGAAAGAGGTTCCCAGGTTATTTCACTAGGAGGATATCATTTCCATTCAACCAGATATTGAAGCTGGCCCCTTCTATACCTGGAGTTACAAATCCGAGATACCTCATATTCCAATTGGTCATCGACCAGTACAGGAGGCGGTCTGGAGGGTTTTTGGGAGGATGGATAGTAGGGTTTCAATAAGGATGTGTGAAACACTGGGTGTATCTTCTTCCAGGATTTAGGCAACTCGATCCGATAAGAAACAGGATTTATAATTTCTTTAATGGAAAATGGACCATAGTACCGAGGGGCCAGTTTACTAGGCCGTAGATGTCGGGGTAGTAATTTGGAGGACAACCAGATCTGATAACCAACTGCATAAGAAGGGCCAGGTCTTCTTCTGGAATCTGCATATTTCTTGGTCTGTTTCCTAGCCTTCTCCAAAAATTCTTTGGCTTCTTTATGTATGTTGACAAGGGCTTCGATCCAGGAGTCAACTGTAGGTACTGGTGTAGATTTGGGCTGATCTTAAGTGCCGAATGGTCAGAATTATTGTAAGCGAATTCAGCCACGGGTATCAGGAGTGACCAGTCATCCTGGACCTTGGTGGCGAAGCATCGAAGATACTGTTCCAGGGTTTGGTTGACACGTTCTGTGATTCCGTTGGTTTGAGGGTGGTAACCTGATGAAAGGGCACGTTGGATCCCTAAGCATTGACAGAGATGTTTCCAGAATTGTGAGATGTATTGAGGTCCGCAATCCGAAATGATCTTGGAAGGAAGTCCATGCAAACGGAATATGTGTTCCAGGAAGATTCCTGCTAGCTCAGAAGAGGATGGTAATTTACGCAGGGGCGTAAAATGAGCCATATGAGTGAACAGGTCTATGGTAACCATGATGGTGGTATACTTACGGGATGATGGCAGTTCCACAATGAAGTCCGTAGCGATGATCTCCCAATGCCTAGTTGGCAATGTAGGTTGTAGTAGAAGGACCGCTGGTTTCTTGTTATTGTGTTTATTTTGACTGCAGACAACACAGGATTGAATGTACTGCCGTACGTCGGGTCCCATCCTAGGCCACCAGAATTGCCTTTGTATCAGACGGAGGGTATTGGTGACACCACGATGTCCGGAGTGTAGGGTATCGTGGCAGAGATTCATTATTCTTTGTAGTAGTCTTTTTGGAGGGATGACCAAGAGATTGTCTTTGAACAAATAACCTTCCCGGACCTTTACATTCCAAGGTTTTCTTTTGGATTTGTCTTTCCACAGATCAGAGGATTGGGTTTGGGCTTGGATTTCTTCGAGGAGGTTGACTGCCTGGGCCACAAAGATCTTGGGGGAAAACATCTGAGGATATGCCTTGTCTTCAGTGGGCTCGTAGTCTGGTCTTCGAGATAAGGCGTCGGCGATCAGATTTTGTGATCCAGGAACGTGAGTGATATGGAACTGGTACTGGGCAAAGAAGTATGCCCAACGTGCCTGACGACTGTTCCTACACTCCAAAGACTATAGAATCTGGAGGTTTCAGTGGTCAGTACGGACCTGAACTGGATGTTTAGCTCCCAAAAGTAAATGTCGCCATTCAGTGAAGGCTTGGCGGATGGCTAACAATTCTTTTTCCAGGACTGAATAATGTGTTTCACTAGGAGTCAGAGTTCGTGGGAGGTAAGTAATTGGGTGTTCCAGTTTATCTCCTAATTCTTGTTTCAGGACTGCGCCAATGGCATAATTTGAAGCGTCTATTTCTACCAGAAAAGGACGGCTAGTATCGGGTTGAGCCAAGATAGGAGCTTGTGTAAACTCTGTCTTTAAACGCAGGAACGCCATATCTTGTGGTGTTGACCAGAGGAAGGGAGTGTCTGTCTTCAGGAGAGGAACAATCGGTTGAACTATCTCGGAGAAATTAGATATGAATGTCCAGTAGAAATTGGCGAGTCCCAGGAAAGACTGAATTTGTTTCATGGAAGTAGGAGCAGGCCAGGTCAATATGGCTTTTACCTTTGAAGGGTCCATACCGATTCCTTCTGGGTAAGAATAAACACATGGTAGTGGACGGAGGTCACATGAAACAAACATTTTTCATGTTTGGCCAGGAGTTTATGATCTCGGAGTCTCTGCAACACTGTCTTCACGTGCTCTTCATGTTGTTTAGGATCCTTGAAAAAGATCAATATGTCATCCAGATATACAATAACAAAGAGAAACAGCATGTTAGAGAACACCCTATCCATAAAACGTTGGAAAATTGCCGGGGCGTTAGCCAATCCGAAGGGCATGACTAGGTACTCAAAATGGCCAAAGGGTGTTCTGAAGGCAGTCTTCCATTCGTCTCCTTCCCTGACACGGATCAAATGATAGGCGCCCCTGAGATCCAACTTGGTGAATGTCACTGCGCCTCTCACGGCTTCCAGGATATCTGAAATCAGGGGTAACGGGTACCGATCCTTGAGGGTACATTGATTTAGCCCGCGATAATCAAGGCAGGGTCTGAGTTCCTTGGTATCCTTCTTGGGAACAAAGAATAGAGAAGCACCAGCAGGGGATTTCGAAGGTGTTATGGTGCCATTTTGAAGGTTGGTATCCAGGTATTCTCTTAGGGCCTTCTTCTCGGGTTCAGAAAGAATGAACATCCTACCGAAGGGAATCACTGCAGAGGGTTCAGTTTCTATTGCGCAGTTTTCAGGTCTGTGTGGGGGTAAGGCCTGGACAATGGCAGTCGAAAACACATCAGCATAAGTTTGGTAGACTTCAGGAACTTGCATGACATTGGATACCATTAGTGGTGTCTGTTGTTCCTTTGGATGTGTTAATGGAGGTTCTAGGGATAAACAATGAGACATGCAAAACTCTGAGCCTAGGAATAGGGAACCCGCAGACCAATTGATATATGGATTGTGTTTCTGTAGCCAGGGCATGCCCAATACCAAGGGGTAATGAGCTGACTTAATAATGTCAAACCTGATCAGTTCTCGATGGTGATTTATTGAAAGCTGGATCTCCTTGGTCTGAAAGCTTATGGGTCCTGATGTGAGGGGTCTTCCATCGATAGCCTCAACAGGCTGCAAGGTGCTTTGTGACTCGTAGGGAATCTGATGTTTATCAACCCACTCATGATCGATGAAAATTCCCATAGCTTCGCAGTCTACCAGGGCCAAAATAGAATCGTTCGTATTCTTGGATGGTGATAAAAAGGCCTGCAGTACCACCAAATTGTTTTGTCCAGGGGTGTTCAAGGATGGAATGGATGTGGAGCAAACATCTCTCTCCCGAAGCTCTGCTCCATCTAGGTTCGGGAGCTGGCATTTCCCGAACGCCGAGGGGGTGCTAAAGGACACTCTCTAACCAAATGCTTATCTGAGGTGCAGTACATGCACAAGCCCGTCTGAATTCTCCTCATTCTCTCTTGTGGAGATATGGGTCCACGAAAGGCCCCAATCTGCATGGGCTCGGATTCTGAAACTGGGCTTGGGTTGATTTCCGATTTGGGGGTACCCTCAAATGATACCTTGGAAGGAGTTCCCCTGGATTTCTTCTTTTCTGACTTCCTTTCCTGGATACAGAAGTCAATCTGCATGGCAAGATCCATTAGTGCCTGGAAAGAGCTTGGTCGTGCCACTCTGGCCAGCTCATCCTTAATTTCTTCGTTCAATCCTCTCCTGAACAGGGTAAAACTCACCTCAGTGGACCAGTTGGCTTCCTTTGCCAGTTGTTTAAATCGGGTAACATACGTGAGCATATCCTGGGCCCCTTGCTGAAAGTCTAACAAGAGTTCTTGTGCGCTATAGACCTGCTCAGGCGGTCAAACATGTCTTTTAGGGCACGTATAAACCCATCATAATCGTCCAGGAGGGCATCGCTGGAGTTAACGAGGGGAGTGGCCCAAGTTAAGGCATTCCCGGAAAGGTGAGAGATTATAAAACCCACCTTGGCCCTGGGGGTCGCAAAATAGTAAGGCTTGAAGGTAAAATGAACCAAGCACGAATCCAGGAATGCACGAAGGGTCTTTGCGGAGCCGTCGTATTTATCCACTACTCCGCTCAGTATAAGACTCTCATTTGTAGCAGAATCGCAGGATAGCACCAATTGTTTGAGAGTGGCGTTCTCCGCTTTCAGATTCTGTACCTCGGTTGATAGTTCCTGCATACTACAAATCAAGTCCTGCCCGGCAGCCTCCATGTCGATATCGCTTTCGATTGGGTGGCGTCTCAAACTGTCAAGGAGTTCCCCCCTTCTCACCTGAATCCGTTCTTGGAGGCTGCCTTCTTTCGGATGGATCGGGTTTTGAAGAAGGCGGCCCGTGTCTCTGCCGAATCCAGAATGCGTTCAGTTTTCCAGGAGGTCGAATCCAGGAATCCAGAAGGCAAGGTAAGTTAGCTAGAAATAGAATCCAGGAGGTTGGAGAAGGGGGGTGTTCGAGGAAGGGATAGCGAAGTGGAAAGAAGAAGAAGCACGAGCTACGGAGCACAGGTCTGGTCGCTAATCGCTATAGCATTGAGACGCGCGGAGCCGTGGAAGGCGTGGTCTAGAAATAGAGAAGGTTAAGTCCAACGAATGGAGCGAGAAGGGAATGCGTTGGACGGCCATATTGGAGGTATTAGTTAGTTTAAGTCCTTTGTGACAAGGACCATGAGGCCCAAAAGGGGCGCACCCTGCGATTCATGACACTGAGAAGTTTATTCCTTTCCAGGCCTGTCACAGTGTTGGGTCTAACACCCTAGGATATCTCTTTGGTTCTTAAATCTTTGAAATTTTCGCTTTTTGAGCCCCTGGAGAATGTCCATCTGAATATATGATACTCAAAGGGTTCTTTTTAGTGCCCATCACGTCTCCTAGGAGAGTGGGGGAAATGAATGTTCTGTCCTGTGAAGTCCTGCATTTAGTGATCTCCTGGACGCTCAGTTCCTCAGATGCACCCCTCTTTTTTGCTTAAGCTGGTTTCAGAATTTCACAAAACACAGAAAATTGTTGTGCCTTCCTTTTTTTCCCAACCATTCATCCCCAGAAGAACTGTGGGCTAAATTGGACGTGAGAAGGGCTGTGCCTGAAAGGGGCAGCGCCTTCTGTTCCACTACCAGTTTGTCAACTTTGGGTGACCCTCCTCAGGCAGAAAGACAACAGTACCCGCCATCCGTCGCTGGTTAAGAGACACAATCTCCCTAGCTCACATGTCAGTGGGCTCTACTCCCCATGCAGGGGTGGCCCACCAGGGGCAAGTCAGTATCCTGAGTGGAGGCCAGAGGTGTTGTCATTCAGGACATTTGCAGCACAAATTCCTAGGCTGATCTGAACACCTTTACTAGACACTATTGACTTAATCTGCACTGCCAGGAGGTGGGGCCTTAGGAACTGGGGTGTTTGTGACACTGCTGTAACGTATCAGAAAGGGGCATGGGTAATTGTATGTTTGTCTTTTGAATACACTTGGTAATGGGGTGTGCTCTAACCTGTGCTTGGTCTGTTGATTCCTGTTCTAGGCCCATTCGTTACCAATAATTGTTACACCTCACAGGCAAGTACTGGGATGAGGAAAAGGGATGTGAAGGTAATGCTCAATTTCATTATTGGAAATCTACATTACTTGTAGCCCTACTCTTCCTCGTCCCAGTACATCCATCTTGCCTCTCCTTCCCAACTGATTAACTGGTGAATGGGCCTTGCAAGGCAGTTGATAATAACCGTAGATGGTCAGAGGAGGAGGAATGTTATGCCCCGAAGAGAAGAGGCAGGGCCGAGCTGGAGAAGAATGAAAAGTGAAAATGTGTTCCTCAGGAGAGGTAAGGTACCTCGCAG
The DNA here is from genome assembly GCF_040938575.1 of Ambystoma mexicanum. Classification (NCBI taxonomy): domain Eukaryota; kingdom Metazoa; phylum Chordata; class Amphibia; order Caudata; family Ambystomatidae; genus Ambystoma; species Ambystoma mexicanum. Next base: position 190,299,967 of record NC_090928.1, on the reverse strand, counting down.
GTAAGTATTGAGACGAGAAAGAGTAGGACTAGGAGTAAAAAAGATTACCAGTAACTAATTCGAGCATTGATAGTGGAACTAGGAGAGAAAATGTGCCCCTCCTACAAAAAACTTTGGACTGGCCCCTCCGGTGCCTGAGGCTTGCACAGTGACTGTGGGGGTATTCCTGCTGAACCCCTTTGAGCTGTGCATTTCTAGCAGCCTCCCCTAGGGGGCGGTTGAATTGATCTTTGTGTTGTGTCTAGTGCCCTCTACCAATCTACATTCGGCACTATCATCTGCCTGTCTCCTGCTGCCTTAAAACTTCAGTCCTGCTGCTTTGCCGCTATCTATCGAGCTGCTCCCTGGTTGTGGAGGCTTGCCAGTTGGGGGAACGTTTTCTTTCTTCCCTTATTCTATCTACTGACTGCCTGCTCCTCTTGGGGGCCCTAGTCGTTGCCCGACTTGCCGGCACAAGACTGGTGTGGCTGTTTCCCACCCTGACCTACTGTCATCTCACCGTGCCTACCTCACGTGTTCCAGTTTTTCTGCTCATATCATCAAGTGGCCTTTCATTGTGGGGCATACCAGCCTTAAGAACTTCAGTCATTTTGTGAGACAGCCTGCTGCTATAACAGCTCCCTGGGGATCTTTGGCAGTCTGCCCGTCTACTCTTTGGTGTGTGCCCTGAACTCTTCCATTCTCTGTGGCCCGTCCATCGGCCACCATTGGTCTAGCACAGACACCTGCTACATCAACAGTCTTGTAGTGGTCCGCCCTTAAATGTTTTTCTTTATTTTCCTTCACTATCTTTAATTGTTTACAATGTTGTTTACTGGACTGTACAATAACACATCAGTTTGTTGACCTTCTTAAAGGTGGCATGCCCAACTTGTCTCTTAGTTGGTATTATACTTTATGGCATTCTAGTGCTGCTCCCATCATTGCATTTATATTCCGCCAATCACGGCAAGTCAACTTTTCTTTCTACGTCTAGTTCTATTCCTACTCATTGGTCTCCACAAAGGCCGCCTTGTGTTCCCCCTTCTCGTAATATTTCCAATCTTCTCTATCCACCCTTGGATTCTTGTGACTACTCTAGTAATGTTGCACTTTGGAATGCTCGGTCAATTAACAAGAAAACTCATTCAATTCTTGATATGTTTCACCATCTTAACCTCCACTTTCTATGCATTACTGAGACTTGTCTCTCATCTGTTAAGTCTGCTATTCCTGCTTCTCTATTCACTTCTGATACTGTGTTTACCCATACTCCTCGTTGTCTGGGTTGTGTAGGGGTACGGGGATTCTTTACCCACACTCCTCCACGATTCATTCTAATTCTCTCTTGCTGCCCACTTCCACTTCTTTTGAATACTCTCTTTCTACTTTTTCTAAGTCCTATCTTGTGACATTTCTTCTGATCTATCATCCTCCTGACCCTCTTTCCACTTTCTGTGATGACATTGATGCTTTTCTTAGTGTTGTTTTACCTTGTTCTAATCTCTTCTTTTTATTGGGTGACTTCAATCTGCATCTTTCTTCTAGTCATGCTTCTCCATTTCTTGCCATTATTGACTCCTATTTTCTTTCTCCCCTTTCTACTCCTCCTTCTCATACCTCGGGATCCTCCTTAGATCTTAACATCACCTCGTCAATGTCTACCTATGTCTACCTATGAGGTCTCTTTCTGCCCTATGTACTGCTCTGATCATCACTTGCTTCTAGTTTCTATTTATCACCCTGTCTGTGACACATATTTACCATCCCCAGGTTTTAACCCTTCTTTTTTCCATCGCAATCTCCGTACCTTCAACACCCCTCTCTTTGTATCTTCTTGTATTTCTTCTCTCCCATCTCACTCTTCTGTTTTTTCTACTTCTCTTTCTAGTTCTCTTGATACTCTCTATCCTCTTTCATATTTTTCTCCCTCTCGTAAGCCGTCCAGCATTGGTTGTCTCTGTATCTTGCTCCATGTGCAGAGCTCTCCGTCGCCTGGAGCGTCGATGGCATAAATCTCTATCTGTGCCCGACGGTGTGTCCTTCTCTTCCTGCCACACTTTATATGAGGCAGCACTTCTTTCTTCTAAATGTCTTTATTATTCTGATCTATTGCACTCTCAATCCTCCCACCCTCATCGACTTTCCAATCCCTCCCTCGTCTACTGTCTCCCCTCTGCCTGAACACTCCCTTCTTTCCACACTTACTGCATCTGACTTTGCTATTTTCTTCACTTCTAAAGTGAACTCTCTCCATTCTGCTATTCCCCCTGCTCCCCAGTCTTCATCCTGCCCTCTTTCTCTGCCCCCCGCTGCGATTCCTTCCTCTTTTTCAACTATCTCTAATTCTAACACTTCCTTACTCATCTCTCGGGCACATCCCGCTGCATCTCCTGAAGACCCTGTGCCGTCTGCTCTCATTTCTAAAATCTATCCATCTGTCAATTCTTACATTACTAGTCTTCTTAACATTTCTCTCACTACTTCTCCTTTTCCTCTTCTATTTAAACATGCCATTATTCTTCCTGTTCTGAAAAAACCTTCTTTGGATCCTGCCATTCCTTCGAATGTCCGTCCTATTTCTCTTCTGCCTTACCTTTCTAAAATACTAGAACGTCTCATCTACTCTCCGGTTTCTTCCTTTGTCACTCTTAATTCTATTCTATCTCGCTTTCAATCTGCTTTGCGAGCTCTTCACTCTACGGAAACTGTTCTTTTATCTGTTTGCGACTCTCTCCGTTCTGCCCGCTATGCAAAACACTCTTCTATTCTTATACTTTTGGACCTATCCACTGCTTTTGACACAGAGGATCACTCATTACTCCTCCTTTCTCTTTCTTCCCTTTGTTTTTCTGGCTCTGTAATCTCATGGTTTCAATCCTATCTTGCTAATCGAACCTACTTGGTATCCTGGGCTGGTGTTAATTCAGATTCCTTTCCTCTTCTACACAGTGTCCCACAAGGGTCTGTCCTTGGTCCATTTCTCTTCTCTTTGTATATCTCTCCTTTAGCTAAGATTATCTCTTCTTTTGGGTTGTCCCATCACTTTTATGATGATGACACCCAATTTGTTCTATCCTTCTCTTCTCTCACGTCTAATATTCACTCAAATCTTTCAGCCTGTCTTTCTGCGATCAGAACTTGGACGTCAGACCATTTTCTCATTCTGAATCCATCTAAAACTGAAGTTCTCTTTTTTACCTCGAATACTAACCCCCTCCTGTTTCCCCTCCATTTGTTCTTTTTTCCCCTTCGCATCTGCCCTTCTCTCTGACTGCCTGTAACCTTGGTCTTCATCTTGATACTAATCTTTCCTTTGCTCATCATATCCCAATTACAGCTCATTCCTGCCACTTTCATCTTTTTAACATCTGGAAAGTTAGACCTTTCCTTACCTTCAGTGCTACAAAGCTTCTAATTTCTTCCTTAAATTTCTCTCGATTATTTTAATCTTCTGTTTTTCTTTTTGGTCTTCCCACCTCCCGTCTAGCTCCCCTTAAATCTATTTCAAATCCTCTATTCATCTCTTGTATTCCCTACCTATTTGTGACTTCATTTCCCCCTCCTTGGCATCTCTCCATTGGCTACATTTTCACTCTCAGCTTAAATTCAATTTTCTCTGTATCGTATTTAAATCTCCTTATGGACTTGCTCCTATTTATCTTGCCTCTCTAGTTTCCTTCATGTCCTCTTTCGCACTCTTCGTTCCAAAACCCACTTTCTCTTAACTGTTCCTCATCCCCCTTTGTGCTTCCTCTCGTTTCTGTTCATTTTCTCTTCTGGCTCCTCTTTACTGGAATGCTCTTCCTCTCTCCCTCCAATCTATTAAATCTTACCCCACCTTCCGTTCTGCCTTAAAGACCTTCTTACTTCTGCCTTAATTGTATTGTAAGCTTCACTGTAAACTATATTGTTTTATTGTAAGCATTTGCCCATTTCCTATTGCACTTTAAAATTGGTTTTGTGCAGCTCCTTGGAGTAAGGCGTAACATAAATTACAAATAAATACAAAATACAAATACAAAACAAATGAAGTGGGCCGCATTGACGAATAGCAATTCAGGCATACCGTTTCTGCTGTGCTTACTAGTTTTAATAACTGTTTACCTCTCATGTTATTCTGAACGTAGGCTGTGGCCATCGACCGCAAAGCAATACCTCGTCTAACATACCTAGCTTTTTGCGACTTTAGACAGTAGAACCACCCCTTATGCTGCGCAGACTTTAGGATGTGGCGAACATAAACATATTTATGCTACATGTTACAAGAAATGTATTAGCTAAAAACCTTGGGCATTTTTATGGCCATTTGCATGGGTAATCGCGGTGCCTACACAGGGACATCATTTGGGGGTGGTAGCCTCTGTGCGACCCCTGGTACTGCCTTTGTGACTCCTTGGGGAGGGCTCGGATTTCAAAAATAAATTAGTTCTTTTTGAAGTCACTCTGACTGCAAAAAGAAATGATTTCCGTTTCTGTTTTCTGTAACGAAATAATTTCTTTTTGAAGTCAGTCAGAGTGACTTCGAAAAATAAATGATATCATTTTGAAATCTGCCCCACACCCTCAGGAAATGGATGGCTCCGTCTCCTGTGCTCTCCTGCACATGACAAGTTCCTTGCATGAGTGCTGGAGCATGGGAGACAGAGTCATGCCTGCAGAGGAGAGCAACAGATTTTGGAAGGTAAGGACATTATTATTTTTAAATGTAAAAGTGTTTGTGTGTGTGAGTGTGTGTGTGCGTGTTATTATGTAATGAATGAGTGCTTGATGCGTTGGTGGCAGGGCATGCTTGTGTGAGTGAATGATGAATTAGTGCATGTGTAAATGAGCAAGTGGTATATGAATGTGTGTGCTTGTGTTAAAGATCTGGATTACTTACTGGTAATCTTTATTACTCCTAGTACCAATCTTCCATGTCTCAGTACTTTTCTATGAAGCACCTTGTCTCATAAATAAGTACTGAGATAAGGAAGAGGGACCTTGAGGTAATACTGGGCTGAGGAGTTGATTTTGGGGGTTGGAGGAGGAGAGTGGGAGGGAGAGGGGACATGTGGGAAGGGTGGGGCAAAAGAGGGGTGCGCTATTAACATAAATGCCATCAACGATAAAGCAGGCATGATATGTATTAGTGGCTAAACTGCCATGTTGGTACCAGTCTAGCCTTTTCTTACTGTGTCATGGCATATTTTCTGGACATATATAATGAAGTAATCATACATGTTATTACGTGGCTAGGCAACTATGTTAGTGCAGCCAGTGTAGCAATGTCTTACTGTGGCTTGACATTTTGTACTGGCCATCTCTGACAAAGCAATCATGAACAGTGTAATTACCTGAGTAGACTGACATTTGGATGCAGCAATGTTAGCCTTTTCTTACTGTTACATGGTATATTTTTCTGGGCATCTATGATAAAGTAAGCATGATAAGTGTTATTATGTGGCATTTTGGTGCAACCCATCTAGGTATGTCTTACTGTGGCATGGCATTTTTTTACTGTGCATCATCACTGTTACAGCAAACATGATAAGTGTTATAAGGTGTCTAGCCTACACTGTGCAGCCAGTTTTGACATGTTTTCTTATTGTGGCATTGCATTTTTTATAGCAAAGCAGTATGATAGGTCAGCGACCTCTGTGTGATCTGCAGGTTGCCGACTCAGCTTTTAATTCTCTGAGGTTGATAAATGAGTACCAACTTAGTTTGGAATGATAATGGTATTTAAGTATGTGCTCTGTATAGTCCTTTGACAAAAGTGCTACATAAATAACAACTCATTATGATGAATTTAGCATTAATGCTCCTATGCATTATTGGTGACTTGCATCTATTGGATTTTTGGATACCGTAACATAGAAGCAACTGGCAATGCAGGGGCTTTACCTATCATAAAATGAGAATACCTGACATGCAGCTATAACTGGCATAGTATGGAAGTAACAGGCCATGCAATGCTGAAGCGGCATGTAAATGGCAGTGCCTCGGCTTAGGGTGGTTCAATTGGGTCTAACACTATCCTGACCCCATACATGGCATATATAGACAGCACCCTTGTTAAAATATGGTTGGTATGTAAAATATTCTTGTCTGCTTTTGCACCTGTTTGGTATTTCCAAAATTGTACATTTATGTACTTTTTTTGTACACCTGCAAGCCACTTCTGTGATGTCACCAAGGTTAAAGATTAACTCATGCCATCCAGGTTAAAGGTCCAGTGACATCACTTCCTGTGATGTCATCAGGCGCGTGATGTAATTTCTGCTATGCAAGGCATTTTAGTGAATCGACCTCCCTGCACCTACCTCGCCATTACCGGCAGCAGCCAGCCATCTGCAGTCAGTATATTCAGGGCGGGGTAAAACAACACGATGTCAATTATCTGTGAATTCCCCGTTTATCTTGAGTCCCTCTGTTGAAACACGCTTTATTTGTACTCAATCCCACAACCTTTGTAGGTAAGGGACAGCAGGCGACATCATGCCGGATTAACCCAAGATCAAACATACAGGCGAAATGGGGAAACCGGGATTAGACTTCCGCGTTTTTTTGAGTTCACGGTGAGCAGGTTGGCCAATAGGCCGCTCTCCCGCTCTAAATAATGTCGGTTCTGTATTCTTTACACAAATAATATCGCTCGGCCTTACCAGGCACTGGGTCAGCCTGTCAGGCGTTGGGTTTTATGGGAACAAGTATGCATTCCAGAATACCGTCACCCGTTCCGGCGCGTTCCGGGTTTTACACACACACCCGTTTTTGCCGTAGAACGCACACATCTGGCAATAGCTATATCAAGGCAGGCTTTTGTTCAATGCACTACGTTTGGGCGACTGGCATTTATGTGGCAGACAATAAAATACAAGTTGCAAAAAATCCACACCTGTTTGGATAAAATACCTAGTCGGGTGAGGACGAAGCATTACATCGCATCGCAAACGATGACTTAACAATAACCAATAACTGTAAAAGAAGCACCGAGAAAGACGCATACCAGGTAGTTGCTGGATTTGGGGACTGATTCCATGTACTCCAGATCGTGAGAGAGTTTAATAAAGGGCAGCTGGCGCTCTGTGGTGCCCTGAGAGAAAGAAAAAGAAACACTATTTCAGTCACCCTTATATTTTTCAGCAGCAGGAAACAACAGCACAGAACAAATGACAAGCAAACACTCATCCGTAGGACGCCATTAAAGGGCCTAGCGGGGAGTCCTGGCAGCGTCCGCTGCCGCAGCCCCGCCCCCAGCGCTTTGACATCACACTCAGAATTTAGGCTTAGGAAACAACAGAGCATTTTCATTTGACGCCGCACACTCCCGCTGGTAAGCCCATAAACCTGCCTGTGGTCTTTTTCTGTCCCCCCTTCAAGTTCGTGTCATTACAGGCTGAACTGACAGCATACGCCCGGATCTTCTCTACACTTTGGGTAAACAAAAAAAATGGCGGGACTGTGATCTGCACCTCCACCGCCCCCTGCTCAACACCCGCTGAGCAGATCCTCTCAGCTAGTCATGCTACACAGCACCTGAGTTTGGGACCCAAGACCAGCACCACACAACAATAAGTTACCAGGGTAACTTCAAGGAACAGACGAGGTGGCAGGGTGTATGTATTTCTAAAGTGCAACATCAATAATCGATCTTTTTTATGTTAGTAAAGGTCGCAGTGGGAAAATACGTTTATTGAACGTTATTCAGCAGCCTTCAAGATATTGGAGGGTGTCTGTTGGGTTCACAGTGCGGGTTTATGCTGAGAAGACCATGGAACTCATTTTCATCAGAGCCTTGTAATGTCATTGGAAGACTTAAACGCCTTTAATAAGGCTCTCACGCTGTCCATTGACACCACAGCTCATTTTCATTCATTTGTATGGCAGAGAGGAGGGGCAGAATGTAACTTCCGTTTCCGCCGCTTCCCTTGCTCTCCGCCATACAAATAATGCACCGACATTTGCGCCGGCAAGCATTTTCATGACAGCGCAAATGCTGGGGATCCCAATGGAGCCCGCCGGCTTCACGCCATAGGGATTAATTGTACATGCTGCCAGTGTTTACAATGAAATGCTGACCAACATGCTTGCATGGCAGGCAGTGTTTACTCATTTACGCGGCAGAGTGCAAATGTGCAGGGCAAAAGTCCTGGGAGGATAGCTCAGCGGCAACGTGCTCGCCTTGGAAGCAAGACGACACGAAGCAACACAGGTTTGATCCCCGGGTCCGCGCTTAGAAACCTCTGGGTATTTAAGCGCGTTATAAATACGCAACTAAGAAGAAAAAAAACAACTATGCAACTAAAAGACAAATAATTGCTGTAACAGCACCTCGCTGCCCGCAGGCTGTGTGAGCGCTTTAAAAATGCTAAATAAAAGGCAGCACACACAACTCATATACACCCTCAGGCCTATACATACAGCAATCACAAACACAAGCCCTCATATACATGCACATTGCACACACACGAGTACACACATTTTTAATGAATAAAACGCTTACCTGTTAGTCGATTTGGCTCCAGGCTTCCTCCACAGCTGCTCCGGAAGTCCCACACTGCACACTCTCCAAGCAGGAAGCAGAGGGAGGTGCCAAACAAAAGCCTCTCCATGATTCCTGAGACCTGGAAAGCAGAGCAGAGCACCCGAACTGACTGGCATAGGCCCTCTGAATGCACTGGGAGGTACAGGAGTGCCTCCTAGGCATTTTGAGGACACAGTAAACATCCAGCAGGAATGGGCGGCGAAGTAAAACTCTCCGCCCTTGGATGGCTCATTTGCAATGCTCAGGTAGGTGACTTCTCCCATGGGGAAAACTGGTTTCCCCACAGCACAGCTGATGCAGGAGCCCCCTCTTAGTTGCTTGCTGCAGGTAAGGGTGCACTCACGTTTTCACTGGGCTGACTTTGGCTCCAAAATAAAGGGTGGGTGGGTGGGTCAATGCCCTGTCACCCAGTATGGAGGAGCCGCCATTCGAATCTCCTCTCGGATAGTCTTTCAACCTCCTTCCTCACAACTCCTGCCAACCTCCTCACACATCCTGCCAACCTACTCTATAGTGTTCTCTCTGCCTTTCTCCTCACAATTTCCTTCAACCTCCTCCTCAGAACTTCTTTCAGTCTCCTATTTACTAATCTTGCCAACTTCTTCCATACTTTACTTACAAATGCTTCTCAGTGGGGCTCCCACCAAACTTCCTTCACATTTTCTCCCCTCCTTCCTCAAATGTGCCTTTCTCCATAGCATTTCCACCCCCTTGTTCCACCCCCTTGTTCCTTGTTCCAGCACAACTCCCTCTCTGGTGCAGTCTCTGGGCCTACCTCACCTAATACCGACAATGAAGCCAAAGGATTTGTGTTTTTTATTGAGCCCTGGAATCTCCCTCTGTGCCATGTCCACTGTGAGCGAGTGCACCAGTGGGCATTAATCATTTTGGAAACCGGACAGATCTACTAGATAACTTTTTGTCTCTGTGAACCTGGTGGCAATGCAGGTCTGCAGGGCCTTGGCATGATGCAAACCAAACTATCATAACACTCACCAGTCATCTTGGATTGGACATTAATTGTTGTACTGCTGCAGGGCAGATACCACTCAGACAGCTTTACACCACCAGGCTGCTACGGCATCTGTGCTGCATTGAATGCTGCCAAACAGGAAACAGTTGTTGCCTCAGCTAAAGTGAGTCTTACATTGTTCAGATGTACTCCTTTTCACCCTCCTCCTGACACTCCAGACATCTGCTCCTTGTTCTCTCTACGTCCCTCTTCATTAAACCTGCCAACCTCCTCCTCACAACTTCTGCCAACCTCCTCTCTGTTGTTGCTTTCCACCTCCCTCTTCACAACTCTTTCCAACCTCACCCTCACATCCCCTGCCAGCCACTTCTTCAATCTTCTGCCACCTGTCTCCTCACAACTCTTTTCAAACTCCTACAACCCATGCCTATTTTCTCTCCAATGTTCTCTCCACATCCCGTGGTTCCATCCAACTTTTTTCCCAATTCACTCTTCTTTCCACTCCTGGACCGACCAGCTTTTTTTCTACATTCGTTCCACTTCTTTCTTCTCCCTACTAAAACCTCGCCTCACCTTCATTGTTTATGCTTCTCTCACCAACACCGAAGCCAATGGAATTGCTTCTTTTATCAAGCTTTAGTCCCAATCTCTGGGTGCACCTGCAGGCAATAATGAACTCGCTGTAAGGATTAGTCAACTGAATCTCTTTGCATGTGTGCACCTGGTGGCAAGGTAGCGCCATGGGGGCCACAGCATGATGTGGGCTAACCTCTCATAACACGGTTCTGCCATCTTGGACCTGACATCCACGGTCGGACTGCTGACAAGTGCAAGGCCCTTGCTTAGCATTCTGATGACCTGTTGCTTCAGCGTCCATGCTGTAGAACCATACACATTTGTTTTGTCAGCTAACGTGATCTTACACTGTTTCTGTTCACTGGGCAGATCAAGAGATCACATTTCAGCACATCAGGTACTAGAGTGAGAAATATACATTGGGTTACCCTTTAACGGCAAGGTTCAGCATAGGCCCACTTCCACTGATAGTCCAATGCCACAGAACTGAGGCATGGTGGGGTGGACCAGGGGATACACCACATACCACCTCTGGCCCCTGCATCAAACCACAGGCAGTGGCAGGCAGGAGACCTCATCAAAGGGCCCATTCTCTCTGAGTTCCAGCAGAGGACCCAAAATTGGACCCTGGAGGGACGCGCATCTAAGGTTGTGAAGAGTTACACTAACAATCTAAGGTAGAGGAACCTCAGTGTAATCGTCTAGACTGGATCATTTGGTGGAAGGTTTTCGCTTTACCTAATTGTGCACCTACTTCAGTGATTCGGCGGGAATTGGTGGTTTTCTCAAGGCAGTGCAGTTTGGTGATGGCAGTGCATTTGTGCAGTGATTGCGACAGGTAAGTTCAATTCATATGATCAGTTCCATACATGTTGCGAGTCCAATTTCATTCATGTTTGCATGGGGTACATATTTCAGGTATATTGTATGAGGTATACACATTTACAGACATGTTGCAGTATTTCGTATACATTGGCATCATAAGTGGTGAGCCGTGAGTGTGGCATGCACAGTGTTGCATTTGCGTGACATGTAGGTACAATACCATTTAGTTAATAGATGGGTAATTATCCAAAATTATTTCCATAATGGAATTTAATATTATTACAATCCAAGAGGGAAGGAAGAGAGAAGGAGACAGTAAGTATTAGTCCTTAGTCAGGTGTGTGGCTGTTGTTAGCTTGGCTAATTATAGCATGCTTAGCATGAACTTGGTTATTTCCTATCCGAAGTGGGTTTCGGTCAAGTGTAGGTCCTGTATGGATAGCTGGGTAGCATCTGTGGAGAACATGGAGCACTAGTAGTGTGGTTGTGGCCAAGGTATATAGCTTGTGGCCACATGACAGTGTAGTGTTAGTTGTTGTTAGCTGGCAGGCTGTAGATGGGTTGGCATGGAGGCATGCAGGTGTGGCTACTGTCATGTGGGTGTGGGATGCCGGTGTGTGTGAGGCCGTGCGATGTGGGATGGTGGGATGGTTGGAATGGCCGGGCCTGAGTGAGGAGGTGGAAGTTGCAATGTGCTGGTGTAGGCGCCCGTGCAGGTGCACATGGATAAGGGGCCCAGTTCATGGTACATATAGGGCAATTCCATTTGCTCGGTGCACGTGTCCCGATTGCGGGTGGGCGTTGCGAAATGCTAGTGGAGCAGTGCGTTGATCATGATTTTGGACCAGCCGCAGCTGTTCAGGTGAGTAAGGTAGCACAGTGTGATCTACCCGTCTTGCGGATGCTGGGTGTTGTGGGGTGGCTGTGGGTGGGGGCAACGTGCAGGCTGTGTGGTAAACATTGCGGGAGCCGAGTTGGAAAAGAAGCCAGGTTCTCTACATGTACCATTGGTGTCATGGTACATGTAGGGCGATTCCGTTCGCTGGAGACCCTGGGGGCTGGTACAAGAATGAGGGTGAACGATGCAAGGTACGTATCCAGCATGCGTTTTCATTAGAGCCGTCCGCAGCTAGTCTGGTGTGTGAAAATAGCGCGGGGTGCTCTAGACCATCTTGCGGGTGCCGGGTGCTGCGAAGTGGCTGTGAGTGGAAGGCTAAGTGCGGGCTGCATTGTCCGCATTGCCAGAACCTGGTAGATATTGTGGACCGGTGGACGTGTGTGGCCTGTGGGATAAGGGTGGGGGTGTGCAGAGCAGGATATGGGAAGGTCACTGTGGACCCTAAGCAGGTTGATTCCCTAAGTTGAGGGATATTATGCGGTTGAGGTGACTGGATGTTGTACCTCAAAAGGAGATTGTGTTGGGGTTGAGGAGGGTTGGGAAGTGGAGAGGTGATAATCGAGGGGTCAGCCATGATGTGGGGAAACTTACCCGTTCCTGGCTGGGTGGTGGGAGCACTGCTGGTCTCGCGGTGAACGTCTGGCAATCGATCTCTTTAGCCACTTCCATGTGATATTTTTTAAGGTGGTTCTTATTGGCTGATATAGCAGGCTGTGGATTGGCTGTCAACCCGTTGATACGGGTGACATGTGGCAGGGTCTGTTGGCCTGACATGTCCAAGGCATTAAAATAATAATAAGGCGGGGATCTGATGCCATGGTTGTGTGCAATGTCATGGAAGGATGGTCTGTTGGCCTGTCATGTCCACGGCATTGGACATAGTACTTGTAATAATACTATGGCAGGGAGCTTATACACTGGTGGTGTGCAATGTCATGGACGGAGGACAGAAGTTTGAGGAACGGGCATGCAGTTCATAGAGCTGCACGTGTGATATGGGGCTAATCCGAGTTTCGTTCCCCAAGCAGTGTATGTTAGCTCCAGGGATTGGGGACAGTGTTACTGGCGAGTGTAGTGTCCACTTGCAATGGGAGTTCCTTTTGCCTATTTGTGATTGTGAGGTCCTTTCCATTGCATTTAGGGAAAAGTGCGCGCGGGCGCATATGTCTAATTGTTGTGGGTGTCCCCAATTCTAGGTCCTAGGCTGAGTGGAGGTTAGTCCAGTCGGTTGCAGGGCATACATGAGGGCGGTCAATAGTCACTAGAAGGGTTGTAGCCTTACATTAAAGTAGATGGCATGAATGTGCATTTGTGGGGGTTTAAGCCTCACTAAGTCCTTTGCTCGGTGGCGGTTTGTCCCGTGGGTGGAAGGACATGGTAGGGAGTGGGCACTTGCGCCACTACAATGGGTGTAGCTTATAATGGTGGACGGCATAATGTGCAGTTGTGGGGGTGTACCCCTTGCTAAGTCCTAGGCTGGATTGGAGTGGTCCAGAGGATAAGCCGGTATGATTATGAGCGGGCACTTAGGTCACTGCAATGGGTGTCGCCATACATATAATAGACAAGATGCATATGCAATAGTGGGGATAGTTTGGATGAAAAGCAGGTCGTGCCCGACAAGGGGAGAGCTTGGCAAGGAGCCAAAGTTCTCCCTATGTTGTTGTTAGGTTGCCTAATATGTTGAGATTGGGTGGCGCAAGGGAGGATTGTCTCCTCATATTCCTGTAGGTGATCACAAATGGGTTCACTGGTTTCGTGTGAAATGTCTCTCGTGTGCCCTGTGTGGGGTTGTTCATGAGTGTTGTGCCCAGGGAGTCTGTGAGTCTTGTGTTGTTGTGTACCCCTTTTCAAGATTGTCTGGCAATGTTGTCCCTTGTCACTTGGGTCGGTATGCTATTGCACGGATGTCCGTTAGCTGCGATTGGTTCCTGGTTCTGATTTTCACAAGGTTATGCAAGGAATCTTCATAGTAGGGGCCGTGTGTTGAGTTCTCATAGTATAACTGGACATGTTTTTCAGGTTGTATACGAATTATTCGTTTTACAACTGCTCGAATGACAATTGACCTTTTCACAATTGACCGAATTGTGAAGGTCAATTGTACCATATATGTGGGGGGAAACCCCCCACAAATCCCCACCCAACGCCAACCCCCCAAAACCCATATATATATATATATATATATATATATATATATATATATATATATATATATTCGGTCAATTGTGAAAAGGTCAATTGTGACCCTTTAAATTCAGTCAATTGTTCATTCGAACAATTGTAAACGAACAATTGGGGTAATACCATTTTTCATTCCCATGTTATGCGTTTTTACAAAAAGACATTCAATTTGTGGTGAGAGTGAAGGCCAAGCATTACATTCCTGTATTTACATATAGGTTTAGCCCCCCTTTGCCTGAGCCTTAGTTCTCTGTCACCACCTCTTGGTTCTCCCTTGATGGCTTCGAGTCCCATGAATCTGATGTCCTCTTTTCTTTCCCATTGGTGTTTCTCCTGCCAATGCTGTGCAAGTGGGTATTTGGCGTCTTGCAATTTTAGTGATGTGAGCGGCTCCCGAATCCGGGTACGTAATTCTCTAATGGTACTGCCGATGTATAGTAGTTTGCATGTGTAAATGAGTCTCAGTCTCTAGTGCATGCCTGCACATGGAGCAGTTTCCACATTTGAAAAAGCCCGAAGGTTTAGACACAGTGAGCCAGTTTTGCGTTGTTTGTGTCTCCGATTTCATGTCTGAGGGCCTGAGCCAGTTCCGTTAAGCTCCAAATACATAACTTAACTTTCTGAGATGTATTAAACTTCCGGTGGCAAATTCCTGTCTGAGTCAAATCAATAAGATAATGGTGTTGACCAACTGTATTTCTTTGTCTGACCGCTTAAAGGGTACAGGGTAATTTGCGGCTGCTGTCTGAATTGGGTAGGTCTGAGGATGTCCTGGAATGGGATTCTCCAAGAGTCAAGAGAGAACTGTATGAAAAAGACTGGATTACAACTGTAGAATTAACTCGGATGTATCATCTATTTGGAAGTGCAGCGGAGGTGGAGAAACCTCTACTGATGTGTGAAGCATATTTAATGAAATTTCCATGTCCCCTTTTGTAGGAAGAAATTCATGAGATTCCGGCTGAACCTCCTACCAACGTTAGAGGCTGAGGGGGCTCGTACTGGTATGGAAAGAGTTAAGAGACTGTGTAGATTCTGCGGTGGTGGGATATCTGTGGAGACATTAGACTATCCTTTAACAGTTTTGTCTCCCTACTCTTGCCAGATGTAAATATTTTATGAAATTTCTGTATGAAAGAAGGTTTTATAATTCGTCAGATTTTTAAAATGAAATAATGCTTGGGGACAAAATATCCTTGATGATTGCAGCAACTAGATGGGTTGATGGCATTTTAGACTTGTCTTAACTAGTTGGTTCTAGCTTTTTACCCCTGTGATTGCTGATGGTTGTATTCTTGATGTATTCTCTCAACTACGAATTGATGGTATTTGTTATTGGATCAATTGTTGAACTGATAGTTATTGGCTGTAAAAATGTGTGCAAGGCTTATTTTTTGGCCATGTGCACAATAAAAAAGAAGAGTTACACTTGTGCATGAAAGAACGATTCTGGATGCGTTTGAAGGATGAAGGTGGTTTATTTCTCAAAGAAACCTGATCACACCCATAAGGCAGAGAAGCAGTGTCAGTTTAACCACCTTCGAACACTGCTAGACAGATGTTCCATGCAGACACACAATGGTTAGCGCAGACATGCGGTACTGTTAATGACTAGAGCAGCATAACAACACGTGGGAGACATAGAAAAGGGACACTGCTCCCTGAATCCTGAGCCCATAATCTGCATGCATCTCTTCCAACGGTAAAGGCTGGAAAACACAGCACATACACGCCCACTCGGTCTCCTCTCTCCCTGGAATATTTTCAGTCAGTCCTTTCATACACCTCCCCATTCTAATCTGCACTTCCCCATTCTAATCTGCATCTCCCCATTCTAATCTGCACCTCCCCATTGTAATCTGCATCTCCCCATTCTAATCTGTCTCACATGGCAACCGGGACATCTAGCTTCCAGAAAAGTCTAAGGCTTGGCCTGACAGACAGTGCAGCACAGCCGTCACCACTCTCCCCCGATTTTTTAAATGGGCTGATATAACACTTTATCAGTAATTGTGGATAAGAGAAAAGGAAACAGCACATTTCAATGGTAGCTGTGACCACTGCTTTAAGTGGGGGTAAGAAATTGAGGGGTGGGGGATCATTTGGGGGTTTGGAATGCACGGTGGGCGTGGTATAAAGCTTGATGGGCATGGCCCAAAGCAAGGGACTGCAACTTTTGGATCCTCAGACGTTCAGGACTACAGCTCTCTTCAACCCTAACTAGCATGCTTAATGATGAGAAATCATGGAAGTTGTAGTCCAGAACATTGAGCGAGCCCCAGGTTGCAGAATGTTAATGTTAATGTTAAAGGATATTTGTACCGTGCACTATCACCACTGGAGTGGTCCCCTGGCGCTCTGGCGGCTCTGAAAGAGGGAGGGGGGTGAGTTAGTGGGAATAAGCTGGAAAAAGTGCAAGAGAGCAGTGATTTGCTGTTGGCAGCCTCAGCCCGGTGGGTCCGTAACCTTGTAAATAAGGCATGGGATCCACTCCAATTGATTCAAGCACCATACTTTACCACACACAATGTGGTTCTTGGAATTCAGGTGCAAGTGAACAGCTGCTTTTTAAATATCAAAAAGTAAATTACACCTCTCCCTAACAGGTGAGATGAAAAATTAAAACAAGTGGTTTTCAAGAGTTATATATTTGTGTGCGTACCTTACTTTCAAGCCATTTTTTTATGAACATAGAAATATATAACATATTTCTATGTTTATAAAAGATGGCTTAAAAAGTACACAAATCATAGTAAGGTACGCACAAATCACTTTATATGTTAGGCAAAACGTGTATAATTGTGACCACCCCCACCTCCATCTTGAGAGACTATAAATAGCAGAGGGGGGCTCAGTGATCTAATCTGTTCTGCAGCCCACAGAGCAGATTAGATAATTGAGCCCCCAGCTTTGCTGACAGACAAACATACCTCAGTGACCTGAGGATGGGGTGCAGGCATGATTCAGCCAGACCTGCCCACAGACTACAAAGGGACTGTAACTTCCTCTCATGGCCCCTCTTGAGGGGTCACAAGAGGAAGTTACTGTTTACAGACTTTGTGTGTTTCCTGCAGCTGTGACTGACACAATTGCAAACCATTCACGGCGTTGTGCGAACCACGACTTTTCGCGACACTGTGGCTGGCTGGCCCTTCTGTCAGTCGTGGCTGTCTGACTTATTCATGGTGGCAGGCTCATCTCCCATCGCGGCCGCGGCCATGGTGGGATAATCTCCCGCTGTGGTGAGATGGGATCGGGAGAAGGGGGTGGGCTTTCAGTGCCCCGGCTCAGCCTTAATTTCTGGAGGCTGCTGGGGCTCGGCCCCGGCCCACTAAAAGCACTGGCTATGACCCACATTTTCTTTATTGGAGCTTATTCAGTGGAAAGAGATGAGCATCATTTCGTAGCCCAGATAAAATGATCATGAGAGCTACACCGTCATCATCTTCTGCAGCAACAGCACAGCGCGGCTGCGGAGGAGACAGAATCAGAGGTCTATGGCACTGGTGAGGACCAGGATGAATCCATTATCTATGGCTATGTGGCACATGAGAATCTTCAAACTCAAAGCCATACAGCACACAGAAATATAGAATGAAGGCGGAGAAGCCACTTTAGCAAAAACAAACGCTTCGTTTCAGATGCTCTGAAAGGGATCGGACAGAACCGCACGCTACCAGAATATGAATACACTGCTTTCCTTTTAAAATATATTTTTGGAGCATATAGTTGTTAAATAGCCGGCTACTTTTACCAAACCACTGCTGGCTACGACAAAAACGCCCCAGCCCAGTTTTTATTGAGAATTTCAGAACTTGTCCTCAAAGCAAGTGGATGTGCGATGGCTGAGCGCATGTCCCTGTGGCAGACAAACCACTGATTATCTATGGTGTACCTATTTCTTCAACTGATTACACGTGACAATTTCTAGAGGATGCCACTTCAGGACAGAATAGGGGATTCTGCCAAATCCCAAATCTTTAAAAAACAAGGCCACTAGCCTCGATACAGAACATATTAAGGACACCCACACACTTTAAGAGTGGTGGGGGGAAATGAAAATCTGGGCGTGTAATCTGACCAACAGTAAACTCTCGTTTTAAGGCTATGATCTCAGTCAGGGGAGCTGACATTGAGGTTATGATCCTATCAATGCTGCAGTGGGGAAGGTTAGGACTGGAAGAAACATGTGAGGTTGAAGGAAGAGAGAGCTACGGGCCTCTTGGAGAGATCCGGACTGGGCACATATGTGCTTAAAGTTGCAGAGACTTCTGTAGGTGCAAAATGCTGATGAATTTGCCAAAGAATAAGAGGAAAATTAGAGGGGAATGAAAGCAAAGGTTACCACATATTTTTTGATGTGCACATTCATAGATTCAGTCCTTTATGTCCCTTCATAATTTTTGGTGAGAGAGTTGGGCTGCTCACTCTTACACCAACATTCCAATAAAAGCACTGGCCATTGAGCTATGCTCTAAAAGAGGCACAGTGGTTTATAAGTGAGAGTTTAAAGTACTCTTTTTGGCGGACGACATTCTACCAATTGTTGCTTACCGAAAGGAAAGACGTGTTTTAACTCTATCGACACATTTGGTCAGGTTTCAGGTTATAGGGAAGATTACAAGTAATCCACATTTTGCCAAATTCCAGTATGGCACACAAAGAATACGTCTCCATTACACACTTGGGGATTAACCTTAAATTGAACATGGCTTGACTTTCCTCTCCAAATCCCGAGACTCTTCTAGACATGATCAAAAAGGATTTTGATTAATGGCACCCCTAAAATGATGTCTTTCAGGAAAACGGAATGTTATAAAGATGTTATAAAGATGAACATTCTTCTGGAATATTGTGATTCCGTTTGAATGGGATTGTGAGATTCAAAATTGTGCCATTACAAGGCTTGAAAAACTCTTCAGTGACTTTCTCTGGGAAGAGAAGAAGCCAAGGCAGTCTTTGAAAAATGTATGCAACTGTTAAGAAATTGTTGCATTGGTTTTCTTAACCTCTACGTCTCCTACACGAGTTTCATCTTTCAAATACCACTAGGGCAATTTAATAGACATGGTTCATAAATCCCAGGCTCAGCTAATGTGGAGCAGGGCCTACATGCTAAGGCGCCCATGGAACTAGTTGTGAGTGCCTGTAAAAGACCACCTCTAGCCTTAATCTACAAAGTGTTGATATCAACTGCCAGGTAAGTCCCAAAACGATTCTTTTGCTCTCTGCCGACTATTATGAAAGTGTTAATGCACAGATATGATACAACCCACACATATTTGATAACAAAGAGTTTACATTGGCTAGAGTGGTCAACTGTAGACATCACCAATACAATCCTCTGCTGAGATGGAGGAAGGTTTGTTTGTTTACAAGCAACATTTAGTTTATAGTTTTCCAACATTTGTAAATGATTGGTCCTTAGAAACCTTTCCCCCGAATGAGATCCCATAAGGGAGAGAAAGAGAGCCAAATATTGGGAAAATTGTTTGGTGGAAAGATGAATGGCATGAAAGTGTCTAGCTTTGTCAAACACCTATCAGTGACCGATGATGGTTATTTAGAGAAGAACAAGATAGATTGGGGTCTTGGCCTGGATCTATCTGAATAGGGGTCCTGCTTCCCATCCCATCAGGCATCAAGCATCGGGCATCCAGGAGCTCTCATCAGACAGAGGCAGGAAAAACCAGGCACCTGGGAGGCTTTCATCATCATCTTTATTGCTTTAATAAGAGAACACACTCAAAGGCATTTTTGCCTCCAACCCTTTTTTATAGCCTTTTACGATTACGCAACAATGATATGCCAATTAGCACCTTGAAAAATGGTATGCGTCTGATAGGCCACTTTAGACAGAGAAAAAACATTCCTTCTGTATCATTGGATAACTTATCTCATGTGTACAACAAGTCCACACTAGGATATCTGGCATCCACAATTTTCTCTGATGCACAAGACTGATATGCTTATTATAGACTTGGCCAGACACAGCTATGACAGTGCTCAACGCCTGCCAAGAACATTTTTCGCACACCAATATCTAATCCTTATCTGATTGCTGTGGTCCTGCCAAATATGCTCTGTATTATGGTTGCCAAAATAATAAAGCTGGTCTCTCAGAATAGTTTGTATGACACACGTTGTACCCGCTTCCATAAGAACATAGACACATGTATCGAAGCTTCTATTAATTATCTGGCCTTATCACAATCGTGTCTGCTTTCTTTGCCAATTTCCATTTTTTACCTAACAAACCTCATTACCTCACTGTGAGATGCTGCCAAAAACTGTCTCCAAATGTATCAGCCTCTATTGCTTGTCTGGAAACTCTTGGCATGGTCCATAGTCCTCCACACCTGGTTTAGGACTGGAAACCATTTTGCATTTGAATATTCTTTCTAAAATATATTTTTGTCTGACGTTGTAAATTTCTTCAGGAGCTATATCCTTCATTTAATTAAGCATCTCCCACTTAGTATCCCTGTGCACCTATGGAGTGTGTGTAACATTAAAAGTACTTTTCATTTCCTGAGCCATCCCAACTCAAATGTGTGCAGTGCCATGTGTATATTTACTTTTAATAAAGGGAATCTAATCCTGATTTCTTCAATGATGGAACTTATTTGATCTGCTATTATGTTATCTATATTCAGTTGAGAGGGGAAGGGTTGGCACACCTTATACATATCAGCACAAAAATAAGGCTTTGTGGAAATCCTCTCCAGTGTCTGTGTTGTCTTGCAGCAGCAGAATTATTAAGCAAAGGCAGGATTGTTCTTATCTGGGAAAGGAAGCAGTGCATAGAAAGATACTGGAGGGAATGGAGCAAAAGGGAACAGAGAATGGTACTTTTGGAACTGCTGGCCACGATCATGGCGGTGACTTTGAGGGATGAGCACATGCAGAACAGCATGGTGTTTTTCAATTTTGACAACATTGCAGCAGATGCTGTGGTGAACATGCAGACAACTGGGGAGAATGGGTGCTCAGAGGATTGGCATTCTAGATTGTCCAATGGCCTTTTGTGTTTAGCACACAGCATATTGTGGGTGTGGAAAATTAATGCTATTGCAGATCTGTCATTCACAGTGGTCGAGGTTCCATGGGCTGGTATGAGGTTAGATTCCCATCACCCACCCATCCATGCGACCCATGCTGGGAAACCTCTGGCAGTTGAAGGTGTTTATGGATAGTAGAAGGAGCCGTGCCCCATTCCCTGTTTTACAATGAACTATGTGAATAGATGGAATTGATAGAATCACTTCATATGCAGATGCCCTTTGTGCGGTAAATGTAGATTTGAACGTCTCTAGTATTGCAAAAACAGCATGCTCCATGTAGTGTCAATGAGCACCCCATAACAAGAGTTGCAGATTTCTCAATGGGGAAGTCGGCAGCAGCCAACGTCTGTTCGCACAGGAACTGTCCTTGCATGATGGAATCCAGCATACCACTGTAATAGACCAAGGGTTTATGATCCATTGTGCTGTGTCACAGCAGTCAACATCTGACCATTAGAATGTGAAAAAAGAAAACTCTTGCATATTCAGGAGGAGTTGCCAATACAGGAACAGTGAAAATCACACCTTTCAGCTCCTGAAATTTAGTACCCATTTCATCAGTCCAAATAATACTATTTTTCATCTGCTGTGCTTCTTTAAGGGACTGGAGCAGTGGTTTAGTATATGACGTGTAATCAAAAATCCATGCTCTAGAATAATTACAGAGCCCAAGAAATGTCTGCATTTCTTTAACCGTCGCTTCCTGAGGGGGTAGCGCATACTGCCGCAGCACGTTCTGGAGTCACTCTTTTGCCGTTCACTGAAATCAATTGAACAAAATATAGCACCTTTTGGTGACAGTATTGCAATATTGCTCTATCTACCTTGTATCTTTTGTCAGCCAACAATTGTAACAAGGCAATAGAGACCTCCCTGCACTTAGGTTCGGTGATACTGCACACCAGCAAATCATCCACACATTGAATTATGGTGCTGGGAATAACAATGTTTTCTAAATCCTCATGTAAAACTCTATTAAAGATTCCTGGGGACTAACAGTACCCTTGAGGAAGCCTTGTTTGTTGAAATCGGCTCCCGGCAAACGTAAACACTGTGAGGTATTGCGAGTTTGGATGTAAGCACACTGAGAAAAAAAGTGTTTTTCAAATCAACCACAGTCAAGTTGGTCGCCTCAACAGTTATGCTACTTAATATGCTAGCAGTGTTTGGAACCACTGGAAACTCTGTCTGTCCAACATCATTGGGGGCGGGGGGCACTATAATGCCTTGATGTAAAAGGGCCATAATGGTGACATGAATTCCTTCTTCTACTGCCTTTGACAAAGGATATTGCTTCAGTCGGGGCAACATAGCACCAGGTTTTAAGCTGATATGTATTGGCGCAACACTCAGTAAGAGCCCTAAATCAAGCGGATTCCTCATCCACCGCTTGTCAGGTGCCTGAGACAAATCATCTGAAGCAAAGGTAGGAGCAGCCCCTCCCAATAACATGGAACAAGCCACGTGTCTGTATTGTATCATAATCTCACAAAGGACCCACACTTCCAATATTATTTCCCCCTCATTTTCTTTATTCTCTAAACGATCCTCTTCTGAAACGTTTTTCATTGGTATTGTAGGGTCTCTGCACAAACCTGTGTGCCACTCCCCTTTATCTGAATCAACCACTAGCAACACAATCCTGTACTCTGATAATAGAACCCTTTTATATCAAGTTTGATGATTGTTCCTGCAACTACTTCCTGAGGTTGTGCAGGCCTGAACAAGAATTTAGAAGGTACTTGCCAATATTTATTAGCCACTTGTGGCACTGCACTGAGTAGTATTGTGATACCATACAGAGATAAAATAAAAAGGGGGCACTGGTATTTCTCTTGCTGCAGATTCAATGCCCAATGCATGGAAGGCCAACATAACCCTCACGGCACACATAAAGGCTATCGAGCATACTACACCTCTTTCAGTAAATGAGATGGTCATATTGAGCTTACTCAAGATGTCCCTTCCAAACAAATTAATCGGGTCGCAGTAGATTTCAATGAGGGTGCCCACACTTCTCTGCCCCTTACCTTAATGGGTAATTTCTTCGCAGAAGGAACCAATTGAATTGGCCCAGAGAAGCCCTGCATGTCCATGACCTCTCCTGACAAAGGGAATCATCCCTCACTAATGCATGATTTGGTCGCACCAGTGTCCACCATAAAAATAAATGGTTTCTTTCCTATCTCCACACCCACCAAAGGTTCCTCTTCTGGGTAGGCAGTGGCCAATAGGACTGTACATGCTGAGACTCTATCTAGGCTGTCCTAATCTAGATAAGTGTTTGTCCTGAGAAAAACAAATGGGTTCTCTCCAACCAATGTGGCCCCCTGATAATGCGTCACTGTGCCATTCAGCACAGTTTTGTTATTTGGTATTAAAGGACCCGGCTATTTTCCTTGATGCACTACATACAGTGGCACATTAGTGGAGCCTGGGGCTGACAACTGTGGGAAGGATGGTGGGGGAGCAGATGGGGCAACGGGCAATGGCGCACCATAAGGAATTTCCGAGGGGTGGCTGTCTGCATGACACAGGGTATGAAGCCAGGCCTCTCGGGGGTTAATGATACATCTGCTGTTGAGGATAGGCAAATGATTGCTTACTTTTCCATTGCCTTGAAAAATGACCCATTCGCCCACACGTCAAACACTGACCCGTTCCTCCTCCTCGAGGCCCTATTCCTCCAAACCTTCCTCGTCCCCTTCTGGGTCCAGAAAATCTGCCTCTACCTCACTGGAACCCCCAACCCCAAGAAATCCCCCTTGGTAATGAGACTGATATCCACCTGCCCAATCATTTTCGCCTCCCCACACGGGTGCCACCCGCACGTCTACTTGAACTGCCCTGAACTCTGCCGATCCCACTTTCTGCACCGTCGCTACAGCCCTCTCCAATGCAACCTTTGCTAGTTTCTTTTGAACTAGTTTTGCTTGCTCCAGTTGCGCTTTCATTGTGACTTCCTTCTCCTTTTCTTTCAACAATTTACAATTATGAATAATAGACTGAATTTCCTCCAACCCCTTCACCTCAATCCCCACTATCTTGTCAAGAGCCTTCTGTACCTCGTTCAGGAGACCTCTTTCAACTACAAAATAGAAAAATGGAATCGCTCAGTCCCAGGAATCTCCCGTTTCTGCCCTCTACATCTCTTGTATATTTAATATATTTTGGGCAGGATCCTCATCATCTTGCATCGTCCTCTGCATGATTGACTGGAGAGCAGGAATATCCGGATAAGTATGCCGTAGTATTGCCCACACTTGCGGCCTGTCATTAAAATACGCTCCATCATGACTATCGTCACCCAACTTCACACCCGGATATGCCATACCCTGCTCTAACACATATGTCATCAGCCTGATCTTCCAATATCTACACGAACATACTTTTCAAATCCCATTCAGCCATGGTACTACCAGCTGTTTTCTTCTCAAAGACGTTTTTCCTCTTGCCCGCTCCAGCGGTGTGGGGTGGGAGCTCCTTTATAAGGTTATATTTATCCATGTGTGGCCATGGTATATACTGCGCTCTCCCCGATCCCTTGTATAACAGTGGAAACTGTGCTCCTATCCCTTTCCCCACCTTTTGCCTTCCCATCACTGTCCGTTTAGCTACTGCCATATGCCCGTACCTGCTCCTCCGCTTCCAATTCATCTACAGTATCTCACTCCTCTTCTCACCCTCATGTATGGTCATATTCATCATCCGATACCGTACCATACCATAATCCATGCACTCCTCTCGCCTCCTCCTTTCCTCTCTTTGAATTCCTGTAAATCCTTGATGACCGTACTATCAATCCAAAACAAAATATCACCCACCCTATGTTCATCTGTTCGGAAAGAGGTCAGTTGTCCATCTCTCCTTTCACTTTTTAATCGTACCAGCTTGCCTTTCACCTTCCTTATTGCGTCTACCAACTCCGTCTGTGGTTTCATATTATTCCCTCTGGTAACTCACCCCTCACAGTGGGAGACGCTGTGGGGTTAGGGTGATTATAATACTGAGCTAGCATGGGTGGCGGGGGAGCTGTGGCAGGCAAGGGAACATACGTGGGGTTCATATATCTGGATGCAGTACTTGTAGTGTAACATCCTAACGGGGGACAATGGGCTGTGTTGGTAGAGGCTACAGGGGCACTCGGAACAATGACCCCAGCAGTATTTGGGGCGCAGGGGGTGACCATTTCACTCATTGCCTTTAAAGAATCAGTAGACCCATCTTCCAAATCTTCCACCATCTTCCGTAGTTCCAATACTTCCTTGCTGTTTTTCAATTTGTTCCCTTTATATTTGGCCGCCAAAAATGTATACATATGACTTAATGCATCTCTATTATTTGTTCCCTGTTCTGGCCATGGGTTAAACATCCCTCCCTTGGTTTCCGCTAGCCATTCCTTATGATGCTTGAGAATTTAGTCTTGGTACAAAGGAACAACTGTACACATATATTCCAATGGGGTTACCGGCTCCATCGTAGTTGCCCCCAGTGTCACTATTTTACAATACAACCAACACGCTTGCTCCACCCCACCAGCCTGCACCCACCAAAACCCACACCTCCCCTCAATACTTCCCCCTTTTCACTCTTGCCCCACACACACTTCTCACAAACTTCCTATTCCACAGGACACTAGGCCTTATTTTGGCCTCTACTGACCACCACAGAAATCATCTTATGACAAAAATCACAATAAAAATCTACTGTTCGTTCCAACACCCCACCTTACATAAGGTGAGGCTTCTACCTCAACTACTTCTTGTTCTCATCCCTCCCCTTAGACTGTACGGAGAGATCCCAAACCCACTACATATACGGGGTCTCTATCCGTATCCATTTTCCTCCGTTACACAGCACTGTCTTCTATCCTAGTACTATAGGAAAGGGTCCTATTACACCTCAATCCTCTATATATAAAAACTGCTTAATGTATATACAACACCACATACATTTCCAAACTATCAATTCAACCATCTCACACCACACACACATGCACTTTCCCCATCTCACCCTCAATCACTCATACTCCCTTTCCAGACTCCACTTGTTTTTCTCAGAAGAAGGTGTCTTACCTGAGGTCTTCGATCACAGGGTCCCGTTAATGGCCTGCACAATCTGGGGACAGTGCCCCCCTCCAAAGAACAGACAGGAATTCTAATAATACTGCTCCTGTAAACATCTCAAAGGTGTGCACAAAGGCGACTGGTCACTGCAGGTGGGTGTGGCCCTTACGGATGTGCGGCCAGGACTCCTCTGTCATTGCAGGGGGGTCTGGGATCACATTGGGGTCACCAATAATGTCAGGTAACTCTCCAACAACCAGATCAAAGTAAAAACAACCCGCTTGGGAATAAGGCTTGGTGCACCCTTTCTCGAGAAGTACAAGAGCTTTATTTTGTATACAAAAAGGAATGGGCAATGGGGTATTACATATCCACTGCCATAGAGCTCTGGCCTCCTCCAATATGGTTGCTATTTTATAAGCGTACAACTCATCATCCATGACAGACTCGATATACAGTGTTCACCCCCACCCTCATTGGCTCCCCCTATATACCTGCTAATAGTCTCATATAGCCCTTGTAGTTGGTTGTGTTGTCTTCTCCTCCATCTTCATCACACGTGGTTAACAACCTCTTCCATCTTGATGCGCTGTAAGGCAATTGGTTAGACTCAAATGGCACCTCCCTATCTTTATTCCTAGTCATGTGATGTGCACCTGGTCATCACCATGAACTCTGCAGATAAGTTCGAGTTCAGCCTGGTCCTTGTGAACAAAGCAATCCTTTTCTCCACCGTATGGGCATCACACTTGGCCCTGCCTGGTACAGATCATGTTGTTCTCTGCTCCCCCGTATCAGTTCTCCTCCCAAGAGGTAAACCCAATGTCCCACTAATCAATCCAGTTTGTGAAGGATTTAACACCCATTTTTCTACACCTAATGTAGTTCAAATAGAATGACCATTACTCTGGGGGGTGCTATTGTCTTAAATCTTTAGTTCATGTTTTGGCAACCCAAGACCTCTGCCTCGACTCCCAAGAGTATAACCTTTGTTTCGGGCTGCAGCCCTTTGCTTTTTCAGCTGCACACATTCCTGTCTGATTGTTCAAAGACCTAACTGAATACATTAATATGTGGGTGCACTTGTGTGTTCCTTGCTGCACCTGGGAATGGAAATGTGATAATCAGACAAGAGATGAGGCTTTGTTGTTGTGTGTGTCCAACATGGCCTGCGAGGATTCAGGTCTACTCTTAAATGCAGTAGTAATTCTTGTTATCACGTATATGCAATGTATTCTACATAGCTCTATCACAAAGCAAATGGTTAGTCCCCCCCTTATATAACTTCCCACTCTGCCAGTTGTTTCCATCCGTAAGGCACCCAACTGTCCCTTACACCACCCTTTATGCATTTCCTATGTTTTAATATATTTTCTGCAATTTAAATCGGCTAGGAAGGGCGGTAATGTGAACGTGCATCCCAACAATTACTTGGCCCTGTCAGGTCATGAGCCAAGCCCCACGTCGTAGTCACAGAGTGCAGCGGCTACCAGCTAGTCGGGTTGACCGTACAAAGAATATAGAGGGAAGGGCATCAGTCAGCATCCCCCTTTAAGTCAGTATCAGGTGGTCTAATCAGCCCCCCCATGGGTGCGTGTACTGCTTCTGCTGTATACAGCGGCCAGAACACATTCATACATTGGGCCCACCTCTTCTTTGTGTGCCTGGTCCCCCGGCCATACGGCATGCATGAAACCTAGTAGTTGTAGTTCCAGCTGTCCCTCTGGCACCCGCAGTCACACCAACTGCAGCAGGCGGCTGCTGTCCAATGCCAACAGGAGCTGGCTGAGGCTCACGGACCACTGCAGGCTTCTCTCGCCAATTTACACTTAGCTCGCTGTGGATCTGTTACACGGCAGCAGCAGGTCACATGCTGCACCTCCCTTCATCAGCACTGCGCTCAGCAGCCAATCAGGGCAGCCTTACCAGGAATGCAAAGGAAGGGACGCCAGACAGCGCTCACCCAGCCCCAGTATCGAGTGGTCCACCTGGCCCCCCCACAGGCCGCTCTGTGCGTATACCGCTTCTATAGTTTGGAGCCGACGGGATGCGGCTGTGCGACTGGCTCACCTTGCCAGTCTCCACTCGGCTCAGAACTTTCAGGGCATCAAGAAGCTGCAGATCTAGCAGTTGCCTTTGTGCCACCTCCAGCAGCCAGCCGCCACAAGATGCCGACAAGAGCTGGAGCGGGTTCACGGCCCCCAAGGTGTATGCGTCTTGGTGCAGTCTCCTCTCGTGATCCCTCAGTATTCTGCGTGCAGATCCTGCTGCCAGCTCACTCGTTCTCTCAGTGTTCAGGGGGCCAAAGCCAGCCAAGTCAGAGGTGTATTGGTACTCCCAGAGGATCTACAGGTAGGATAATGTTAGCGGGCAATGGAGCTTAACAGGGAGCAACCCCTGTGCCCCCGTGATGCAGATCTCATTTTCCTTGCCTGGTTGAAAAGATTAAAGCAGTTGGATCAGCTGTTTGGTGGATGCTGCACAATGCCTTGAAAGTCAGTGATTGCTTGAAATGGAGGCAGCAGAGTCAAGTAAGTTCTGGGGCGAAATAACTTCACAGTTTCTGGCCCTCTGTCATTCTCGTCTCTGCCCCATTTTGTATTGACTGGAGATGATTGGTTATTTGTAAGGCTCCGGGTTTCATGGTATTTCTTTTTCTGTCATTTCTGTCTGCATTTATCCATATTTATTTTGTTGGCCTTTTTTTGTATTTATCCACATTCATTTTTTTTGTCATATAATGAGATAATTTGCAACTAGTATTTTTCTGCTTTTATTATAATTTTAAAAATGTATTTATTAAAGCACACATGCAGCCATATAGGAAAGACATGCTAGCTCAATGTTTTCCATAACAACAAACGATTGCTTCTGTGACTGCTGCTGCCTTAAGATATATGCTGTCAGCTATTTCAATAACTTTAATGCCATTTTTATACATCTTTTACACTCTCCGTGCTACCAATCTGCAATGCGATTGGCCTGCGATGAATGATTGACATCATAGAGAAACAAATAGAAAGACCTGTTTTTCATTTTTTTTTCTCAATTTTTATAAATAATTACAGGCATAAAACAGATTGATTTCCATCTGTATTTATGTCTAAAAAGCAGTAAAACTGGAAAACTGGAAGCCTTAGTTATTTGTTAGGTGGACTTGCACACAAACTGTTCTAAAGGTCCCAGAGTGTAAGGACCGATGCTCTTTATTTGCTTGTGTGGCGGAGTTCAATGAGTGGGATTACTTTCTTAAGATGGTACAGCCGTCTTGGGTGCGACACACTGATGTGATTCCATGAGGAGGAAATTTAGGTCGGAGTCGAATTTTACTCCTACTCCTGGGTTACCTGTTGGACAGGGTGTGTGGTAAGGCCCATTAAAGCAGTGACTATTGTTAGTAATCCAGTCTTGCTGTTTGGTTAGGCAGACTCTTGTGCTGGCTTCTGGTGTTCCTATATAATCTATACGTGATTTGGAAGTGATCTGCATAGAGTTGGATGGGTAGCAGGGACTTTCCAATAAAAATAGCCAGTCGTCCTATCTAGATATTGAAGAGCGGCAGTTAGAGGGCTGCTCCCTGTCGGCCTCCACAGTTGAATCTACTCAGGACTCGTAGGAAATGACATGTATTGGCCACACAGAGCCTTTCTCTATACGTCACCTTTCTTTTCATTTATTATCTCTTTTGATAATACGGTAAACAAACCTATACCCACTACACTGGTGGGAAAAGGTCCTATCCTGAGGTTGGGTGTGAAACGTATTGGAAAATCCCGCTTAAGGAAACGGATTTGCAGCAAGTTAACATGGACAGAATACAGTGCATCTGAGGCCCTACCTGACGACTCAAAAATAATACATGTAACATACAATCAGCACATGTGAACAGGGGTATAACTAGATATTATGTTTAGGAGATCTGGGAAGCACATTCAATGCATGATGATTAACTCACTGGGGTACAGTAACCAGACCTACTTGTACTGATGAGTCTTGGTGGTAGCAAGTTAGCCAGTTGAGGGCTTTTCCACTCAGTGCAATTGGATGGTGGAGCCAATGGAGCAGGGTGTTGATACTGACTATGTTGTACTCATCCACCTGGGCAAAAACAATTTAGCTCTGGACACAGAGCTACCACTTACCAAGGTTTAGAGGTTTGTCCCAGGATAACGGAAAAGCATGGAATTGTGTCGTACGAAGCGTTGAGTCCATTGCCTATTGACAGGGTGTGCAGGGCAGTGAAGATAGAGGCACTTGACTTCTGCCAGTGTGGAGTGCCATGCACTTCAATATGTTATGTTATCTTGCATTTGTATAGCACCTCATGCCATAGGTTATAGCGCTGAAGCACTTTGCCTGTCAGAGAGGAAAAGGAGGAGTATTATAGGATACGCAAAAGTTGTAGGGAGGAGCAAAGTGGGGTAGATAGTTGGGTGAAGGGTAGATGAGATAATCAGGAAGGCATGATAAGAAAAAGGTGGAGGATTTATGTGTACAATTGGACCAAATGTATCATGGGATTCAACTGTATTCTATGGGACGCAGCGCCGAAAGGAGACAGCGATGAAAGGAGGTGTTTTCTGCAACAGGGGGTATGTCTGGAGTTTCCTCATCCTGTTGAGCTTGTATGTCATGTTATGTTATCAAATATTTATACTGCCCCAACCACCATGGTGCTCTTATTGCATCTGTCCTTGCACAAAAGGTGGCATATTGTGACCCTGCCAGGATACCCACAGACCTTAGTATGTGGAAATGAAGGGGAGTAGCTAGTAGGAAAGAGACATTAGACAACAGAGTTACCAAAATCAGAGAGGATTTGGTTGTCAAAGTAGGGATGTGTATTTCTCAAATGTGATGAGCAGGCTCAGACTGGCCTATAATGCCCGATAATTATAATGCCTATAGGCCAATAGGGGAATGCCCGAGCCAAAAACGAAAATGCTAGTGTGAGCCTGCTTTTTTTGGTCAAAGTGGGCCACTTTTTTGGGCCATGTGGGCCAGTTTGATAAGTTACTTCACCATGAGACTAGTCGTTTTGACCAGTATCCAAAACGTCCCCCTTGAATACTACTCAAAGAGTCTGTCACAAAAGGCATTAATTGTCATTTGCACCTTTGTGCCACTTTTTCATTGGTGTCCGAAACAATTTTATGCCCCAGTCCGACCCTGGGGATAAGTTATTGGTAGGCACGAGTGTAGGACTCAGGGGAGTACTGCTCAGTTTAAAGCAGAGTTTATTGTGATGGGAATATCTATAACTGACAAAGCATGGTTTCTGGCAAGAAAGGCTTCTTCTTTACTGCCTGGGATCTAAAATGAATTTGCATAAATTAATAGATTATGTGGACACATTTGTACGGATAGTTGGATGCAAAAATCTAAAAACCTTTGTGCATATTTCAAAAATGTAATCCAGCAGGGACTAAGGCACAGACAAATGGCCTGAAAGACTGTTGCAAGTACCTTATGAGAGCCTGAGAGAAAATAGTGGGAAATAAAAGCAGCACTAAGAACTTTATAAGCATACATTACCCATTCCATTTGGGAGATACTAGTCCAATCCTGCTTTTAACTTTGCATTGTGGGATTTGTAGTCCTGGGTTAATAATCGGGAAATCCAGGATTGCAAATCCCAGAATGCAAAGATAAAACCAGGGCAGGACTAATGTCTCTTGAATGGAATGAATAATGATGGCATGTCTTAAGGAGCCCGGTGGTCTTGGGCCCTGGTGGTAGATGGCTCTGCAGGGCAGGCCCACTGCCTGCTGCGCAGCGCTGGCGTCACGCCTAATAAGACACAGGGGGCAGGAGTCATGGTGCCATAAAACTGCCGAGCGGAAAGCCGCTCTGCACTTTATTGAGCGTGGTGTGTCCCACGTGTGCACCAACCAAGAGGGGCTTAAGTCACAACATCCCATGCCAGGGGTAGACAATGAAACAACGACAAACCCTGAAAACATGGCATAACACGCTCTGTCTATGGGACATTTACATGGATGCGGCCCACGACAAGTAAGTACATTGTCATGTCTGCACAACACAATCATTCTATCACTCACATGGGTCCATATACATATTATGTTTGGGCCGTTGACCAAAGGGCACCACACATGAGAGGAACTTTAATGCACCAGGATAATAGATACATTGCTAGTGAAACCATTTGGGGCGCTGAGAGTCAGCAGCGCATACGGGCAAACCTTATTAGTCCGCTTTGAGCATGCTGCCCCAACACAGGAACATAGCTCCCCGAAAGTACATCCTGAGGCGCTGGAACACCTGCAGAGTGTGAAGCGCTGGTGGGGTGTGTCAGTTGTTGGAGAATCACATGGCTTGTCTGTCTCCTCCATCAAGCGGAGGATGCTAGTGGGAGTGTTCTGGGCCACGCAGCGACATGGCCACAGTGACGGTGGCGATGTCGGCCGCCTCTTGTCTCTTCCCCCAAGCTGGGAGTCCATCATTTTGGGTACAGGAGCAAGCCACAGGCAGGGGTGCTGGCTGCGCAGCATCAGTGCTTCCCCCCCTAACCGCCTAGGTGGGAGAGTTCCTCATTGTGAGGCCAGGAGCACACATCAGGGTGCATTGTTATCCGTGCCATGACCAGGCCCCCCACAGGTTTCCTTCCTTGCTGCTGTGGCGGATGCCGCATCTTCTCTCTGCCAGGCGGGTGATACTCCCTCTTCATTCTGGCAGCCGATGCAATTGTCTTGTGTTCACTCACCCCAGGCGTGAGGTACTTCCTACCCTGGTGAGGGGGGCACACAATGGCGCTCCCCCTCTTACAGCAGTGGGGGCCGCTTCTCTCTTTCGACAAGCTCACTTACGACACCAGTTTTGCGGCGGATCTCGCTCTTGCTTGTCCCCAAGCGGGAACTTAATTTCATTCACAGCGGACCCTCCGCTCTTACTTTCTGGATTGTAGCAGAGCAGGTGCCACGTCATAGGCAGCCCCAAAAGTATTTATTGATGGCAGCACTTAAAGCTGCAATGACAGGACAGCGGATTTGCAGTCAAGCCCCGTCGAGTCTCACCCGGGCAGGAGCTGTTGCCCGTAGGGTACGGCTATGCCATGGCGGGCTCCCGCAGGCGGGAGTATTTTTTTTTCTGTTGCATGCCAGAGAGGCCAGCAGACCTTTAGCACGCCGCGGAGACCAGCAGGTCTGTTGCTTGTTGGGGGCTTTCGAGAGACCGGAGTCAATGGTGGCATAAGACTGCCGAACGAGAAGCTGCACGGCTCTTTATTAAGCATGACACGTGGTGTGTCCTGACTGTGCACGATCCCATGAGGGCTTAAATCACAAAAGCATGTATGTTATAAAAGCGGCCAAAAATAGAGGCGCAGCAATGGCACACTTAATGAAATCAAGAGATTTGCACAACCTAAATGAGACATTTTTTGTCGGCAATAGAATTCTGACTTGGGAGTGTGAAGAATCCAAAGGGACAATTGACTATATATTCGTTTCGACACCTCTACTTCAAATTACAAAAACTTTCAAGGTCATGGATAAGATCCCATTGACTCAACCTTTACCAGCAAGATGCCGAAAACATTTTAAAAGGTATAAGCGGCAACAAGGCAAGAGCCTTTTGGTCACTCATTAAATCAGCAACTATGTTATCAGAAAACACTATGATTAATTGGAGAAAAAACCTGGTCAACCTACTTTACCAATCTTTTCAAAAGTCCTCAAGAAATCCAGGTTCCTGTTGTAAAGAAAGAACTCCATCCATGGACAAAGCTCGATGATCCAATGGACATCATTAATTGCATCAAAAAACTTCAAGAGCCCCAGGTCCAGATGGGATAACTAACGAGGACCTGAAAGCCTGTCCAATTGAATGGTCAAGACTAGACCTACTAAGTAAATTGTTCCAGAGATGTGCAGAACTAAAATCTATTCCACTGTCATGGAGAACCTTGATAGTCGTCCCGATCTTCAAAAAAGGAAATAAAAGTGACCCAGCCAACTACCGCCCAATAGCGTTGCAGGACGTTATAGGAAAAGTCTTTGGCACCCTTTTACTAGATAAATTCAGAGTGGGCTAAACAGGCCCCCTTTAACGATTTTCTACAGACAGGTTTTAAGAAGAATCAAGGAACAGCGGCTAATATCCTCTTGATAAATGTGCTAAACAACAAGGTTTTGGATAGAGGACCACATATTTTCTTAGCCTTCGTAGACTTGACCCAAGTTTTCGATAAAGTGGATAGATCCACCTTATGGTCCAAACTAACTGCCTGGAATTGTCTGCCGACAACTCTTGAACCAATAAAGGCATTATATACAGATACCAGCATGAGAGTCCGCTCAGACCAGTATGGGACCCTATCTTCGGAGATACCAACATGCAGAGGAGTGAAGCAGGGGTGCCCCTTGGTACCCGCCCTTTCCTTGCATACTTGGGAGACGTAAAAGAATCTGACTCAGAAGTGCGAGCCTTTCCTCTGAAGATAAATAAAACTTTGATTACACGTCTACTGTACGCCAACAATTTGATACTATTAGAGCATACTCCAATCGGCTTACAGCGCCAGCTGAACAGTATATTTCGATATGCCGCGAAAAATCATCTAGAAAGCAATGAAAAAAAGACAGTTTCTGATACTAGAAAAATCTAAGAAGAAAAAAGAGAAAATACATTTGACTTTAAATGGGAAATCTATCAAAAGAGTTCAAGACTTCAAATATATGGGCGTCACATTGGACAGTTCAAGGACTGATACAGCTATGCAAGAGGCACTCAAGACAAAAGCAAAATAATTAGCTAAGCAAGGAAAGGCCATAGATAGAAAGTATGGGCGGTTCTCTGCAGTGCCGGTACTAGAATTCTATAAGAAAAAGGTGGTGAAATTGCTAATTTATGGGGCTGAAGCAACCTCTAATATTCCAACGAGCATTTGGTCAAAACTTGAAGCTCTATTCTGGAGAAAAGTTTAGACCTTGCCGAACTCAACGGCGGTGGCTTCTATCCGGCAGGAACTCAGTCTACCTTCACTTCAGGGCACAGTAAGATATGCAACCCTGATGCTCTACAGAAAATGCCAAATGGCGGAATCTCCTTCAGTCTACAACTTAACAAATCAAGGAATAGAGAACCACAAGAACAAGACAATGGGCCTCATTACGACCCTGCCGGTCCGGAAAGAACGGTGGCGGTAAAACCGCTGCCACCGTTCTTTCCGGACTGGCTGATTCAAAGTCCTGCGTGCAGGAGGTGTCACTCCCGCCAGGTCTGGCCTGGCGGGATTAACACCACCCGCCAGCAGGCGTACATGGAAACACCGGCTCTGTCATAGACGGAACCGGTGGTTCCATGGTCCCCATCCCCATGGTCCTATAGGGCTCCATGGGAATGGGGATTTACAGAATTCCACTTCCAGAATTACCCGGTCACCGGGGTTGTAATGCCCCGGTAATTCCGGCAATCACGGAGGCGGAATGATATTACATGTCCGGCGGCAGCCTGCCGGTTTTTCCGGCAAGGCTACCGCCGGACTCGTAATGAGGCCCATTCCTTATGGAAAATGAACAACATTAAGGTTTTCAAGTCAATTGAATGTGACGAAGAGACGCTCTTAAGCAACCCGGTGAGAAAAAAAACTTAAAGAGTGGACTGGACAGAGACATTAGAGGCTGCAGCGGGCAACACACTGGCTAATCATCTCCCAATTAGTGTAAGAAAGTTAAATAAACTGCAGCCGTACATATAAAAAATTTCAGAACAGACAAGGCAGAGACTTCCTAGAAAGAGCTTGTTTACACTTAATTGAAATGTTGGCAGTTAGAGGCCTTTCGACCACGAGTATCTACATGTTCTGTACCACAACCAACGAAAAAGAAACCATTCGTCATCTATTGCTTCAGTGCCTAGGAAACCAACAGATTAGAGCACGATATTTGAGGCCGATCTTTTCGAACTTTACATTGAGGGATGAACCAACGTGCTGGGCAAAGTTGATTAGTTGCGACAATCCGAAGTGGTTGTTAGACACTTACAAAATCCTTCATCACATCAACTTACCAGGCAAATCATTAGCCGGCAATACAGAGCTCAGAGACGAACCTCGTGAGAAGCACAAATGCGAGTCTTCTGCAATATATTTTCCAGTCCTGCAGAATCTTTTCTTTGTAAAAATCTTAATGATTTTATACAAATAATTTTTTGTAAAAAAGAAAAGCTTACATGACACCATTTTCTTCATTAATTCGTAGAAAGCCTTATAATTTATACATAGGATTTCGAAAGACCTTGACTTTGACAATTCCTGGTAATCATAGGAGCGTGTCTGTACGGGAGAGGAAAGCTTCTCGTTCATCTCAAGGGTCTAGTCATCGTTTTACTTAGAAGGTTCCCGATAAAAACCAGATCTCGGGGTGAAAGAGGAAACGGTTTCAATGACGTTCTTTAAAGATGAATAAAGGTCCAGGATGCGGCCAGGGGGAGACGTGAGGGGTCCCCTTTGATGCGCTGCTTTTTTGTGTATTCGAGGGCAGCCCTAGACTGCACTTTATGCACATACCGAGAGCCTGCAAGGGGCTACCGGCCCCTCATTAGCATGGGCCCACATACACGGCGTGGGCCTAACGCGCATCCGGGCCCTCTCGCTCTCAGCGTCACTTGTTTACTAAGGGACGGCGGTGCGCGACGCGTTCATTTCCACGGCTCAGACAACGTGCTCCCCTCTTACGCACATTGAGCGGAAGGAGGAGAACGTCAGAACACACACAGAAGAATACTAGTGCACGGTGCGCAGCCGGAACGCGGTTTAATATGATAGTGCCAAATTCCGTGAAACGAAATCAAATGCATGCCGGCATCCCTGTGTAAATCTGTTCGTCGAGTTTCTCAAGTGAATTGTTTAACCACTAGCCTGGTGGTGATTTTATTTTACAAGTTACAAAAAAACGTATCTACTGGACCCAAGTGCGTCACTTTGGATTTCGGACATTGAAACAGTTCTCCCCATACGAAAGGACGAGGTTAATTCTACTAAAATAAAATAAAATGGCAACCTAACACTATGTACATCATTAGACAGCAAAGGCCAGCTCCTGAGTGCAAGTGGAATCAATTAGAATGTGTACCCCAGAAACACAGCACTGCCCAAGAACACGTAGACCCCCAACCGGATCCAGTAGAAGCAACTTGTAACTGGTGAACTGGATATTTCACGTTGTAAAGGAATGGGAAATTGAACGAAATAATCAGCAATACACGCCTTTCGCTGTTCACCCTCGTCTGTGAGGACCCGATGCATCCGCTGGCTGGAAGGATTCGCTAAGGCCCCCGGCAAAGAAACTAGCGACATGGGTGGGAAAAAATGAAGTGCGGTGCCAAAGGCATGGTCGGTAAACATGTCAAACGCCACGCCCACGCGTGGTGTGTCACGTGCATGTTTAACACACACAAATAAAACCCACCCCTCCATTCACTGGAGCCACGTGTGAAAACCCCCGCCCTCACTACAGCCCCCCCCACCCCCATCCAAGAGCCTCCTCACCCACAGCAGCCCAATGAGAGACCCAATTAACACATTCACCAACTCCTCATTCTCACAAAATTCGCTTGAGAGCGAAGAGCCTCGGAAACATATAAGGGAGCCCGCGCCTGGAACACGCCGAGGGTGAGCCAGACTGCACAGAGACCACTCCTCAAAGCTGGGATAACTCAGAAATGATTCACAATTTTTTAAAACAGCATTAGAATCGGGGGCATTTGAAGGGGATATTTACGGCCTGGTTCACAGAGCCTTTTGCAATGGGATTGTGCGCCATTATGAAACGTTTCTGTGAATCAGGCCCTTGGTGTTAGCCATTGCACGTATCTTTGGAAAATCCATTTGACATCCCAGCTTTGATGCAGAAATAATATCAGTCATTTATAGCAGTTTCTCAAGTATTTCTGCTGCTTCTCAGCGCTGTAATAATCGCTTTAATAATAGCTGTCATTATCAAATGAACGGTACTCTTTTTACCGAACTCGGAAGCATGATGCACTGAGTCTGACCTGGCAGCATACGAACTTGCAAAGCAAAGGCTTGCCCCACGTCGAAGGTGAGCGCTTAACCAGTGAGCTATCTACTGAAAAAATGAACGCAATTTGGGCGACCCCACCGAAAAAATGGCCCAAGATGGGGAGCCAGTCCGTCCTTGTCATTTGTGGAAGGACATGCTTTGTCACCTAGGGAAAGGTCCTCTAATCCAGCTCGCCCATCTGAACAGGTCGTGATGGACCATTTTATGACTATAACCAGCCTTATTAGGTATTCATCTCCTTTTCTTTGCAACCCGAATTAATAATAGATGCAATTCAAAGCACATTAAAAACGCGTTATTATGATGCTGCTATACAAATGCTTGTGGCTTGCCAAAGGTGCCTATGACACAAAAGAAGCGTTTGTAGTGGGAGATGATGTTGCACATTTCCAACAGAATTTTGTCCTATAGAGCGAGCCCTGCCGTCACAAGAAACAGGGGGCCACTGCACCCTTGTGTAATATAATGTGGTCTTGTATATAGGTAGTAGGTCCTGTAAATGGAGAGGGGAGTGGATTTTTTGTTAGCCTTGGGAGAGGCAACATACAGAACCTAAAGGGTTAATAAGCGCAGACCCAATCTCCTGCGTGCTACATGTGTCCAGGTAAGCTGTGTGCTGCGGGCACTTGGGTTATTTGTATACCAAAGGGAGGCCCAGAAGTAGTAGTCCTGGTCGGTGTCCTCTGGTTGACCACGAGAGCGAGGCTGGGCTGTGGGTTGCTGGAGGGCTGTGCATGAAAAGCTGGAGAGGATTAGAGCCCGGATGGTGTGTGCTGGGGGCGGAGGGACTTGCTGGTGTTATCCTACAGTGTTGCAGTGGCTGAAGACATGAAACGGCATAGCGAGGCATGACAATGCATAAAAGGTATAACGATGCACTAGAAGGCATAGCAACACATAAAAAGGCATAAGTAGGTACACCATGGCATCCATGGAAACCCAATTCCTACCATTGGCCTCTGAAAACAGCTCCTAGTTTCAGTTTTTCATTTTGTCAACCCATCTCTCTCTCTCTCTCTCTCTTTCTCTCTCTTGGTCTCTCTCGGTTTCTCTGTGTCTCTCACTCTCTCTCGGTCGCCTGTCTTGGCCTCTCTCACTTCCTAACCCTCTTGGTCTCTCTCACTCTCTTGGTCTCTCTTTCTCTCTTGGTCTCTCTCCCTCTCACTCTCTTGGTCTCTCTTTCTCTCTCTCTCTCTCTCATAGTCTCTCCCTCGGTCTCCCTGTCTCTCTCTCTTTCTCTCTTGGTCTCTGTCTCTCTCTGTCTTTTTCTCTCTCTCACTCGCACTCTCTCTCACAGTCTCCCTCGGTCTCCCTGTCTCTCTATTTCTCTCTCTCTCACTGTCTCTTTGTCTCTCTCGGTTTCTCTGTCTCCCTCTCTGTCTCTCTGTCTTTCTCTCTGTCTCTCTCTATTGGTCTCTCTCTCTCTCTCTCTCTCGGTCTCTCTTTTTCTCTCACTCGTGCTCGCTCTCATGGTCTCTCTCTCTCTCTCTTGGCCTCTCTCTCTGTCGCTCTCTCTCCGTCTCTCTGTCTCTTGCTCTGTCGCTCTAACTCTCATACTCCCTCTCTCTCTCTCTCCCTCTCTCTCTCGCTCTCTCTCTCTCCAATA
The DNA here is from genome assembly GCF_040938575.1 of Ambystoma mexicanum. Taxonomy (NCBI): domain Eukaryota; kingdom Metazoa; phylum Chordata; class Amphibia; order Caudata; family Ambystomatidae; genus Ambystoma; species Ambystoma mexicanum. The sequence continues at coordinate 190,260,222 of NC_090928.1, read as the reverse complement.
GATACTCTGTACACCAGGTGCCACAAGGATCAGGGAATGGAAATCTAGGGGAGGTGGCTGGTGGTGACTCCAGTCCTTACATGGAAACTGAACTGCTAGGGGTTCTGGGATGCATGATTCAGAGAAAGCCAAGGAAAAGGCGGAGGAGCTATGTGTACAATTGGACCAAATTTATCATGGGATTAAACTGTATTCTATGAGGCACAGCACTGAATGGAGTGATAACTGGAAAGAGTGCATCAGGTGGTGTGTCTGGAATTGCTAGTATGTCATGTTATGTTATCTAATATTTATGCTGTGCCCATCACCACGATAGTGCTCTTATGGCACCTCTCACATATTGTGACCCTGCCAGGGTACCCCCAGAACTTAGTCTGTAGAAATGAAGGGGATGAGATGGTAGGGAAGAGACATTAGACAACAGAGTGACCAAAATCAGAGAGGATAAACAATTGGGAAGAGTGAGATTGGATATGTGTTGCAATGGAACCCTGGGATGTTTACTGCTGTCCAGGGTTCCGCGTTCTTGTCAGCTGAAGGTGCTTCATGGCTGGGCGGACGAGGGGTCAGTTTCCTGTCGAATAAACTCCATTGTTTCACCTACCTGCTGTGGCCTCCCTTGATTCACTAGCGACGAGGAAGCAGGAAGCGGACCAGCAAACCCACGCAAGTGTTTTTCATGCTGCCTTGCACCATCTGTAACGCCCAGACATCCACAACAACTGGTTCATCCCCTCCTCTCCAGGCCTGGACAGTGCCTCTTGCCGCGTTGTCTCCAGGTGGCGAGGGTGTCCCCTGGTGCTGGCCTCCCTGGCACTCCTCCAGAGTTTGGAGTGCTGGTAGGGAGAGGCCGAAAGGGGCCGAGGCACGCTCAGAGGGGAAAGAGGAAAGATCAGAGGAAAGGACCCATTGACGTGGCCAAACGTGGCAGCCATTTCAAGTTGCTAAGCAACCGCTTTGTTTTCTAACCGGCAACGCTTGCTACGTGTTAACATTGGATGCCACAGGACTAGTGTGACTTGTGAAAGGACATGCAGTTGCATCCTATTACAACAGGAGGTGCACACAGGCGTGCACACCCAGCAGCAGCAGCCTTGTGTAAGTACTTTTGAAAAAATTAAAAAAATAAAATCAATTTTTTTCTTATTATCCCTTTTACGGTGTGAGGGCGCAGTGGTGTGCACACAGCAGTGCACATTCAGGGAGGTACTGCAAAAGATCAACAGTGCAAGCCCACAAGTAGTTCAAGGGTCGTAAAGCAATCGTTCCTATAACTATGCAACAGACCAATGCTAGGCCTCCACCTGCGTTTTTGTCATCACCTGGTGAACCTTCAGTGCTGTGGGACCTCTGGGTAGCCTTCAAGTTCTACTTGCGGGCAGCTGGCAGTGACAAGTAAACTGATGATGAAAAGGAGACTGCACTTTTGAATTGTTTGGGTACCAAAGGGCTGAGAGTGCTCAGACATTTGCCAGGAGATTAAGTATGCATCCCCAGCGGTGGTGAAGGGGAAACTGTGGTGAGTTTGTATGAGATCGCCTTGAAGAAGTTGGAAGGGCTTTTTGTGAAAAGACCCAATGTGGTATTGGAGCGGTATCACTTCTTCTCCAGGGCACAGGGTGCAGGTGAGTCGATTGACTCTTATGTCAGAGCCCTACGCACCCTCATAACAACTTGCAAATTTACGGGCGTGCTGGACGATTACATATAAGAGACCAGGTGATGATGAAAACCAGCAACACTAAAGTAAGAGAGAGGTTATGGATTTACAGGGATCCCCCTTGGACAAAGTGATAGATATTGCAAGAGCCATTGAAGAGTCCCATGCCAGTTTGCAAGTGGTCACGTAGAAGGCCGACAGAATGTCTCACGGGGGGTGTATGCAAGTAGTGTTAGCAACACAGAAAAGCAGCACAGAGACAAAGGCTAGGGATGAAAAGGCAGATTACCACACAAATAAAAACACTAGAGGACCTTTTGATGCTGGAGGGAGACAAGGAGGTAGATGATGTGGGTGGACGGGTCACTTCATTGGTGCCAAAGAGTGTCCTGCCTGGGGCGTGGAGTGCAGGAAGTGCAATACCAGGGGTCATTATGCCAGGATGTGCAAGTGGAATGGTGAGAGTGGCAGTATGCAAGGAAGACAAGCTGTCGGGATGGTGGAGCCGGAAGGAGGTGACGAGACAGTGGCGGGATATGTGAACAGTGTGACACGTGAAGGGGTTCTATTACATCTTGATGGGGTGGCCAAGAAAGGGCCATGGGACATGTTGAGTGTAAATGGAAATGTTAGTAGATTATGGATCCCCATATACTATGATCTCTCCTGAACTGTACAAGAAAAGTTATGGAAAGGATGTGCCAATCCTTAAAGCCCCCGATATCAACCCCAGTCCCTGTGGGCAAATAACAATAAAGGCTCTGGGGCATGAGTGTGCACAAATAGAGTTCAAAGGGCGTTGTATGGAAGGAAAGTTGTATGTGGCACACAATGGTGATAGCATCCTGGGACGGGACGAGCAAGCTGCTTTGGAGGTAGAAATATGCCCTGATAAGCCTGTGCCTGTGTTGTGTGTGAAGGATGGGTAATGAATGCGTCCGGAGGGTTGTGTGTCAGCGGATTATTTGAGGAACAACTATCCCACTGTGTTTTCGAACAAGTTGGGTATGTTGCGTGGCTTTTCTCATAAGATTATCCTGAAGAGAGGGGCAGTGCCTAAGGCCCATAAAGTCAGAAAGGTACTGGTGTTGGCCAGAGACGGGCTGAATTGTGAACTTTCAATGCTGCTGGAGGCAGGGATAATAGAGGAGAACAAGTCCTCAGAGTGGTTGTCGCATGTGGTTTTAGCGCGCAAACAGGATGGGGGCCTTAGGATGTGTGTTGACTTCAGCAAGCTCAACACAAGCATCTGGGTGGATCTAGAACCTTTGCCTAATATAAATTAACTTTTGGCGACCATAGGACAAGCTGTGTTGTTTTTTGTCTTATCCCCGGCATACCATCAGATAAACTTGCATGAAGATTCTCGTCCTCTCATGTCATTTTTACGTCATTTGGGGCATACAGATTTTGTTGGATGCCATTTGGTTTGGCATCAGCCGTTTTTCATCGGTTGAGCAAGCATTGTTTGGGGAAGTCCATGGAGTGAGCTACTTCCAAGACGATATACTAGAGTGGGGTAAGGATCGGAAGGAACATGACGAGAGAGTGTCTCGGGTAAAGCAGACTCTTCAGAAAAGTGGTTTGTCTGTGAAATTGGCAAAATGTCATGTGAGTGTTCCCAGTGCTACCCATCTAGGACACACATTGGATGTGAATGGCATAAAACCTAGGTACAGTTTGGTTAAGGTGATGAGGGAGGCACCATTGCCAGTGAACAAGGAGCAGCTCAGGTCGTTCCTGGGAATTACTGGGTACTATGGAAAATGAATTCCATTCTTTGCAGAAAAGACGGTGTTCATGCAGGCATTATTGAAGAAAAATGTCAAGCTTGAGTGATCAGAACATTGTCAGAAAGAATTTGTTCAATTGAAGGACATGGATATGGCTCCATCGTTGAGTTTGTTTGATCCGAAGAGTAAGACTGTGCTTACTGTGGATGCAAGCAATGTTGGTTTAGGTGCAGTGCTGGAACAGTGGCAAGGTGGCAGGTTCAGACAGAGTGCATTTGCGTCTAGAGTTTTCAGAGATGCAAAGAGGTGTTATCCAATAATCGAGAGGGAGGCTTTTGTGGCTTCCTGGGAATCTAGACACTTCGGGACATTTTTGTGGGGCCTTCTGTACGTGATTCAGACTGATCACAAAGCCCTCATGTATGTATTGACTATTAAAGGCATGGGGTCAGTGTCCTCCACGATAGCAAAGTGGATGGTTGATCTGCAAGAGTTTAATTTCAAAGTGGAATACATTGCCGGTTCAAGGAATGTGGTGGTGAACTGCTTGTTCCGGTTGCCCGGGGTTGGCCTTGGTCCGGAGCAGGTGTGAGTGATGAGTACCCCAGTTGCCTGCCTTCTTCCTGCAGTTGACAAAAGTGAGCGGGAGAGAGAGTGTGTGGAAGATGTGGAATTGGCCTGGATCAGCGATGGTCTGCATGTCGGCTGGGAGAACGTAAATGTCAAAGTGGAAGGGAAGGCCTATATGCATATCTTGAGTGAGTTGGCAGAGGATCTGTGGGGCATCATGAGAGGTGATAGGTTGATTCTGCCTCTCAGATTGAGGCCTAGGATTGTTGAGTTGGTGCACAAAGGCTGCCATTTGGCCAGGTCCTTGACCAGAAGGAGGTTGTGAGAGTCATACTGGTGGCCGGGAATGGATGAGGAAGTGGAGGTGGTTATGAAGGAGTGTGTGGCATGTTCCGTGAGTGATAAAAGTAAGGCGTTGCACACATAGCCCATTTATCATGTTGCTATTCTGGGTGAAGTGTAGTCAAAATTGGCACTGGACATTATGGATCCCATGGATGGTCTCTGTGGAGGACTGAGATTTGTGGTGGTTCTTGTGGATTACACCTCACGGTGGATGGAGGCTGTTGCGTTGGAAACTGTGACAAATGAGAAAATGATTGCGTTTATGAGTAAGGTGTTTGACAGGGAAGGTGTGCCAGCTGGTATTGTCATGTACAATTGAGTTCAGTTTGTTTCGCTCTGCATGCATGAGTTTTTGAGGAACCTGGGCATCAGGCATCACAAGACATCCTTATACCATCCGTTGGCCAATGGTTTGGTTGAGAGAATAAATAGGTTTGTGAAAGGGGCTATTCAATTACTATTGTTAATGGTTTGGAGTTGAGTGTGGTAGTGTCGGAAGCATTGGCAGCCTATAGATGTCATATTTCACAGGTTGCTCACCATTTGAACTCATGAGAGGCATGCAGGCCAGTTCAAGGTTGAGGATGGCTGCTCTTGGGGGCTGAGTTCTCACCGAAGTGAATATGTTAGTGTTGTTGGAGAGAGTCTTTGCCTGTCAGGAGAGATTTAGGGTGCAGCAAGAAAGAAACAGGTAGGTGTGAAGGTGGGTGATTGTGAGTGTGTGAAGAACCCAAGGTTTGTACCCAAAGGTGGAAGTGTGCATATGTCAATGGGGACAGTTGAGAAGGTGGGTGCTGGGAAAGTGGCTCTGGATGATGGGTTGCGGTTGAACAAGAGGAGAATTGTGGTGGAGAGAGGTGCACCTAGAGTCTTGGTGTTGAGCGACTCAGCTGGTTTCACTTTGGGGCCTAGTTCGAGTACCAGTTCCAGCGGGTTTGCAGCTGTCTAGACGTGTGAACGTGCATGTGAGGAGGAAGCTGTGGCTGGTGAGGAGGTTGCAGTGGCTGGGGTAGAGTGCACGAATAAACAGGGCCTGTTGTCAGTTCGGGAAAGGGACCTGTTGACGACGGCCATGCTCTGAGAATCAGGTTGCCTCCGGTCAAGTTATCAGACGATGTTTGGTGGGGTGTAGGAAACTTATGTTGTTGAAATGCCATTCATTGCACTTCGCTATGGTTTGTAAGGCATCGGTGCATATTGTTCTTTTCTTATTGTTTCATGCTGGATATTGCCTACATTTTGTGGTGCTCCAGTTCCTTTTGCCACCCATTTACCTTTCCTGTTTTCCTGTGTGTTTTCCTATCCGTTGTTGCATTATTAAGGAGGTGGGGGGTGTTGTTATGGAACCGTGGGATATTTACTGCTGTCCAGGTTTCCATGTTCTTGTCAGTTGAAGGCGCTTCATGGCTGGGCAGATGAGGGGTCAGTTTACTGAAGAATACACTCCACTGTTTCACCCACCTGCTGTGCCCTCCCTTGCATCAATATGGTTGTCACAGTAGGGATGCACATTTCTCAAATGTGATATAAGTTATTAATAAGCAAGTGGCCAAGATGTGAAACCCAGAGGTGCCCCTTATCATCTTCCTTGGTATGCTGGATGGCAGAGTGTGAACTGCCGTAAAACCTCGCAGACTTGCTGAGGTCCCTTGCGTGTCAGTGCCTGTAATAGGTGAGTGGGGAGTGGACTCAGTGGGCAAAAGGTTCAAGTGTTGCAGGTAATACATGGGCAGTGGCATTTGCAGTCACATGAGGGAAATGAGCAGTGGTCGTTGATTGCATAAGAGAGAAGAACGGGCTGGACTATGATGTCACAACTGAGGGAAAGCTGAAAGGAGGGATGAAGTGAGTAATGACTTAATGAGAGGGAGCGACAGGAAGGAGTTATGTTATGGGACATTTGTAAAGCACCTGTCATTGTGAAGGCCTACATGTGCTGTGGGTTGTTTGGAAATTGGGTAGACCGTAGTGTGAACTTGAGAAGATAAACTGTACATTGCATTGCAGGAAAATAACAATGGCTTTAGCAGAGATGGCTAGTATGCTCACATGATTTTGAGCACTTTTCTTTGTTTGTTGGGAAATGCTGTGTGTGAAATAGTGATTTCTGGCATGAGAACTGCCTTTGGGTTGTGGGCCACTTCCAGCTAATAAAGAGAATCTTGGCTAAAAGATGGAGCCAGCAAAGTGAGTTGAGATGTAACAGCCTAAACCAAAGCAACTGTCTGCAGTTGTGGGCGCCTCGATTAATAGCAATGCATTTTCACAAGCCATGCTTAAACATAATGTACTCAGGTCAAAAAGTTCCCAAAGGGCAGAGCCTTAGGATGTTACAGATCTAAATAATACAAGTGCATTTTCACACAACAGGAGAAACCTAGATCTAAGTTAGTAGTGGTATTTTAGGAATTGTTATAGATCTAAGTAAATGGAAGAACATTTCCATGCGGACTATATAACAGTGGTCTTCACGAGGATTCATGTAAGTTACACATGGGTGAGGGGAAAGACCAGGGAAAAGTTACACGTATTCTCTTTTAACGTGTCATTTTATCTTATTGGCATCATGTACCAAAGCCATTTGCAATGTCTCCATGTGCCCTATGGGATCTGAAACAGAAGGGAGTGGGCCAGGTTAGTGAGGAGAGGGGGAAAATGCCAATTTTCTTTGCTGTTACATTGATGCGTGTAGATCAGAAGTTCCCTGAGCTCTTCATGCAGTCTGTGGCATGTGATGACTACACAGAGCTATTTGTTTCCAGAAGGGAACCCTGTGTGCTCGTGGTGGTAGAATGCATTGGCCAGGATTGTGATGGGTACGTTGATTGTAGTGCTGGAGCATTCTGTTTGATGTCTGTTGGGAGGGTTATCCTAGTGCCTCGATGTGTCTGCGATTCACAAGTGGCACCTTATAAATCTACCATAAACAAATAAATTGTATTCAATTGCTGTGAAAGAATGGTGCAGTGGGAAGGCAAATAGTGTGTTTCAAATTGAGAATATTAGTGTATGGGGGTTAGTGGAGGCTCTGGTAGGCAACTCGGAGCATCCACCCAGCATGGCCATGGCAACACTCTAGTAGCAAGATGGCGTGTTGGGTGACGTCTTAGTAGGGGTGCCCTTCGGGTATGCCACTTTTAACGATGTGTCATGAGATTATCTTGAGTCGGCTGGTGCCTTCGTCAGTTTGTAGTGGACAGTGGCTTCTCCTGGATGAGAATGAGGGAACACGAGGCAGCAGGGGTTAGAGTGGATGTGAATAGTTACTCAGTGAAGTTCAGAATAGATTTGCCACAGAGGGCAGCGTCTTGGTCGGGTCCCTAAGAACACATCTCTGTGCCACAAGGTGAAGGTGCGATATCTAGGATCCCGTCTAGCAAATAAGACTGGGTGTGGGACAGGAAAAACATGGTCAGACCCTTATTGCATTGGACACCTTATGGGCAAATCACAGTGGGACACCATGGAGCAAAACCTCAGAGGGGGACAATTGCAATGGGATGCACAGGAGCAAAATAAAGTAGGACACATGGGTGTAAATCTCACTGAGCTGAATCACAGTGGGGCACCTGGGAGCAAAACGACAGAGGGGGACAATTGCAATGGGACGCACAGGAGCAAAATAAAGTAGGACACATGGGTGTAAATCTCACTGAGCTGAATCATAGTGGGGCACCTGGGAGCAAAACGACAGAGGGGGACAATTGCAATGGGACGCACAGAAGCAAAATAAAGTAGGACACATGGGTGTAAATCTCACTGAGCTGAATCACAGTGGGGCACCTGGGAGTAGTATAGTAGAAGGCAGAACGCAGAACATTGGGCAGGTTAGCCGGGGGCGCAAGCAATCAAGCCCCATGTAGCAAGTCATAAAATGGCCTAGCAAGGCTTGATTAGGGCATGACAATGCACAAACATGTCATTAGAATAGAAACAATGAACTTAATGCATATATGTGCAATGCGACCAGCCTTTGTTTCAAAAATTAGTTTAAAGAAAGCCATTGCAGCTCATGAAATTCATAATTTGATGGCAGGGAGCTGTTACATGTTGAAATACACATAGGCAGCGCCCCGCCAACAAATACTCGTCATTTGCAGGGCAGCGTGCAAAAATCAGGGAAAAAGGCGGCATACATGTTTGTACTTTGTCATTTGTAATTTGTTTATTATTTGTAACGCGCAACTAACCCTGAGGTAACTGGACGCTGGAAAACTTAGAAGTGTTACAGGCATACATTATCAGACCTACCCTGTCTGCTGCCTTAAACCTAGCACTTGCAAATTGCTGGCTGCACTACCACTGTTTGTTGCCTTTATTATTTATTTATTCTTATTTATCTGTTTCTCCTCTGCTTCGCACTTTCCACCTCTCCCCCCTTCCATGCACTTTTCCCCTCCCCTCTCCCATGCACTTGCGCGTTCTCAATGTCACTGGGTCTAGTAAGATCGCTGTTTTGTTCTCCCCTGTTCCCCTCCCCTCCCTTGCCTTGCCGCGCTCTGAAACACTTGTGTACGAGCGCGTTAGAGATAAAATATCAATCAATACATACATCGAAGTGTTACAGGCATACATACTTAGGAAATCAACAGGTAGGTCGATCAAAGGTTACAGGTAGGTCTAGGCGTCAATAAATATAGATAAGAGCATGGATATCGATACAATGAGGATACATTTGTATTTGTGTACATATGTACTAATACATGACAACTAGCAAAAACTGTGGAAGTAAAGCACAGAAAATGACCTGTGCATATCTTGTGACTTGCATCTATTGGATCTTTTCGGATGTTACCCTACAAAGCTGATTGCAGACCGTTTTGCTTTTTACAGAATTCCTCAGAGAAGGTGTGCTGGGAAATGCACCATTTTATCCCTTGCAAAGCTCGGTTACTCCTTCATATTTGCGGGAAACATATACGCCCCAACATTTAAAAAAGGAAAACCAGCCGCCACTGTCTCACGGAAGCTCAAGACACACAAGGACATGCTTGACACAGTATTTGGTTCCAAAAAAGAACTAGCTTTAAAACAAACTTAACAAACACATCTCCAACTTTTGCAAACATTAAAGCTGAAAGAAAAAGTGTCACCAAAGTAGACTTTCCGAGTGCCTCTATACTGTGATTGAGTGCGCTGCTGGCTTGGCTTCTGTGACGTTTTACATCCCAGCCAGGCCATCGCAGCGTGCTCGAGATGACAAGGAAGGAGGGAGCGGAATTAGGGAAAGAGAGGGAGTGGCAGAGGGACTAAGGTAACAAGGAGAAAAGACCACGATACTGACAGCACGAACCGTCCCTTTATCCGACTGCTCTGCAACCAGCCCTACATTTTCCCAGGCAGCGAAATAACCGCACACCGCTGTCCATCTTCACTATATAACAATAGAGACAATGACAGTATCTAGGGTGGCCAGATTTAAAATGTAAAAAAACGGGACAGGACAACTAACATAAAAGTAGCACTAACTCTTGAAAGTGGCTGTCAAGGCACTACACTTCAGTAGCAGATGGAGAAGAAGGGGTTTAAGTGTTACTGTTCAAATAAACACATATTACATAATCAATGTATCACTAATTTATGACAAACTAATACTATCTTAAGTTGTAAAATACAGCATTTCTTCTGAGGGAGATTGTGCATTCATGCCTGTCAGCTATGAAGACCTACTACCAATAACCGGGACCACTGCAGTTTCCAATGGAAACAAAATCTTGACAAAGGGGGACAGAGATCCAAATTCCGCGACAGTCCTGGCAAAACCGGGATGTCTGGTCAGCCTAAGTATAGCTGATGCTACCTTAAAACAGGGGGTTACTGTATATACGGCGAGCTGCAACGTGCTTTGCACATCTCCGTAATCTTACGACTCAACCGTATTGAAAAGTATAAATGGTCTCTGGGCGCCATCTAGCGTCAGTATAAGTGAATCGAACTACTTCAGTTACTAATTAAAACAAAATACGCAGCGAGCGTGTCATTAAAATGTGGCCTCACAAGGCGGAGTCTCAGGGACTAGCTTTCAGTTTTCTGTGGCTGAGCGCTGTTGCGATTTGCACGGCGCATTACTGTGAGCCGGGGTGACAGGTACCCAAATGTTCTGGTGGGGCCTAGACATTGAAAACACCATGGCTCGGGTAGTGGAAGTGGCTAACCGGTCCTTTCGCTCTTTGAGCCCTCGACATGACAGGGAGCTGCATCACTGCCGCCAATAATCTACAATGATGTAATATTAAAACCAAAACAATCTTACCAAGGTAGATAAAATGCAGTGTAAGAAAGATGCACAATACTTTTTAGTTTCGGCTATTGGGGCCACCTACATGCCGACACTATTGTGTTAGAGTACAAATATGGAGAAATGAGGAGGTACTCTTTGAGCTCGCTTTAATCAAGCCTTACCATTAAACTTTGCACTTGAAGTGCTTACCAGTGTTTTTTCAAAGCAATCTTTTCAGAGTGAATTATTTAATTGGAGTTGTAAATAAACTACTGGCGTAATAAAAATTCCTTAACCAGGTCTGCCTTCAGCCACTCAATGTATAAGCACTATGCATGTCATTCACTGAAGTCCTGTTAAAAACAAGCATTGGCAAAGCCGATAGTTCTGGCTTGTAAACAAGTATTAGGCATTTGCCAGGCACTGCTATTAGATGCCAGGTACATGCACCTTTTTGCACCTGCTGCTATCAATAGCCAGTTAATAGCCGTACAACAGTGCCTGGCAAGTGCCTTTCCCATGCCTACACAAAACCCCAAACTGTTGACATTGCCAGTGATTGCTATACATTGCTGCTCAGAAGGGAGCTTCCTCCTTCCTAGCATAGTCTCCCCTCTATTTTTACCCCAACTCCAACCTGTCATTATTCTCCATTCATCAAAAAAAGATTCTAAGTAGTAGAACTCAATTTGAAAAGAAAATAGCTATTTCCTTGAATATTGAAGATTGATTGCACTCCCACATCTCAGCCACACCCACAAAGAGTTGTGAACAAAATATATTCCCTCACATTTTATTATGTGTGATCAGTACACACAGCCATGTATTTTTGCTTCGGATTGGTATAGCAATGCCATAGGCTCCTCTAATGATAATTAGGAGCCGGCGAGAGTCAAGGAGAATGCAACACGCATTTTGATTGGCTCTTGCCGGGTTGTTACCCGGCCGAGAATCCTTCGATTCCCAGCTGGGATTCCAGCCAACTTGTCCTCGGCGGGGGGCGTGGCAGCCCCTCAGCCAATGAGGAGGCTGGAAGCTGGAAGCTGGGCCATCCCCGCTCTGAGCCTCCCCACGGACGAGAGGCTGCCTTTGCCCCCTGCCGGGGACTCAGGTAAGGCTTTTTTTAACATTCCCTTTCCTCCCTCCCCTCCCCACCCCCACTTACCTTCTTGCTCCTTCGTCCCCGGTGTGGGACAATAGCCTCCAGCCGTGTGGAGACTCGGAGCGGGGCTATCCCCGCTCTGCGCCGCCACACAGCTAGAGGCTTCCATCGTCACTCGTCAGGGACACAGGTATGTTTTTTCTTTTTTTAAACTTTTTTTCCCCTTCCCCTCCTGCCCTCCCAACCCCAGTTACCTTCTGCTCCTTGTTTTTCGGGCTCCTGATGGCTGCCATGGAAAGGGAAAACGGACTCTGTTTTCCCTTTCCCTTTCCCAGGGGCCATTTTCTTGGTCGTTTCTTTTCTTTTTTTTTCTGTGTGTCTAACTGTTACTTATCCCAATAACTGATTGTCAAAAATGTATAAAATATGTTCATAACTTTACAGCCTTGGAAGAAGAGCTTGTTGTTCGAAACACGTGTTGGCTGTCTTCAAACTGCATTAAACTACGCCTAATTGAGCATTGTAATTTTCGGTTGTGTGCGCAATTCTTGGGAGCAAACCAACCCTCATCAAAGTTTATTTATGTGCACACTGTAGGCAGGGTGTTCACACACTGCTCCCTTCTGCTGCCCGTCAACCATCTTACTCTTTGGTCAAGTGCACCAAACCTCAATTTGTCATTTCTGCCACACTCTCTTTTCAATATAAAAGTGGCCAAGGAGGTAAAAACATTAGGATTCTATGTAGACTCATGCCTTAATCTAAAAAGACAAATTAATGCCACTGCCTCGACCACAGCCTACACCTGCAAGTTAATCCTTGCTTGCAAACGGTTCCTTTTCACAACCAGCTGCATTACTCTAGCAAGAGCCTTAATTCTCTCAGAATTAGACTACTGTAACACACTCTACCATGGGACAAGTAAACACAATGTCAATAAACTTCAAACATCACAAAACAATGCTCTCAGAACGACACTAATTATCCCCAGAACGCATCATATATCTGAGACTAGACGGAACACAATTGGCTCAGTCAAGGATAGAATACAGTTCAAAGCTCTAACCCTCACCACAAGTGCTTGTCTAATTCTGCCCCCACATACTTGACAAGTTTATTAAAAACACCTCTGAACGCCCCACCAGAACGGTGCAGCTACACTGCCTCAAAGTCCCAAGAAATAAGCTCAAGAAAGCGGGAGGCAGCGGCTTTTCCCGCTATGGCAGCACAGTTATGGAACTCCCTGCCTACCTCCTTAAGATCCGATCCTTCCTTTTTCAGCTTCAGAATAAAAGCTAAAAGCTGGCTCTTCTCGCGGCATCTTTAACTGGCCCTATAAAAAATTCACATTCTCTCAGGTGCCTTACCATGACTGACTGCCTGTAAATCTCTGTAAATAACTTCCTAACTGTGAGAATTGTTAAGTAACCTCATGTACATTATCTCATGTTACTGCCTTAATTTTATATCAGACTCTGAATGACTTTGCTATCACTGCAATCCGCTCGCCAAGACGCCACGTGTAGTCATGTACATTATCTCATGTTTTTGCATTAACTATGTATCGAACGCTGAATGACTTCTATAACAATGAATAACTGTAATGCGCCCAGATACCTTCGGGTTTGGTGCGCCTAGCACATTGGTTATTGGTGGGTCCCACGGGCTCCTATAACTTGGTGCCTATGGCAGATTCAAAGATTGAAGAGAGTGTGGGAGAGAAAGTGCTATGAAGAACATGTCATAGTGCTTTGCTATTACTGGACATAGGATTGAGCTTGGAGAGTATATCTTTATTGGACTTGTGAACTTCCACTGTGCGTGCATCCGTGTGTGTGGACCGCATCACCTTAGCCTGGCACTGTCACCATGTAACATCTCTCCCATATCACAAATCTCAAGTCTGTTGTCCTGGCATCAACTCGTGCTCTTCAGCACCTATCGAGTTCCGGTTTCACCTCCTCTCAGCCTCACCGATTCTTTCCAGTTGGGGTGTAGCTCGTGTGGTAGCATCAAGTGTTACGAAGACAACGTGGTAGCGCGTTGTACGTGCAAACCGCAGGAGACACCTGCAAGCAAGCACTGTGTCACTTCGTAACACTGTGAAGTGTCACCATGTCACCAAATGGCACGGGGACTTTGGCGCACTCGCCAGAGAGCCCGGCGTGGATCAGCTGCACAGTGTGGTGACTCTCTGTGTCTGTGAAATGTGGCTAGGGAGCTGGCTAAAGGGCTGTGGGATGGCATTGCTGCATGTCAAACCCTGTTTCCACCAGTGTACCTGATCCTCATACCATAGCCCTTTAGGAGCAAAACAACCTGTAGACTCCAGTGTACACAGAATCCCCAACTCAAAGTAGGACAAAACAACTGGCGAAGGAGGGGGCACGAGCGACTCAGATGAGGAAGCCACCCCGCTGGCAGGGCTCCTTATGCCCAGAACCACAAACAAACACATATGATCCACGATCCCCATCCAAGAATTCAATACTCAAGGGCACTGTGTTCCCTTGGCCCCAAATGGCCTATACTTTGACACTACCCAAGATTTGTAGGCAGATGCAAAAAATAAGTCAGTTCTACTATTCTCTGCTGGCCCAGGTATCCACAAGAACCTGACAGACACCTCGTACGGGGAATCCAAAGGAAACCTAGATGGTGCTTTCAACCTCCAGTCAAAGGCTGACTTTGAATGCTTTCAACTGTGACAGGCCAGGGAAACGACAGTTGAACCCATCAATGTGTTTCACGCTCGACTCCACCACCAGGCGTCAACTTGAACCATAATAGATGAAACTGATGAGGAGATGGCCCAACAGATCCAGGGTTGCTATTCAAATAAACCCATACTGACAAATTCTATGAAAGTCAGGCTTCACTCTGCAGCGCATCCTGGAACTAGGCCACTCACATGAACTGAAGCAGGTGAGAGCCTGGAAAATGGAAGTGGCTTTTCATTCAGTGGCCGTCCAGGAGGTGCAATGTCCTGGAAAACCAGCAGAACACACTCAGAGCCGTGTACAGAAAGCTAGGGAACCATCACACCAACTACTGCCTTCGCATGTGACTACTTCAGAGTACCGCTACCTCATTAGGCCCGCTTCCAGACCGAGAGGTAGAAAGCTTCAAATGCGTCTGCGTCGGCCATTTTACTGAAGTGTGTAGAGGCGGCACTTTTGCACTTCCGTCCGTGATCCATAGACTGCAGCACCTCAATGTACGGCAAATGGAGGCATCATCGCAAGCTTCAGAAGATGAGCATGACGTGTTCATGATCTTCACATTAGGCCACAAACTAGGGAAGAGGAGGCAGCCGCGATGCAGAATACTAAGCAGAGGAAATCCCATCACTGCATTAATTGACACTGGGGCATCAGTGAACATGATGAGCATGTACCAATTTGCTCTAATAAAACCTTGCCCCAACCTGAGGCAGGCTAAGGTCGCATCTTTTCATAAAGCAGTCAAACATTGATCCCTCTTCAGGGGGTAGCCTGTGCCACTTCTTAATATAGCGACACAGAAGGAAAGTGTCAGGATTAGTCAGGCGAGTACAAAGGCAGCGAATATGGCAAGGGAAATGTGCACCCAGGAACAACGACTCAGGTATGCTAGAACCCAGGAGTGCAAATAGAGTGTGACATCAAAACCAATATATGAAAAGGGATGTGGGGTAAGCACCTGATCGCGAGGAAAGTCGGCAAGCGCCTTACCCCCAATTGCTGTTACAGGTACTGACAGCGCTAAACCCACGTGGAGGGCAAGCAATGACAGGATCTGTGTACTAACACTCTTGATGGTATTACATAAGGGAACTTAAGAACTGTACTCACGAGGACGAGATACACCTCTTGAATGTCAGCTAGCCCACGAATCCTGTTGGTGAATCTGGGACCCAGAAAGGCTATAACAGCAATGGGAGAAGTAGGGAGGTCCAGAGGACAAGGGCTGAAGGCAGCCGGAGTGAGGCAGGCTGCCGGGCAGGGCAAGGGCGTAGACTGGAAGGCAGCAGAGCGTGATCCGCTGCAGAAAACTAAATACCTAAGTTGGAATAGGGATTACAACTTAGTGGGGAAAACATAAGCATTCACACAGGAGCTAGCTACCACCACACACCACACCTAATGATCAAATGGGAAATGGATGCAGAAGTGCAATGGAAAACATGGAATGGATCCTCTAGAAAGTAAGGATCAGGAGCAGGGAAAAAACGAAATAACCTATGCAAACTTTTCCCTACCCCTCCAAGGAAAAGACAGGAAACTAAACTAAGAGGAAGGCTAAGGCAAATGGGTAACAGCAGCAAAGGACAGAGTCAAAGAAATATAGAACACAGACAAACTGGGCTGCAGCTAAAAGGGGAAAGCACTGAGAATAGCTGCCTGCAAACAGGGGAAGACAAAAAGGGAAATCAAGGGAGCAGAAATCAATTAGCGCATGAATCCGAAATTCAGGGCGGAGGAAACAAGAAAACAGGAACAAGGAAGTAGGTGCAAAGGCAAGGAACCAGGAACCAGGGACTAGTCAAAAACAGGAACACTGCAATCGATGACCAGCGCTGGACTGAAGTGAGACTGAGGCTTTTAAAGCTGTTAAACGAGCACACGCCTCTGGTGTGCTGACTGCTGCACCTGCAGCCACAGGTGTTGCCTATCCTCCACCCAACCTTGTCCTGCAAGGGTGGAGGTGGAGCAGTGGGCCAGGCATTCTGGGAAGCACAGTCATTTGGTTAAAGAAGCATGCTGGCTGCCAAAAACCTGGAATGGATCCGGAAGGGAAGTAGTTTGGAAAATAGGGATTTAGCGCTCCCAATTCATTACAGCACTGTGGCATTAGGTTCGGAGGAAATGTCCAGCAAGGAATAAGCCCCAAAACATGCCCCCAAGTGGCGGGAACGGGAGCGAAGGGAGCGAGTCGTGACAGAAAGCTTTACATCACACTGGCCGATACAGCAGCTCTGCTGAGCTACGACACGGATGAAGAGCTTACGCCAGTCTGTTTCCTGTTCACAGGACACTCTGAAGGCATCAGATGCCTCTGCTGCGTATTCAAGAGAGTCTTCGATGGCATTGTCTGCCTGGGCACCTATGACATTCACCTCCACACGGACAAATCAATTCAACCACTTGCCCTGAAACATCGCCCTATCCCTTTCTACCTGTGCCCCAAGGCAGAGGAAGGACTTAAAAAATGCGAAGATGCTGCTACAACTGAGAAAGCTCAAGGCCCCAGACCATGGGTCTCACCCATCATAATTGAGAGAAAAGCCAAAAGACCAAATCAAGTCCTCATCTTTATGTACATGTGCTTACCTAACAAAGCAGTGCGGCGGGAAAGACACCCAATTCCCACTCTGGATGAGCTGCTTGCAGATATCCGAGGTGCGCAATACTTTTCGCAGTTGGACCGGAGAGCAGGTTACCACTAAAGCCGCTACACGTGGAATGAATTCATATCGCCACGTTCTACTCCCACATCGGACTGCAACAATGCAAACGCCTTTGTTTTGTGGTGTCGTCGGCGGCAGAAGTCTTTCTAAATGCAATATGCAAAGTCATAGCAGGGAGTCCCAGTTGTCATCAACGTCAATGAAGATATCCTGATCATTCTCAATACTATCCCTGGCTAAAGGCATTCCTGCAGAAAATTAGGTCAGTGTTGGCCCCACAGAATCAGTCCGAAATTAGGAGTTTTTGGGCATTATCAACTACTGTGGGAGAATTATTTCCCACCTTGCAACACTATTGGAACCCCTGTGCCCTAGCCAAGGACACAATCATGTTGTATGTTGACCCTTGGAGGCCCATAGAGCTGATTGACACTAGCCCACAAAGCCTTGGTGTTGTTCTGACGCAGCGTACGGCAGAAGATGAGATTTCTGCCAATCGCCTTTGCAAGTCGAGCCCTAAGGTCACCAGAGTCTGGCTTTCTCCACTTTCACCTTTGCCTTAACAGGTGCCCCTTCAAAATCCTCAGAGCACAAGAGGCTTATTTCAATATTGTTTGTTTATTTATTAATTATTAATAATTAATTATTATTTATTTATATTAAACGGCTCTTTGCTTTGGCCACGCTCAGAGAAATGAAAAATGGACACTCCAACTACAAGAATTGGATTTCTCCGTTGAGTACTGCCCAGTGGTGGGGAATCCAGCTGAATTCAATGCCACCCGCTCTGCAACACAGAGTGAATCACGGGCTGCCACTCAAATCAAAATTTGTATTTATTTTAATTTTATTTGTATTGCGCTCCTGGCCCTGGGGCATCTGGGCGCATGTCTTACAGATATAAATAGCAATACAGGGCAAAATAACCTTTGTTTGAGGTTACAACATAATGAGAAGACAAATTAATCGTATTGAGCTGAAGGCCAGGTTAATAAAGAATACAGAGGAATATTCATCAGGTACACAGAATAGTGCAGGCAGGTACATTACATAGGTAAAAGCAAGTGAATGTAACAGTGAGGTTACAAAGGAGGAACAAGGCAAGGTTACACATTAAGGGAAGGTAATATTAGGGGCAGGGTGGAATGGAGAGCCCTCCAGATCACCGGGTCAAGAGGTAGCTAGGCTTAAGAGTGCTGCCCATCATGGTCCAACCCCTGAAGCCAACATTTGGTTTTACTTTGAAATAGTTGGAAGGAGGGTTCGGCTCTGAGGGAAGGAGGTAGTGTTCCATAGCTTGGCTGCTAGGACAGGGAAACTCGATCCTCCAGCTTTTTGGAGCTTAAATCTAGGAATGGATGGGGTGTGCGCTTGAGCTGATCTAAGGGGTCTTGTAGATGTGTGGGCAGAGAGCCGGTTCAACTTTTACTTTGATTTTTATTCAAAATAAAAGTAAACACAGTGGTGCAGGGCCATGCTCCACGAGACTTGACACTGGAAGATATCCTACATATGACATTGTGCGAGGAAAGCTTCCAAGCTGTTAAAGAGGCCCTGTCCACAGGGCGATGGAACGGCTTCATGAAAACAATCAGCATAGAACAGAATCAGCTTGCGTCACCTGCTAAGCCTCTCTTAGAGGAACTATCGGTGTCAGAGTGTGGTCTGCGCATGAGCGGGTCAGGCATCATCATACCTGCAACACCTACCAAGTGTGGCCCTTCTGGCCCATGTAGGGCACCAGGGCATCTGGAAAACCAGATCTCAACTCAAGGAGAAAGTATGGTTCCTCGTACTGAAGCCAATGGTCTAGACATTATACCCTGCTGCGTCAAGTGTCAGGCCACAGGTGCTGCTTCACTCCAGGCTACCATTCAGTCCAGGCCCCAAGGAGAAACACTTTGGGGTAACATTAGCTCTGAATTCGCCCCCCCACCCCCCAAGTGGTCAACAAACACTGGTTGTGATTGATAAATACTCCCAGTACCGCAAGGTGGAAATTCTTCCCTAAACTGCCGCAACTGCTGTTATCCTGAAATAAGAAAACATATTTGCTACTAACGGCAGTGATCAAAACTGACAACGGATCTCCATTTCAAGGGGCAGAATTCCAACCATTCCTCCATTGTCTGGGCATCAGACACTGGAATATAATGCCTTGCTGGTCTGTAGCGAATGGTGAAGCCGAGCGCCTCATGAGAATGCTCAACAAGACTTTGAGGATTGCCTTTGAAAGACAAGAATATTCAGAGGGCAATATTCTGATTCCTCAAGGCACACTGCTAGATACACCACAAGGCCACCGGAGTTTCCCCTGCCACTATCAGGCTAGGATGAGTGCCAAGAACAACAATACCTACGCTCTCCCTGAATGGAAACCATTGATCTTTGACAAGCAGCAGAACCTTGCAAAGAGGAAGAAACTGAATGAAGAGGAAAGCCTGAGGCAAGGAGCCAAAACTTCGGCATAGGAGACACTGTGTTGGTACAGTATTCAAAACCCCAAAACAAGTTCTCCGTTCCTTTCTGCCAGTTATCCATGGTTGTCACAGCCCAAGAAGGGAGCATGGTGACTGCTCAAAGCGGATCTTCATCCATCACCCATAATTCATCACATTTCAAACCACTACCTCAAGACCCCTCAGTGACCATGTCCGCAGATGTCACTGAGCCCAGAACCCACTGAGAGCACACTTCCACAGGAGAGCATAGGGACAGTGGATTGTGGGGCGCCTGACAACTGGAAACGGCCGGACAGAGAACATCCCTCCAACATCTCTCTAGATCAGAAGTCACCCATCAAGAAGAACCCCTCAACCGCTTGAGAGACTCAAAGACTTTGTGTGGGGGTAATCAGTGCCCTGGGTTGAATGTACCAGTTTTATTGAAGGATGAGAGGGATGTGGTAGCATCAGGCATTACCAAAGACAATCTCATTGTGCTTTATACAAACCACAGGAAAACACCCACAAGCAAGCACCACATCACGTGGTGATGCCCTGAAGCATCCTCATGCCCATAAAAAGCATGGAGTCATCAGTGCACGTGCCAGAGAGCCCCTCCCCCCACAGATTCGAGGCATGGTGTGGTAGATCTCGTTAACAGCATGACTCCTGTGGATAATAAGGGACGTGAGGGAGCATTGCTCTCGGTCTAACCCAGTTTCCATCAACGTACCTTATCTTCCTACCATACATGCACCTTTAGAAGCAAAACAGCCTGTAGATTCCAGTGCACCAGAAGGCCCCAGCTCCAAGTAGGAGACAACAGCTAGTATCTCAAGTTCCTCACCTGACTCGGGTGTGGCAATTCTGGTAACCTGCGAGATTCAGATGAGTATGGCGGGAACATTTCCATCATCTGTCAAGGCTGTTTTGCAGTCTTCACGATGACCATCAAGAGTACCGATGAGTCTGTTAATGCGCCTTCTCGATTCACTCTACTCCCTCAAGATCTGCTTATGGAGGTGGCCTCGGATCTTCCTGGTTGAACTATTTTGTATATGTTAAGTTTTATTTGTTTTCCATGGAGGCATCCAACGCCTTCAGAAAGCATCTTGAAAGCAGTCAGGAGTGTTTTGAGTTCATACCTTCTGAGATATATTGCTAAATGTATGGGCTTCAGCATCTCCTCAGTGCTGCGTCACAGGACCATGCTGGTTCCTATGTCTATGGAGAATATTTCCACAACAACGCTGATCTCGTCGTGTTGACTGGACGACCCCGGATGGGTGTCAGGTCCTCATCGCTGTAGATCTTCGTCGATGTGCATATGAGCTTCCCTATTGGCTTGGGCTTGGCTTGAGTTCCTGATACTTCTTGACGCCTGCCACACTCACGGATCCAGAGATCGAAGTGAGCGGGAACGGTCGGGAGCGATATCTCACTACTTTCAATTTTTTCTGTTTACCATTCCTATACTTTTTAGGACCACATTCACCATTCTATACAGAGGATGTGTCCGTTCATGTCCATGTGCAATTGTAAAGTTGTATTTGCGAGCCTTAGTTACTAGTCACTTCGACGATTGCAACGCCCTGACCGCAACACTTGTCACATGTTGCACTATGCTTCCGCCTAGCCTCTCCCTCGCCGAGACCACAGTTCCACTACTTGTTTTGGTACACTTCTACCACTGCATGGATCCCAAGGTTTATCAGCACTGTGACTTCTAGGCCTGGGATAGTTACTCTGCATTTGGGGTGTGCTCCCCATTGTCCTAATAATTTTTCTAAGAACTGTCTGCATCATTGTGCACCTGCCACCTCCTGGACAAGTTCCCAGCAGATTTGCTGTTAAGATTAATGGACTGGCATAGTGCTTTATGTTGCTGCACCCAGAGTTTTTCTTGCCTTTTGCAGAGTGGGATCCATCATGTGGTAACGTTGACCTTGCAGTCTTGCTCTTGCATCATCATCGTCCTCTCTAGCGCTGCATCCCCGCGGGCTGCTCTGCCACATCGCAGTTCCTACGATCTTCCCACTTTCACCATGTTCTTGACTCTCACAGGAGAAGGTGTTGCAGTTTTGCCACCATGCAGCCTTAAGGTTTCTGCACCTGTATCTCTTCTTCTGTTGCCAAGATCATGCACGTAATTACCTGCTCCATCGGCCTGGCATGACATGCATTGATCAACTCACCTGCAACTCTGTCGCTTGTCTCATAAGGATTCTATCATAGTTAGCTTTGCCCTGTGGTCCAAAGTGCTCATGTAGGTCTGCAACTGCTATGCCACCATTGTATTCTCCTGTGGTAATTGCCAGAAGCGTTGCTAGGGGGGGGCTAAGGCGGCTATAGCCCCTGGTCTTTTCGTTGTAGCCCCGGATGGAATCTCAGGAGCTACAACCAAAATGCTAGCTAGCCCAGAGTCCCGACATTAGGGTAGTCCCGGTTCTTTTCCAGACCTAGCAACACCCCTGGTAATTGCTAGGAACAGGAGTTGTTGAGCACCTCTTATCCTACATAGTGGAGGTTTATTGATTTCATCAGTCTGGGATCATTTTATTGTATGGCCTTCCAGGAGTACATAAGAGTGCGCCAGCCATGAACGTCCACCAAGATGGTTTGATGCATGAGACATCTGTGGCGGGAATGGGGGAAGAGGAGTCAGGGCTGCTCCCAGATTAGATCTGGACAGAACTGCCACCACTTTCTGGGCCTCTGCCATTGCTTTCCTTTGTTTGTCTCAATCCTTCTTTTCCTAATTTTTGTTTTTCTATGGGACTTTTCCAGATCATTCCAGCTCGTTAGCAATGTTGTGTCTTGAATGGCGCAGTGTGGCTCCACTGGCTGAAAGGAGTGGTCCTGCACATTGCTTTGCTCTTTCAACAGACCACCACTTGAGCAAGGTGTTTTACTCTCTATTAGCTGCCCATGTCCTTCACAGGCAACTGCATGTACATGTGTGTAGAGGGCATGACCGCAAGCTTACACCGTCAATACATAACAGGGGGTGGTTGGGGAGTTGGGTTCACAGAAGTTAAAGGACAAAAACTGGCTTTAAATTCGGGCCAGCAAGAATACATTCCAACACATGATTGTACAAAAAATTCACAGCAACCCGCACATCTCAAATGCCTTAGTTGTTGGTAACCAAAAAGGAGACCTCAGTGCAGGGGACAGTTCGAGGTTACACATGGGTGGGTGGGAGTTCCGTACCCTCTATTTTTTATAGGGAGGACTGAATCTCCCTTAGGCTAACTGACACAGGACACAATAGTGTCCAAATTAACTGTGCACTTGCAGAGCAGCACAGCCCAGCAGAGTGTCGTGCTGGTCCGTAAATACTGTCAGGGCATCACTAAAACCAGTCTATCACGCGGGCTCTGCATCCTTAAGTCTTTAGAGTAGTAAACGGGTTTACAGAGCTCTCAAGATGTCCCGGGTCTGGCGTAAGTTGTTCAGCTACTCCTGACAATGAAGCTCATTTCACTTTGCATTCTGGTACTTACACTCCTACACTTGTAATGGAAAATAACACCATAAAATGGCAAAATACCTATAGAACATCACACCCAGGCTCTCCATAATGATTTGAATAAGAAGTGTGAATGATCAAGGAGGGGTGTTAGATGAGAAAAATGGGAAGTAGTTTGTCAACATTCCTAAGTTCATTGGACTTTAGAATTCCCTCCTCGGCATTGTCCTTCCATGCAGATTGTTTAGGTGTGTTTAGGTGTGGCAGAAGAAAATTCAGGTCAAATGCCCATCAAGCCAATTCAACCAAAGTTGGCAGGTAGGCCTTTCCACCCCTTTAGTAAAAGGGTCTGGCATTTCCTTGTTATGGCTTCCTGCCCTGTGGCATCACTTCCTGTGGTGTTGCACATTAAACTCCCTTTTTAGTCTGGGCCGTTAGGGGTCGTTTGTGCCACATAAATGCCTTATGCCTATTGCATTAGAGTACAGATAGGCAGAAATGGCATATGTGGAGGCACACACAGCAGTGTCTGGTTATTTGCCCACCCATTGACTGCACACGGCCATGCTAATCTCTATGTCATTCCCACCCAGATCCTGCCCCTCCCCGCCTAAAACATTGCCTCATGGAAACTCTTTGAGCTCGGTCTATCAAGCCTTACAATCACACTTTGCACTGAAAGTGCCTGCCAGTGTTTTTTCAAACCAGTCTTTTGAGAGTTAATAACTTAATTGGAGGCATAAATCAGATACTGGTGTAATAAACATGTCTAAATTAGGTCTGGCTTGAATAATAAGCACTTTGTGTGTCCTTCCTTGAAGTCCCGTAAAAAGCAAGCATTGGCAAAGCCAATAGTTTTGGCTTGCGTATAAGTAGTAGGCATTTTCCAGGCACTGCTATTAGATGTGCAGGCACTTGCGCCATTTTGCACCTGCTACAATCAGTGCCCAGTTAATAACACTAGGGCTATGCTTGGCAAGTGCCTTTCCCATGCCTATGCAAAAGCCCAAACTGTTGGCTTTGCCAATGCTGTTTTAGGGCTTGTTGCCTGCCTCATTATATCTAAAGACTGCAAGACTACTTTTTAATATATTCCCAGAATCAAACCATGCGTCTTTTGCAGAACATTTGGACTAATTAACGTTAGCACAAAACGCATTAGAACATGCAAAACATTTAAAATCTCCTCTACTTTCAACACTATCCTTGCGTATTATAAATCCAACCTGTTCTGAGTGCAATGGGTACACAGAGATACATTTGGTTAAGATGTTAAAGAGTACTACATTTAAAAAGGACACTTTGCTTAACAGTGCCAAACTGACCCTTATTGCAGAACAAGTACTTATTGCTTTGTGATTGAGTCACATGAGGACAAAAGTGGTCTCAACTATGTGCTAACCTTTTCCTTACTCTTGGGTGGCCAGCAGGACCATAAGCGTGCCAAGCTTTGCAGTGGCTTCATGCATCTCCGTTTGTGAAGATGCTTTTATTTCTATTGAAGGCTATGTATGTGCCCCACATTGAATAGAGTCCAGTTGTGGGAAGAGATTTCATTTCAGCCCTCATTGTGTTGTGCCTTTGGGGGTCGTTCCCTGGCAGAGCAGGGCTTGAGTGAGTGTAGGGAGCAAGAGTGGGCCCATGATGGTTAAGTGTCACGCCTCATGCCCCAGGACATGTAGTCTGGTTAAGAACAATGATGAGGCCTGTAGTGGGTCAAGGGCCCAGCACAGTGCTAACCTCCATGCCTTTGGTAGAAGCAAGGGTATGGCCTGCCATAGCTAAGGTCTGAGGCCTGTGCTACAAGCCATTTATCTATCTATCTATCTATCTATCTATCTATCTATCTATCTATCTATCTATCTATCTATCTATCTATCTATCTACTTATTTATTAATTTATTTCATTTGTATAGCGCACAGACAGCTCTGAGGCTTTGAGGTACTGTAGCGAGTACATGTGATTGGTGGTGCATTCCTACAGACTATACACATTATTTATATGATCTGTACCCCTCCCAGAAGGGCTTTAAGGCTGGCAATCTTCTTCATCTTGCCACTCTCAACTCTCACTGTGCTGTCAAACACTCCTTTGACATCTGCCACCTCCTTGAAGAACTAGTCCTTGATGTCGTTGGTCTTACTGAGACTTGGTTCATGGCCAGCTCTGTCACAAGCTTTGACACTCTCCTCCCTGAGGGCTACAAGATCCTCTCTGCACCCAGATCCTCCCGGTCCGGGGGTGGGGTAGCCCTAATCTTTCCTGAGTGGATTTCTGCCTCTATCATTCACACTCACACCTACACCTATTTTGAATGCCAAGTCTGTAGACTCTCTCTCTCTCTCTCCCAGCTTCCATCTACCGGCCTCCTGGTCAAATCACCTAATTTATCTCTGAGTGGGCGGATCTCTCCTCCTCCCTCCTGGCCTCTACCACTCAACTTCTCCTCCTCAGTGATCTCAACATCCATCTGGACTCTCCTTCTTTTTACTCATCTGTGACCTCTGCGATTCACTCTCCCTCTGTCCATCCTCCCCTCTGGCCCGACTCACTCCGCAGGGCACACACTCGATGTCTTGATCTCCTCTTACCTCCCACTCTCCATCCCTCTGACCACTCCTCGCTCCTGGATCCTGGAGCGATCATTCCCTCCTCTCCTCTCTCCCTCTCTTCCTTCGAGGCCAAGCCTACCCAAACACTGCCATCTACCTTCTCAGACATCTGGCCCATGAAGCGTGTGTCAGTTGAGGATTTCACCACCACCTTCTCTCCCCCCCTCCATCTCTGGCTGACTCACATCCTGACACAGCCCTGTCTCTGCTTTACTCTTCTATTTCTAATACTTTTGATGCTCTTGCTCCTGTCATGAGGATCTGTTTGAAATCCAAAGCCAAGTGCAATTCTTGGTATGACTCCGACCTAGCTACACTCAAGCGTAAGTGTAGGGTGGCTGAGAGGACATGGAAGGCTTCTTGCTCATCCTTTGACAAACTGGCCTGTCGCCTGCTCCAAAGGCAATACCGGCACTCTATCCGCACCAAGAAGAGAGCCCACATTCAAGCCTGTGTCTCTGTGGCATCTAACAACTCGACCCAACTCTTTCAAATCTGCAAGGAGCTGGCCAACCATGCTGCAGTCTCTATACCTCCTGTTGCCTCCCACTCTCTTTGCAATGCCCTTGCCTCTCACTTCATCCCAAAAACTCAGGACATCCTGCCCACCCTCTCTTCACCTACCCTCCTCTACCCTCTCCGTCTGTGCATGCTGACCCTCTCTCATCCAAACCCTTACCTTCTTTCTCTTCTTTTCCTCTTTTCTCCCCTGACGAGGTCGCTAGACAAGTCCGATCTATGAAAGCCTTGTCAAAAGAGGTTCATCCCTGTTCCTCTAAAACCGTCAAGGACCACGTTGATATCCTTGCGCCGGCACTTGCGTATTTCTGCAACCACTTCATCTCCTCAGGAACTTTCCGCTCCCCCCTGAAGCTCTCCCGTGTGCATCCTCTTCTAAAAAAACCCCCACATCTGATCCTTCCTGTCTGGCTAACTATCGCCCAATTTCCATTACTCCTTTTCTGGGCAAACTCCTGGCCATCTCTCAGCTTCATCTTCATTCAAATTCTGTTGGCTGTCTCCAGGACCACCAGTCTGGCTTCAGAACTGCCAGAAGCAGGGAACCTGCTCTCCTGAACATCCGTGAAGACGTGCTCTCTAACCTGGACTCTAACATTCCCTCTGTCCTCATCCTTCCCGATCTCTCCTCTGCCTTCGACACAGTCAACCATACCATCCTGCTCAACTGTCTCCATGATAATCTGGGTATCACTGATCAGGCCCTGGCAGGGTTGTCCTCTTTCTTCACTGATCGACCCTCCCAGGTCCAACTCGGGTCCTTCCTATTATCTCCCTCTCTACCCTTGGGGTTCCCCAGGGGTCTAACCTCTCGTCCTGGCTTTTCAACCAATACTTGGCAACTCTTGCCCGCTGCATTGCCTTTTTATGCTTCAATTTCCAGTGCTATGCTGACCACACACAACTCATTTTCAGGCTGCCCTTGGCCACCTCCTCTCCTTCTCGCATCTATGAGTGTCTAACTGCCATTCAAGATTGGTGTGCCGCCAACGACCTCTGTCTGAATGCCAGCAAGACGGAGATCCTCCTCATTGGCATACCTTCACCCACCTTTCTCCTCACACTCTGGCCGGCCTCCCTTGGTCCTCCTCCCACCCTCACCTGTGAGGCGAAGAACCTCGGGTCATCTTTGACTCTACACTTTCCTTCTCAGCACATATCTCCGATGTCTCTAAAAAGTCAAACTTCCTACTGCACCTCCTCAGAGGTACTCTGCCTTTCCTTTCCTTCCTCCAGAAGCTCGCTGTCTCACAAGCTCTGGTTCTCTCTAGGTTGGACTATTCTAACAGCCTTTTTCTAAATCTACCCACCTCTACTCTGCGCCGTCTGCAACTAAACCAGAACAGGACCGCAAGACTTGTCCTTGGCCTCAAGCCCTGGCATCGTATCTCTCCAGCTCTGAAATCTCTCCATTGGCTCCCGGTGGATGCAAGGATTAAATTCAAAACCCTCTGCATTGTCCACAAGGCTTTCTGGGGCCTGGGTCCAAAATACCTTCAGCTACCCCTCCACAAATACCTCCCTTCTCGACCTCTTCGCTCCTCTACCTCTTACTCCCTCCGGTTCAGTCGTTTTTCAAAGAAAGGAGCTGGGGGTAGATCTCTGTCTTCGGCTGGGCCCTCCATCTGGAACAGCCTCCCTGCCACTCTAAAACTTGAGGAGAACAATCTTCAGTTCCGGAAGCACCTCACGACCTTCCTCCTTGCTTCTGCTCCCCCCCCACCCTCTCCCATGCTGATCTGTTCTCTCTCGGCACCATTCTCCTGGCCTACGCTCTGTCTTCCTGACCCAGGTACCTGCTCATCCTGCCAACCTCCCGCACTGCCTCCGGGCCAAGCCCTGCACTTGGGTCTGTATCTGTACCTATATAGCCCCCCCCCCCATTTTCTTCCTGCACTTATCAGACATACCCTGTCTGCTGCCTTCAGTCAGCACTTGCCCTCTCTGGCTGCACTACCTTGAATTTGTTGCCTTTTTATTTATTTATTTATTTATTTATTTATTTATTTATTTATTTATTTATTTATTTATTTATTATCATTGATCTGTTTTCTCCTTTGCTCTGCACTTTCCATTTCCCCTCCCCCCTTGCACTTTCCCCTATTCCTCTCCCATGCACTTGCACATTCTCAATGTTACTGGGCCTAGTAAGATCGTTGTTTTTGTTCTCCCGTGTTCCCCTCCCTCGCTTAGACGCGCTCTGAAACACTTGTGTACGAGTGCAATATAAATAAAATATCATATCATATCATTATGTTATAGATACTGCGCATGTATGCATGCAGTTTGATTACATTTAACCTCTTGTCTAGAGGTGAAATTATGGACATGTGTCCTTTTATTAATACAGATCTTGAATACGATAAGGGAGAAGGTACTGCCCAGCGTTCATGCCACTGGCAAGTCACTGTTTAGATATGAGCCAGGCCTCGAGTTCACTAACATCTATTAGCACATGGTGATTGTTATTAACCTCTTCTCAACCAATCAGAATGTTCAGAGCACAGCCAATAACTAATGGTATTGACTGTATTCTGGACATTCTGACTTCAAAAGCAGTGAGGGAAACCACAATGCACTTTCCAGGCAAGGTTTCTTTAAACCGCACACTTCCTTTCTGGGAGTACTTTTTTTTCGTGAAGACATCCTATTTGACACACCCGAGAGAAAGCTAAAACAAGGGAATATGCTTTCACCTTCTTACAGATAAATCCTTTACTTTTACATGGCATGCATGCTAATGTTAAACCCACAACAGTTTAACCAAGTTTGCAATTAAATTACTTAACTTATGAAGACAACCTTTCTAATTACACTTCAAAATAAATCCACATTTAATTCACTTCGAGTGTCTATTTACTTGACTCTTAAAGTAACGTTTTACTTCACCACCAAAACCCCAAAACATGTACTGCTACTATCACTGTGTAATAATAACCATGTAGACCAACTGGGGGAAAGGGGTGCAATTAGCACTTGGGATAATAACCCCTTGCATTTATTTATTTGTTTATTTATTTATTTATATATATATATATATATTTATTTACATGCATACATACTTACATAGAAATAAGCTCTTACGGCCACAAAGGAGCATACCAAAGGAAATATAGCAGATAAACGGGAGGCAGTTATGCTCTTATAAGGGGGAGAGTTTGAGTGGCATGATGACTGGGTTTGAGAAGGGCTATGTTGGACAGATACCGGGAACAATACAGTGGACTAACCTAGGACACGAGGCAGTCTAGCCAGCTAAGCATGAGCTGAGCCTGTGAACTCAAACTATTAAGTGCTAGTATGGTGGGGAGAAGAGAGGGAAGAGCCCTGCTATTGATGAGGGAATGTAGCGCCGTGATACCGCCAGGTCTTGGGCGCTATTTATAAATGAAATAAATAAATAAATAAATAAGGTATAAATAGTAAGACTGGAGAGGTGAGTAAAGAGTATAGCTCAGAATCAAGGTGCTGGGCTTTGAATTTGCTTTTGAATACATCAATGTGGACCATGTTTCGAACTGCAGAGGGGAGGGAGTTCCAAGTAAGTGGAGCAAGAAGAGTGAAAGAGTGGAAACGAGAGGAAGCATAGGGTGGATGAAGTGCCACAAGGGTGGTGGAGAACGCAGAACAAAGGCTGCAAGAGGGATTGTAGGGGTTTAAAGAAGAGGATAGATACAGAAGTGCCTTACAGTGGATGCATTTATGCACTAGAAGAAGAGATTCTTGAATTTGGCCCTGTTTTGCATAGTTAGCCGGCCAGTCTGCTGATGATAGGAGGAAGTAGGGGAGAAGCAAAGGAGTTCAAAAAGAGTCCTGGTACAAAAGTTAATAATCTTGTCAAGGCGACAGAAGGCATAGTTTGAGAGACCAAATGAGATAGTGGCACAGTCGTCCAATTTAGAGAAGAGTGGTTATGAGATGTTTGGTGGTTTTGAAGGGAAGGAGGTGCCTGATTTTCCTGATGTTTAGGAGGTTGAGGCAAGCAGCTGTTTTAGAGATGAAGGTAGAGAATGTGTGTGGAGGGTCATAGATTACACCAAGGTTTCTAGCTGAAGAGGAGTAAGGAAGAGTTTCAGCTGGGAATTGGACAGGCAGGGGAGGAGAATAGAGAAAGCATTTGGCTGGAAAGAAAAGCACCTCTGTTATGGAGGAGTACAATTTAAGAGAGTTTGAGGCTATCCGGTATTTAATATAAGAGAGACAGTCTGTGATTTTGGTAGATAGGTCATTGGAACATTCAGGAAAGGAGAAAAATATTTTGGTGTCGTCTGAAAATAGTTGGTACGAGAACTGAAAGCAGGACGTAAGTGCCCAGAGAGCAGAAATGTACAGTGTAAACAGGAGAGGACCCAAGACAGAGCGTTGCGGATCACCAACTGTAAGAGGTGTGAGTTGAGAGGGGTAGTTGCTCCAGGAAACAGAGGATTGGATCCAGGCAAGTGCTTCACCACAAATCCCATGCAGAGAAAGAGCGTATTGAGGAGATCAGAGTGATTGACGGCATCAAAGGCAGCAGATAAGTCCAGGCGGATTAGGATAGAGGCTAGGTTGGAATGTTTAGCAAATGCAATAATGTTGGAGACATTCATGAGGGAAGTTTTAGTGGAGTGGCAAGAGCAGAAACCAGTTTGGAGGGGGTCACAAAGGTTGTGAGTGTCAAAAATGTTAGTAAGGTACTTGAATACAAATATTTTCAGTACCTTAGAGTAGTGATGAAGAAGTGACAAAGGTTGAAAGTTAGGTTTGGATCAGCACCTTCCTTTTGCAGGAGAAGGATGACCATGGAAGTTTTGAAAGTAGCGGGAAAGCAGGCAGAGTCGAAGGACAGGTGGAAGAGCTTAGGGAGGTGAGAGGCCACAAGAGAGGCAATCGAGGTTTGTCAAGCTGAGGTACATGCAGATCTCATGGGGCACAGGAAGGGTTAGCCTTCAGGAGCAGTGCAAGGACGTCCTCAGTGTCAGTATGACCAAAGTGTGAGATAGAGGAAGTGCAAGATTGGAGAGTAAGTGGAGTAAAGAAAGTAGGCAGACAGTGGAAAAAGGATGAGGAGAGATTCCCTAATTGTGGAGATTTTGGAATCAAAATCACAAGCTGAAAGTTAATGGTTGTGGGATTAGGAGGAGAAAGGACTGAGCTTAGGGTGCCTTTGAGTCGGCGAGGATGGTTGGAGTTTGTGTTAATGGGAAAAAGGTAGAAATCACTTTTAGCACTATCAAGAGAAGACATGAGGCAAGGGCAGAGAGGTAAAGTTGACGGTCATCATGACAGTGGAAGCTCTTCTATCTGCACAGGAGTCGCTGTATGTCTATGCAGAGACCGCGTATGAATGGGGAGATCCATGGTTGAGGACACTGGAAATTAGGGGTGAACGTTAGCCGTGAGAAGAGAAGGAGTTGTGAAGTAGGGACTGGAAGGTGGAAAAAGCAGTATCAGTGGAGGAAGGATCCAGAGAGGAGGTGGAGGAGGAGGAGAGTGAGAGTTGAAGTTCAGGGAGGAACCGAAGAGGGTTTTACATCTTCTCTTGGAAATTGGAATGGTAGGTTGGGAGGAAAGGGTTAAAGGGAGGAAAGATACTGGTGATGGATACAATGGAGGGGCCTGAAAGAGATGACATGACAGCAGTATTATTTGCTGAGAGAGATGGTCAAGAGAGAATCCCGCAGGGTGAGTGTGTAGGTTATGAATAGAGTGCATAGCGTGTTGATTGAAGGTCAGATTTCTGTGTATTGTTAGGAGAAGAAAGGTTAAAGTCACCTAAGAGGAGGAGGTGATGTGACAGGGAGAGAGAATCAAGGCGATCATTGAAGAATGGTCAAGTGGGCCAAGGATGGCAATAGATAACAATGAAGTGAGTAGAGTGAGGAAGAGCAACAGTTGAGATTGTAAATTCAAAGTAGTAGGGGGTGATGTGGCACTGGGGGTGATATGTTAAGCCAGGAAGAAAATAGGTACCAGACACCACACCTTTGTCCATTTGCCAAGGAAAGTGAGAGAAGGAAAGGGTAGCAGTGTCAGAGGTAGAGATCCAGATTTCAGTGATAGCAAGGAAATCAAGGAGGGCGAGAGTGAATGTAGTCAGTGATGAAGGAAGTCTTTTTTCCAAAAGACTGACAGGCCGATTTATGGAATAATTAGCGCGGCGCAAGTGGGCAAAAACGTGCAAATCGCAGTGCAAGTGTGAAAATCGCACGAAAAGCAGCGCACATCGATTCATGGAAGGCCGTGCGCGAGAAAACCAGCGGATGTGCGATAAAAAAGTGTGCGGCGCACGTTGGCGCACAGGCCATCTAACTGCGTGCGCCAGGTCACAGCGAAAATCGCACAGGCCACAGCGAAAATCGCACATAGCGCGGCGCACGCAACAAAAGTAGGCGGAATACGGGCGTAACACTCGGAATGGGGAACAACTTGCCAAAACGTGGGCGTCACGGGGGAAGTACAGGGCACAAGTGCGCGGAACGCCCACACGCTCGCCTACAACACGTATTCATGGAATAGAATAGGGCAAAAAAGCGCACGCTCAAACCAGCGCACAGGCACAAACACGACCGCCAAAAGAAAGCAGGCGGTAGCGTCTCTGCGGCTGTAAGAAATGTGCGCCAAAAGGTGCGCCAACAAATAGCACCTATATACTGCCATGATGAATGTCCTATACTGTGGCCCTCCAGGACAAATGACGTGCAAAGGGGTACCCACAAACACGGACACCCGCTGACAAAAAATACGTGTGCGTGTATACCGGGGTGCGCGGGAAGTCTCACACGCGATTTGGCCGGGTACGTGGATTTCAGGGGTGCGCGGGAAGTTCCACACGTGATTTGGCCGTGTATGTGGATTTCAGGTGTGCGCGGGAAGTTCCACATGCGATTTAAGCAGGGTATGTGTATTTCATGGGTGCGCGGGAAGTTCCACACGCGATTTCATCAGGGTACGTGTATTTCAGGGGTGCGCGGGAAGTTCCACACGCGATTGGCCCAGTGCAAGCAGGGTACGTGTATTTCAGGGGTGCGCGGGAAGTTCCACACGCGATTTCAGCAGGGTATGTGTATTTCAGGGGTGCGCGGGAAGTTCCACACGCGATTTCATCAGGGTACGTGTATTTCAGGGGTGCGCGGGAAGTTCCACATGCGATTGGCCCAGTGCGAGCAGGGTACGTGTATTTCAGGGGTGCGTGGGAATTTCCACACGCGATTTCAGCACGGTATGTGTATTTCAGGGGTGCGCGGGAAGTTCCACACGCGATTTCATCAGGGTACGTGTATTTCATGGGTGCGCGGGAAGTTCCACACGCGATTGGCCCAGTGCGAGCAGGGTACGTGTATTTCAGGGGTGCGCGGGAATTTCCACACGCGATTTCAGCAGGGTATGTGTATTTCAGGGGTGCGCGGGAAGTTCCACACGCAATTTCATCAGGGTACGTGTATTGCAGGGGTGCGCGGGAAGTTCCACACGCGATTGGCCCAGTGCGAGCAGGGTACGTGTATTTCAGGGGTGCGCGGGAAGTTCCACACGCGATTTCAGCAGGGTATGTGTATTTCAGGGGTTCTGGGGAGTAGCACACGTGAATTGGCCGTGTGGGTCCTCCCAGGTGTACGCTCCACAACCTCCACGGCCCCTGCAGGCAGCCCACACCACGGGGGACTACCCTGCACCCCTGCTCATGTCCCGCAGGCAGCCCATCCACCATGGGCATGCCCCCCAGCCAACCCACATGTCACCTTGCACTACTGATCAACAATGCATGTCTCCCACCACCCCACCCCCCAGCCACCAGGGGCACCCACCACCAGGCCCCCACTCATGTCTCCCACCACCCCCACCCCCCAGCAGTGCAGGGGCAGCCTCCACCAGGCCCCCACCCATGTCTCCCACCCCGCCACCCCCCAGCCACCAGGGGCACCCTCCACCAGGCCCCCACTCATGTCTCCCACCACCCCCACCCCCCAGCAGTGCAGGGGCAGCCTCCACCAGGCCCCCACTCATGTCTCCCACCACCCCCACCCCCCTGCCACCATGGGCAGCCTCCACCAGGCTCCCACCCATGTCTCCCACCACCCCCACCCCCCAGCCACCAGGAGCACCCTCCACCAGGCCCCCACTCATGTCTCCCACCACCCCCACCCCCCAGCCACCAGGGGCAGCCTCCACCAGGCCCCCACCCATGTCTCCCACCCCCCACCCCCCAGCCACCAGGGGCACCCTCCACCAGGCCCCCACTCATGTCTCCCACCACCCCCACCCCCCAGCAGTGCAGGGGCAGCCTCCACCAGGCCCCCACCCATGTCTCCCACCACCCCCACCCCCCAGCCACCAGGGGCACCCTACACCAGGCCCCCACCCATGTCTCCCACCACCCCCACCCCCCTGCCACCATGGGCAGCCCCCACCAGGCCCCCACCCATGTCTCCCACCACCCCCACCCCCCAGCCACCATGGGCAGCCCCCACCAGGCCCCCACTCATGTCTCCCACCACCCCCACCCCCCAGCAGTGCAGGGGCAGCCTCCACCAGGCCCCCACCCATGTCTCCCACCACCCCCACCCCCCAGCAGTGCAGGGGCACCCTCCACCAGGCCCCCATTCATGTCTCCCACCACCCCCACCCCCCTGCCACCATGGGCAGCCTCCACCAGGCCCCCACCCATGTCTCCCACCACCCCCACCCCCCAGCAGTGCAGGGGCACCCTCCACCAGGCCCCCATTCATGTCTCCCACCACCCCCACCCCCCTGCCACCATGGGCAGCCTCCACCAGGCCCCAACCCATGTCTCCCACAACCCCCACCCCCCTGCCACCATGGGCAGCCCCCACCAGGCCCCCACCCATGTCTCCCACCACCCCCACCCCCCAGCCACCATGGGCAGCCCCCACCAGGCCCCCACTCATGTCTCCCACCACCCCCACCCCCCAGCAGTGCAGGGGCAGCCTCCACCAGGCCCCCACTCATGTCTCCCACCACCCCCACCCCTCAGCAGTGCAGGGGCAGCCTCCACCAGGCCCCCACCCATGTCTCCCACCACCCCCACCCCCCAGCAGTGCAGGGGCACCCTCCACCAGGCCCCCACTCATGTCTCCCACCACCCCCACCCCCCAGCAGTGCAGGGGCACCCTCCACCAGGCCCCCACTCATGTCTACCACCACCCCCACCCCCCAGCAGTGCAGGGGCAGCCTCCACCAGGCCCCCTCTCATGTCTCCCACCACCCCCACCCCCCAGCCACCAGGGGCAGCCTCCACCAGGCCCCCAACCATGTCTCCCACCCCCCCACCCCCCAGCCACCAGGGGCACCCTCCACCAGGCCCCCACTCATGTCTCCCACCACCCCCACCCCCACCCCCCACCCACCATGGGCAGCCCCCACCAGGCCCCCACCCATGTCTCCCACCACCCCCACCCCCCAGCCACCATGGGCAGCCCCCACCAGGCCCCCACTCATGTCTCCCACCACCCCCACCCCCCAGCAGTGCAGGGGCAGCCTCCACCAGGCCCCCACCCATGTCTCCCACCACCCCCACCCACCAGCAGTGCAGGGGCAGCCTCCACCAGGCCCCCACCCATGTCTCCCACCACCCCCACCCCCCAGCCACCAGGGGCACCCTCCACCAGGCCCCCACCCATGTCTCCCACCACCCCCACCCCCCTGCCACCATGGGCAGCCCCCACCAGGCCCCCACCCATGTCTCCCACCACCCCCACCCCCCAGCCACCATGGGCAGCCCCCACCAGGCCCCCACTCATGTCTCCCCCCACCCCCACCCCCCAGCAGTGCAGGGGCAGCCTCCACCAGGCCCCCACCCATGTCTCCCACCACCCCCACCCCCCAGCAGTGCAGGGGCACCCTCCACCAGGCCCCCACTCATGTCTCCCACCACCCCCACCCCCCTGCCACCATGGGCAGCCTCCACCAGGCCCCCACCCATGTCTCCCACCACCCCCACCCCCCAGCAGTGCAGGGGCACCCTCCACCAGGCCCCCACTCATGTCTCCCACCACCCCCACCCCCCAGAAGTGCAGGGGCACCCTCCACCAGGCCCCCACTCATGTCTACCACCACCCCCACCCCCAGCAGTGCAGGGGCAGCCTCCACCAGGCCCCCACTCATGTCTCCCACCCCCCCCCACCCCCCAGCAGTGCAGGGGCAGCCTCCACCAGGCCCCCACCCATGTCTCCCACCACCCCCACCCCCCAGCAGTGCAGGGGCACCCTCCACCAGGCCCCCACTCATGTCTCCCACCACCCCCACCCCCCTGCCACCATGGGCAGCCTCCACCAGGCCCCCACCCATGTCTCCCACCACCCCCACCCCCCAGCAGTGCAGGGGCACCCTCCACCAGGCCCCCACTCATGTCTCCCACCACCCCCACCCCCCAGCAGTGCAGGGGCACCCTCCACCAGGCCCCCACTCATGTCTACCACCACCCCCACCCCCAGCAGTGCAGGGGCAGCCTCCACCAGGCCCCCACTCATGTCTCCCACCACCCCCACCCCCCAGCCACCAGGGGCAGCCTCCACCAGGCCCCCACCCATGTCTCCCACCCCCCCACCCCCCAGCCACCAGGGGCACCCTCCACCAGGCCCCCACTCATGTCTCCCACCACCCCCACCCCCCAGCAGTGCAGGGGCAGCCTCCACCAGGCCCCCATCCATGTCTCCCACCACCCCCACCCCCCAGCCACCAGGGGCACCCTCCACCAGGCCCCCACTCATGTCTCCCACCACCCCCACCCCCCTGCCACCATGGGCAGCCTCCACCAGGCCCCCACCCATGTCTCCCACCACCCCCACCCCCCAGCAGTGCAGGGGCACCCTCCACCAGGCCCCCACTCATGTCTCCCACCACCCCCACCCCCCAGCCACCAGGGGCAGCCTCCACCAGGCCCCCACCCATGTCTCCCACCCCCCCACCCCCCAGCCACCAGGGGCACCCTCCACCAGGCCCCCACTCATGTCTCCCACCACCCCCACCCCCCAGCAGTGCAGGGGCAGCCTCCACCAGGCCCCCACCCATGTCTCCCACCACCCCCACCCCCCAGCCACCAGGGGCACCCTCCACCAGGCCCCCACCCATGTCTCCCACCACCCCCACCCCCCTGCCACCATGGGCAGCCCCCACCAGGCCCCCGCCCATGTCTCCCACCACCCCCACCCCCCAGCCACCATGGGCAGCCCCCACCAGGCCCCCACTCATGTCTCCCACCACCCCCACCCCCCAGCAGTGCAGGGGCACCCTCCACCAGGCCCCCACCCATGTCTCCCACCACCCCACCCCCCAGCAGTGCAGGGGCAGCCTCCACCAGGCCCCCACCCATGTCTCCCACCACCCCCACCCCCCAGCCACCAGGGGCACCCTCCACCAGGCTCCCACCTATGTCTCCCACCACCCCCACCCCCCTGCCACCATGGGCAGCCCCCACCAGACCCCCACCCATGTCTCCCACCACCCCCACCCCCCAGCCACCATGGGCAGCCCCCACCAGGCCCCCACTCATGTCTCCCACCACCCCCACCCCCCAGCAGTGCAGGGGCAGCCTCCACCAGGCCCCCACCCATGTCTCCCACCACCCCCACCCCCCAGCAGTGCATGGGCACCCTCCACCAGGCCCCCACTCATGTCTCCCACCACCCCCACCCCCCTGCCACCATGGGCAGCCTCCACCAGGCCCCCACCCATGTCTCCCACCACCCCCACCCCCCAGCAGTGCAGGGGCACCCTCCACCTGGCCCCCACTCATGTCTCCCACCACCCCCACCCCCCAGCAGTGCAGGGGCACCCTCCACCAGGCCCCCACTCATGTCTACCACCACCCCCACCCCCAGCAGTGCAGGGGCAGCCTCCACCAGGCCCCCACTCATGTCTCCCACCACCCCCACCCCCCAGCAGTGCAGGGGCAGCCTCCACCAGGCCCCCACCCATGTCTCCCACCACCCCCACCCCCCTGCCACCATGGGCAGCCCCCACCAGGCCCCCACCCATGTCTCCCACCACCCCCACCCCCCAGCCACCAGGGGCACCCTCCACCAGGCCTCCACTCATGTCTCCCACCACCCCCACCCCCCTCCCACCATGGGCAGCCCCCACCAGGCCCCCACCCATGTCTCCCACCACCCCCACCCCCCAGCCACCAGGGGCACCCTCCACCAGGTCCTCACAATCCCCAATCATGTGCGTAATGGTCAGCCTCCACAGCCAAAAAGCCCTACCAAGTAACCCATTCACCCACATGGAAATGGAAATCACATGTTACACCCCCAATGTTCATGAAGCTAATGAACCCATGTCCGTCACACACAATGGTTGCAATTGAATGGGAAAACACCCAACATGACATGCATGAAACCAATGAGATGATACCACACAGTGAAGTATGAAAACAAAATTGTATTGAAAAAAATAAAGAATGCTAAAGAAAGGAAACAAACTACAATGGGAATGAGAAAAAATAAGCTGCATGTCCGTATTAAAAAAAATAACTGCAAATCAGAATCCAAAAAAATGTCGTCCAA
This sequence comes from Ambystoma mexicanum, assembly GCF_040938575.1. Lineage (NCBI taxonomy): Eukaryota > Metazoa > Chordata > Amphibia > Caudata > Ambystomatidae > Ambystoma > Ambystoma mexicanum. Next base: position 190,221,652 of record NC_090928.1, on the reverse strand, counting down.
AGTCAAATGTAAAAAAATCTCTATGCAATAAAGAACTATGTAAAAAACTACCAAGGGTCCATGAGCCCAACTGAACAAAGGAAACCTACTAAAAAACCTAACTAAAAATCAACTATATACAAAAAGTGGAGCAGTGTCCGTCGACTCCAAATCATAATAAGAAACAAAGGAAACCTAAAACTAAAGAACTATATACAAAGGCGGCGGGCAAGTCCAGCGGCTCACTCCGTGGTGTCCCGGGCCAGGGCATCATCGAACTCCTGTTCGATGTCCCGGAGGCGGTCCAGTTCCATGACCCCGAGGGTCCGCAGGGACGACGCCGTGTCCTCCTCCAACCCCCTGCGGATTGCCTCGAGGCACTCGGCCCGCCTCAGGGCCCTCCGCATGGAGTTCTCCGCCCTGACCATTGTGAGCCGCGCCTCTTCCGCCCGCCGCCGCTCCGCACCTATGGCGTGGCCCAACCGCTGCCACACGGAAGACACTCTCTGTCCTGGGTCCCCCTGCCCTCCGGCCGATGCCTGCCCCTCCGATGTCGAAAGCCCCGAGCCCTCATGTCTCCCACCATGTTGCTGCTGCTGCTCTGCCTCTGCCGGTGCACTGCCTCCTGCTGCCTGCACATCCTCCGCCGGCTGGGGTGCAGTTGTTGATGTGGCCACCCCTGCTGGACCTCCGACTCCCGACTGTGGCAGGGATGCCTCCTCCACCAGCCTGGCCGCACCGTCAGAGGCAGCTCCACAGGGCACCCAGGTGACTGATGGGTGGGAAGATGGCACAGAGGACGACTGGCGCGTAGGGGGTCCAGTTGAGGAGGGGGTCGGAGCAAGCCCCATCAGACGGAGGAATCCGGCCTGGGTGACCTGTCCCAGCAGGCTGACGGGGTCAACGAGCCATTCGAGATGACATGCAGTCTCTCCATGAAAAGACTGCAGGTCACCTCGCATGGCCCGTTGACGCAACGCCACACCAGCCAGGACAGGCTCAACCCGGACCTGGATGGCCACGTCCGCAGGCAGAGGAAGGCCAGTTGACGTCAGCTCATCCCCTGCCTGAAAACGGGTCTGGACGTAGGCATCCCTGCTGGTGCAAGATGATGCAGGGACAGGATCGGGGACAGGATTGCACACAGGCACCTCTGCGGTGGCCTGTGCTGCCTCCTGTCCCTGGTCCTGCACTGCACCACTAGCACCAGTGGGATCCCCACCTCCACACCCCGTCTCTGGTGCTTGCAGGGCCTCCTCCTCCACCAAACCCCCCACCAACCTGGATGACTCCGTGCCATCTTCCCCTGTTGGGCCCTGTGGGGTCCCAGCTGCCCCTTCTGCTGCCGAGGAGTCCAACTGCAACCTCCGCCTCTTGGACCTCCCCCCGGCAGCTGCGGCCTGGGACGCGGCACCGGACTCCTCACTCCCCGACGAGATGACAACACGGGAGGGGAGCCGGGCCTTGCGTCTCCGGCTGGCGGTCGGATCCCCGCCGCTGTGCTCCACAGCACCTTCTCCGCCCTCTTCATCAGTTGACGCTGCAGACAGGGAGAAACAAAACACAGGCATCAGGGCACTGTACAATGGACACATACACACATGACAGTTGCACATGAGTGGCATTGGCAAACCTCAGACATGTCATCACAATCCCCAACACACATGTCATTGCAACTCGCACACATGAGCCATACCACAGCCATATCGCAACTGGCAGCACCATCCCTACACATACAACAGCATCAGCAGCCAAAGGGGAGCCAGACATCACATGCAACACAGGAAGTGCACCACACATGTACACACACCACCACACTTGCATGCATGTGTACACCTCTGCCAAGTGTCGCACTGTTCAGACGGGCATCCATGTCACATCTGCCAATCAGGCTTCCACATACCGCTGTCACATGCATCCATGTTGCATCACTGTTGCACCCTTGTCAAATACACACACATGCACATGTACACAGTGCTCATACATGCAGCCGAAAACAACATACATGCGTGACATCACGGACATGTCTACTTACATACACATTCATCCAAACATGTGTGCACGCACAACTGCATTTGCCATGCAAGCCTACACACACAAGCACCATCCATGTCTCACACATTACAGCCCTCGCATGTGTCAGCCCCACGGCCCTGTACACCCCCACCCATACTCGACCCCATACAAACAGATGTGCAACCTGCACAATACCGAATAATCACCACACGCACTGCTCACAATCAGGATGCATGTACACTCACCGCTCGACTCCAGACGGGTCTGCTTCTCTAGGACCTGGACGTGGAGCGCTGGGGATATGCGTTCCAGGACCCCCATCTGTTCTTCCGACAAGTGGCCCCAGCGCCCCTTGGCATCCGCTGCCTTCAAGAGGCGCCGGGCCTTGTTCAGGGTCCTGGACCTGAAGTCCTCCCAGCGCTTCCTGACATGTTGTAAGTCCCGGACTGCCACCCCCTCCGCGTTGATGGCAGTCACGATGTCAGTCCAGATCCGAGTCCGTCCTTCCTTGTCGGCGCGGGAACTTCCGAAGAGGGCATCATACTGCCCCAGGACTTGCTCCACCAGGACACCAACTTCGGTGGCACTGAAGCTGGTGCCCCTCTGCCTCTCTGGCCGGGGGTTGTCAGTGGTCACAGATGGTGTTTGCCCCGACATGACAACCCCAGAGGCAGGAGTGGGTGGGCAACTGGGTCCTGGGGCTGGGCTGTGGAGCGATGGAATTCCAGTCGGGAGTCTTCGGTTCCAGCAGGGGTGGTCACAGCAACAGCACCCCTGGCTGATGTGCAGGCAGCAAATGGCAGTGCACGTGGGCAGCAGGCAGTCAGGCAGCAGCAGATGGCAGGTGGGAGCGTGCTCGGGGCTCTGGGGGGCAGTAGTTCGGCCTTCTGGGCAGGAGCGTGGTCTTCCGTGTGCTTACGCGTGGCCAGCTTGGTACGGAGTGATTTGGCACGTGAAAATCCTGCACGTCAGCGTGAAAATCGAGGAAAGGCCCTTAGCGCGTAAGCGCGTCAGCACGCATACGCGATTCTATTGGACCAAAGGCCCTCAGCGCGTAAGCGCGTCTGTGACGTGAAACCGCACGGGTGTTTCCCACACAGCACGTGATGACAGAGCACACGTGGAAAGACTGCACGTCAGAGTGTCATCGCGTGTAATTGGACAGCACGTCAGAGTCTCATCGCGTGTGATTGGTGGAAATGGCCCTACACGCAGAAGTGACAAAGCGTGTAATTGGTGGAAATGGCCCTAGCGCGTACACGCCGCGTAAGTGACGCTGGACGTGTGGGCCTGTATAAAAGGTCCGTGTAGAACACCATTTCCTTGTACGTGCTTTTCGTGGAGAGCGAGTGGGTGAATTCTGTACTTCTTGTCGTTTCACACGCGATTTACTTCACAGCGTTTCAAGTTCGTATTCCCTGTTACCTCTGACAGCTTTTTCTCTTTTACTGATTTACCTGGGCCTGTTCCCTCAAACAGTGTTCCCTTCTACTGTTGTCCTGTCTCCTCAGACAGCGTACAAATCTTCTTTTGGCAGGGGTGTTGCCAACCAAACGCGCTCCTTTTTCACGCTCTTTTACCTGGCCGACGGTGAGTCACGCACGTATCTAACATCTGTGCTTGCCCCGTGTGTAGCCTACCCCTTCAGAGGTCATTCTAGGCTGCGTGTGACACGCATACGTTCATTCTTGTGTTACTGGGTGCCACAGCGTAGTGCAGGTTTTTCTTTCTGCACACGTGGTCTAGGAGGGGTTGCGTGCACGTATTCTCCCATTTTTTGGGGCTCCTGTGCGTAGCGTGACCCGTCATCTTTCCCCAGGGGTTACAATCAGCCGTGCAAGAGCACTAGGGTACAATTACCATCTGGTACCCAACCCCTTTGACCCCCAATTGCCCAGGACAATAGTTTACAGCCACTCCCATACGCACATTTACATCAGTGCCATGGCTGGGAGGCGAGGATTCCGTAAGGGTGGCAAAGGTGGAAGAGCCACAAGTGGTGGCCATGGTGGATCCGGTAGGGGACGTGGTCGTTACTTGCAGGGTGAGCCTGTCCCCCCATGTGTGGAGGACCAGTCAAGGGCACCCATAATCGCCCCCCCCTCCCGTTGAGGCTGATGTGGCTGACACCATCCATGCTCAGCCCTTGTTGGACCAGCCCATTGTGGCACCAGACCTGGCTGACTCCATGGCTGACTTCCAGGTCAGCAGGCCTATGACACGTGCGCTGGTGCACGTTGATGTCACCATGCCACGTGCATCTGGGGCAGCAAGGTCATCTGCTGCACCAAGTAGGCAGGGCGGAGAGGCTGCAGGGGCAGCTGCGGCTCCATCCACCCCAGCCCTCACACACCCAGCCAGGACAGTGTCGGTCCTAGTCCATGCTGCTGACATTCCCCCTGACACCATCACACTAGAGCCAATGCCTGCACCAACTCCCATGCTGGGTGTGCAATCCCACACTCCTCATACAGAGTCCACCAGGGCTCCTGCCCCTAGTGTCCAGAGCGGCGCAGGACACTCAGGATCACCACCACCTTCCAAGCGGAAGAGGAAGAGTGCTCGTCCGGCACAGGCTGATGCCCCAGACACGGCTACACAGTCCGGCCCGTCCAGGAAGCCCAGCTTCACGGATGACGAACTGAATGCACTTGTCGAGTATGTGTCCGCACATGACAACGAGATGGTCATTGTTGCAGGATCCAAGACCACACCTGCACAACGCCAGGCACACTGACGGACCGCTGCGGACATCGTAAATGCCCTTGGAATCGTGAGGCGCACAGTCAATGATTGCTATAAGCGCTGGAATGACCTAAAGTGCAGGGCAAAGAGTAAGCTGGCCTCAAGTCATGCCGCAACTCTAGTGACTGGAGGTGGGTCTCCAGTAGTAGACATGGAACTCACTCCACATGAGTCAGTCGCTGGGACCTACGTCACGGAGGAACAGATCCAAGGCGTGGGAGATCTGGCTGATTACAAGGCATTGTCCGGTGAGTGCACATGCATGTGTGTGTCATCCATGTGCATGGTGTGTGTGTGAGGGCTTCTGTTTGTGTGCCAGGTGAGAGTGTGTGCGCCTGAGTCGTATGGGTCAGCCATGTGCTTCATGCAATACATCCTGCGCAGCTGCATATGGCCATAGCAGTATCCCTTCTGCCAACAGTAGACATCTAGCCCAACTGCACGCCAGTTGCCCTTGAAGTGTCACCTTGCCACAACATTGTTGCTTATTTTTCACTGTTCATTCAGTCAGATTGTTTGCATCCCACCACCTTTACTAGGCATGTCGCAGTCCACTAGTCACATGTCTGACATGGCTATGGTAAAGTGGAGTGACTTTGTTACCTGGATATCATTTGTTCACACATGTCCCTGTGCAATTGGACCATTTCAGAATGGAAGCTCCAGGTGAAAAATCTGACCTGTTAGAATTAGAAAAGCTATTACATGCGGGAACTGGACTGAATGAATAGGTGCTGCCCTCCTCTCCATCTTCACTCAATAGCAATGGTACATGCCCTCTGTGTGTTGGCATGTGTGTTTCACCTGGCAATCACAGGCCAATGTGTGATGCCACTGCCAGGCAGCATGCAGAAAATGTGTTCATCTTCCATCTTGGTGTCATCAGTGTGTGCCATTTGCCTGCCCTTCATATGCAGTGAGGGTGCATGCATGGGAGGGTTTTAGTCATGTGGGACATGTGTCAATCAAGTACTGGTTCTCTTGCTTCTCAGCCCTCATTGTGTGCCATGGTGCTAATGCCTGTTTCCATTTCTTTGTTTTTATGTCTTTGCAGGGGAAGACGCACCTGATACTGCTGGGGTTGTGGAGATGGTGCAGACCCAGGAGGGGTCCGAGGGCCGACCAACCACCAGTGAGGGACGTGGTGTGGTGGTGGGTGAGAACCCACAAGTGCTGCAGGTCGTGCTCTCAAGGGGTGTCTCTGGCTGCACCTCCCCCGAGCTGTACTCGGGTGTTGATTCGGATGAGACCTACGTGCCGTCGCAGGTGAGTGTTCCAGGGAGGGATTCTGTTCTGTCCCACCCACCTGCACCAGGGTCAGAACCCTCAATGGGGATGTCAGTGTTGGCAGCTACGCCTTTGGTGGTTACGGATGCAGGGTCACACTCCGCGACATCTGATCCTGTTCCTGGGCCAGCAGATCAGAGGGGGAATGCAGTCCTGCAGCCTCAGGCAGTGCCGGCACAGCAAGGCGCAGTTCGCCTTGCCCCAGACAGGTGTGGTGCCCGCCGACGTGGTGGCCGTACGCCACCTGGCAATACCGCATGGGAGCAATCCATTTACGGTATGGCAACACAACAGGCAGCATCATCCGAGATGATGGCTCAGGCCATGGATAGGGTGGCCACTTCCATTGTCCCCCCTGAAAGGCTGATGGAGCGACTAGAGCAGGCAACCGACTCCATCTGCCAGTCACACAGGGAGGACATGTTGGGGTCCAACAGGGACAGGCGGGCGGCACTGGCGACTCTGCAGGAGGCCATCTCCATTGAGTCCCAGGCCCACAGGGAAGCCCTGAGGCAGGAGCTCCTTCACCTCAGGACGACTCTTGTTGAGCTTGAGGCTTCAACACACCAAAGGACAGAACAGCAGCTGGAGCGTCTCACCCATACGCTCTCAGCTGAGATGCAGGCAACGAGGGCGGAGGTCCGGGCATCCCGTGAGTTGTTGCATGGGGACCTCCGCACACTCATCCTCCAGAACCAGACCTACCACACCCGCATGCTTGCAGCCATGGAGGAGCAGACTAGGGCCTTGCGTGGGCTGCCTCCCATAGTGCAACCACCTCCGGATGCAGCTGCACAGGGTGATAATAGCGACAGCAGTGATACTCCCACAATAGGGTAGCCGTGTGGGCCATGAGCCCATGGAGGTGTTTTTTTTTCCCAGGACCCTGTCCTCGGACCTCCTGGGTGGCCTCCCAAACCCCCCCGGGCCCATCAATGGCCATTTTTGATTTTTATTTTTATTTTTTATTTACTATTTTTTTTTATTTATTTTTTTTTAATTTTTATATTGATTTTTATTCTTATTTTCTAAATAATTTTTCCCAATTTTTTTGGGACAATTTGTTGGCTTCCGTGGTTCCTGTGGGCATACGCAGCATTGTGGCTGGGCACATGCAGGCTTGTCATGTATTTGGTTCAGATGCTTGGGTTTGAGTCACACACACCCCTCCTGCTTCCCGTTTCCATGGGCTTGCAAAGGGTGTGCCCAAGTGACATTGACGTACATGGTGACATTGGACTCCCACTACATGTGTGGGTAGTCTAGTCAATACTCTGTATACATTCCTAGTGCATATTGCTGTTGTGTTGTACACTGCATGTTGCATTGATGTGTAACTCATCATCTGTGTCTACCTCCCAATTTGCAGGTCCCTTCCTCATGTCTACACAAGGCCCTCTAGTCTGGAGATGGGGTCCATGTTGGCAGCAGTGCACCTACAACTCTACATGGCGCCAACACTGCACAGTTGGTAGTGGTGGGAGTGCAGGCATTTCCAGGTGGTGAGACTACTAATATATAACATTTGTGATGTCATGTTAATGGTAGTACCTGCTCAAGGTTGTTGTTGGTCCTGCATTACTGTGAGCATTTCAGGTGTTGCAAGTTTCAATTAGGGACACTCTACATTGTGACACTAGTGTCATGTTGTGGGGATTACTTTGTTTACCTGCAAATAGCATGACATGGCATGGTGTGTCGTGTGGCGGTGCTGGGGATGGGTTGGCTGACATGGCACTGTCCTCTTGATGCATTTTGCAAGTGGGTATTCATTTTAGCTGCTTGAATGTGTTACTTCACAAAACTGCATTGGTGGTGTCTGTGTGGGTAGGGATGCACACATTGTGACACTTCCAGGTGAACAATCTCAGGCTGATATGGTTTTCACGGTTCATTCTCCAGACATTCAGGATCAGTGTCAGGTTGAGTCATCATTGATTGTCAGATGGAATGTGCCAGGGTAGTGTGCACTCCACAGGGGTGTGATTTCTATGTGAAGTAATTAGCCACTAGCTGTGTACGGGCTGCCTCCCCCCGTGCCCTTTCCCCTCCCATGCGCAGCGGCTGTGCATGTGGTTGGGGATGTGGGGCCACCACCATGTCCACGGCCAGGCCCCGGCGTGTTGCAACGTTGTGCAGGACACATGCTGCCACTATGATCCTGCACACTACTGGGGGAGCATACAACAGCTGCCCGCCAGAACGGTCAAGGGAGCGAAAGCGTGACTTTAGCACTCCGAATGTGCGCTCCACTATGCCCCGGGTTGTAATGTGGGCTGTGTTATATCTTACCTGGGGTGGCGTGGTGGGGTTCCGAATTGGCGTTATCATGTGGGGGCTGAGAGGGTAGGCACTGTCCCCTGTGGAGGTGGTGATTGGTATCATTGGTGGGGTTGTGACCTTGCTCAGTATCTGACATGCATGCATGTGCAGTGGCATTCATACTCACCAAGCAGCCATGTATCGCCATGCCGCCCAGCTTCTAGGTCCCGGCTTAGGGTGGACATTCGGTAAATGAAGCTGTCGTGGGTTGACCCTGGATAGTTGGCATATACTGAGGTGATGATTCCCTTGGCATTACATACTACCTGCACGTTGATGGAATGCCAGTGCTTGCGGTTCCTATAGATGTGCTCAGATGCCCTGGGGGGACGTAGAGCCACATGGGTGCAGTCGATGGCACCTAGCACTTTGGGGAATCGTGCCACAGCGTAAAAATCCAGGGCGGCAGCATGCCTTTCTGCAGGTGTTCTGGGCAGGTATATGTGCCTGCGGACTGATGGGCGTGCAGTGATGATGTTCAAGACCTGGTGTAGGCAGCGTGACTGGGTGGCCTGTGATACACCACCCACAATGGCACTTGTCCGCTGAAATGATCCAGTGGCTAAGAAGTGCAGTACATTGAGGACCTTCTCCAGGGGGCTGAGTGCTTGGGAGCACAGGGTGGGTGATGTGAGGTCATCCTCCCACTCACTCACCAGGTCCAGTATAATGTGTGGTGGAAACCTGTACCTGCCATGCACCTGGTCATCAGGCATCCCGAAAAGGCTGGTTCTGGGTGTGAATATTCTGGCCCTGACTATCCTCCTCCTCCTCCTTTGGTAGGCCACGCCCACTGCTGCTAGGAACGGTATGTTCATCCTGGGTCTGAGCTTGTTATTTTGTTAGCGCGCAGATTAATGCGTTGCGCGTGTTGTAGGCGAGCGTGTGACCCGCGCACCCCTGAAATCCAGTACCCAGTCCAATAGCGTGTGGAAATTCCTGCGCACCCCGGGATACAGGTGCGCTGACGTACTTGCGTGTGTAAGTGTCCGCGCACCCCTGATATACACGTACATAGGCCAATCGCGTGTACGCGCACTTTTGTCCAATTACACGCGATGACACTCTGACGTGCTGTCCAATTACACGCGATGACACTCTGACGTGCAGTCTTTCCACGTGTGCTCTGTCATCACGTGCTGTGTGGGAAACACCCGTGCGGGTCACGTCACAGACGCATTTACGCGCTGAGGGCCTTTGGTCCAATAGAATCGCGTATGCGTGCTGACGCGTTTACGCGCTGAGGGCCTTTGGTCCAATAGAATTGCGTATGCGTGCTGACGCGTTTACGCGGTGAGGGCCTTTAGTCCAATAGAATCGCGTATGCGTGCTGACGCGCTTACGCGCTAAGGGCCTTTCCTCGATTTTCACGCTGACGTGCAGGATTTTCACGTGCCAAATCAATCCGTACCAAGCTGGCCACGCGTAAGCACACGGAGGACCACGCTCCTGCCCAGAAGGCCGAACTACTGCCCCCCAGACCCCCGAGCACGCTCCCACCTGCCATCTGCTGCTGCCTGACTGCCTGCTGCCCACGTGCACTGCCATTTGCTGCCTGCACATCAGCCAGGGGTGCTGTTGCTGTGACCACCCCTGCTGGAACCGAAGACTCCCGACTGGAATTCCATCGCTCCACAGCCCAGCCCCAGGACCCAGTTGCCCACCCACTCCTGCCTCTGGGGTTGTCATGTCGGGGCAAACACCATCTGTGACCACTGACAACCCCAGGCCAGAGAGGCAGAGGGGCACCAGCTTCAGTGCCACCGAAGTTGGTGTCCTGGTGGAGCAAGTCCTGGGGCAGTATGATGCCCTCTTCGGAAGTTCCCGCGCCGACAAGGAAGGACGGACTCGGATCTGGACTGACATCGTGACTGCCATCAACGCGGAGGGGGTGGCAGTCCGGGACTTACAACATGTCAGGAAGCGCTGGGAGGACTTCAGGTCCAGGACCCTGAACAAGGCCCGGCGCCTCTTGAAGGCAGCGGATGCCAAGGGGCGCCGGGGCCACTTGTCGGAAGAACAGATGGGGGTCCTGGAACGCATATCCCCAGCGCTCCACGTCCAGGTCCTAGAGAAGCAGACCCGTCTGGAGTCGAGCGGTGAGTGTACATGCATCCTGATTGTGAGCAGTGCGTGTGGTGATTATTCGGTATTGTGCAGGTTGCACATCTGTTTGTATGGGGTCGAGTATGGGTGGGGGTGTACAGGGCCGTGGGGCTGACACATGCGAGGGCTGTAATGTGTGAGACATGGTTGGTGCTTGTGTGTGTAGGCTTGCATGGCAAATGCAGTTGTGCGTGCACACATGTTTGGATGAATGTGTATGTAAGTAGACATGTCCGTGATGTCACGCATGTATGTTGTTTTCGGCTGCATGTATGAGCACTGTGTACATGTGCATGTGTGTGTATTTGACAAGGGTGCAACAGTGATGCAACATGGATGCATGTGACAGCGGTATGTGGAAGCCTGATTGGCAGATGTGACATGGATGCCCGTCTGAACAGTGCGACACTTGGCAGAGGTGTACACATGCATGCAAGTGTGGTGGTGTGTGTACATGTGTGGTGCACTTCCTGTGTTGCATGTGATGTCTGGCTCCCCTTTGGCTTCTGTTGCTGTTGTATGTGTAGGGATGGTGCTGGCAGTTGCGATATGGCTGTGGTATGGCTCATGTGTGCGAGTTGCAATGACATGTGTGTTGGGGATTGTGATGACATGTCTGAGGTTTGCCAATGCCACTCATGTGCAACTGTCATGTGTGTATGTGTCCATTGTACAGTGCCCTGATGCCTATGTTTTGTTTCTCCCTGTCTGCAGCGTCAACTGATGAAGAGGGCGGAGAAGGTGCTGTGGAGCACAGCGGCGGGGATCCGACCGCCAGCCGGAGACGCAAGGCCCGGCTCCCCTCCCGTGTTGTCATCTCGTCGGGGAGTGAGGAGTCCGGTGCCGCGTCCCAGGCCGCAGCTGCCGGGGGGAGGTCCAAGAGGCGGAGGTTGCAGTTGGACTCCTCGGCAGCAGAAGGGGCAGCTGGGTCCCCACAGGGCCCAACAGGGGAAGATGGCACGGAGTCATCCAGGTTGGTGGGGGGTTTGGTGGAGGAGGAGGCCGTGCAAGCACCAGAGACGGGGTCTGGAGGTGGGGATCCCACTGGTGCTAGTGGTGCAGTGCAGGACCAGGGACAGGAGGCAGCACAGGCCGCCGCGGAGGTGCCTGTGTGCAATCCTGTCCCCGATCCTATCCCTGCATCATCTTGCACCAGCAGGGATGCCTACGTCCAGACCCGTTTTCAGGCAGGGGATGAGCTGACGTCAACTGGCCTTCCTCTGCCTGCAGACGTGGCCATCCAGGTCTGGGTTGAGCCTGTCCTGGCTGGTGTGGCGTTGCGTCAACGGGCCATGCGAGGTGACCTGCAGTCTTTTCATGGAGAGACTGCACGTCATCTCAAATGGCTCGTTGACCACGTCAGCCTGCTGGGACAGGTCACCCAGGCCGGATTCATCCGTCTGATGGGGCTTGCTCCGACCCCCTCCTCAACTGGACCCCCTACGCGCCAGTCGTCCTCTGTGCCATCTTCCCACCCATCAGTCACCTGGGTGCCCTGTGGAGCTGCCTCTGACGGTGCGGCCAGGCTGGTGAAGGAGGCATCCCTGCCACAGTCGGGAGTCAGAGGTCCAGCAGGGGTGGCCACATCAACAACTGCACCCCAGCCGGCGGAGGATGTGCAGGCAGCAGGAGGCAGTGCACGGGCAGAGGCAGAGCAGCAGCAGCAACATGGTGGGAGACATGAAGGCTCGGGGCTTTCGACATCGGAGGGGCAGGCATCGGCCGGAGGGCAGGGGGACCCAGGACAGAGAGTGTCTTCCGTGTGGCAGCGGTTGGGCCACGCCATAGGTGCGGAGCGGCGGTGGGCGGAAGAGGCGCGGCTCACAATGGTCAGGGCGGAGAACTCCATGCGGAGGGCCCTGAGACGGGCCGAGTGCCTCGAGGCAATCCGCAGGGGGTTGGAGGAGGACACGGTGTCGTCCCTGCGAACCCTCGGGGCCATGGAACTGGACCGCCTCCGGGACATCGAACAGGAGTTCGATGATGCCCTGGCCCGGGACACCACGGAGTGAGCCGCTGGACTTGCCCGCCGCCTTTGTATATAGTTCTTTAGTTTTAGGTTTCCTTTGTTTCTTATTATGATTTGGAGTCGACGGACACTGCTCCACTTTTTGTATATAGTTGATTTTTAGTTAGGTTTTTTAGTAGGTTTCCTTTGTTCAGTTGGGCTCATGGACCCTTGGTAGTTTTTTACATAGTTCTTTATTGCATAGTGATTTTTTTACATTTGACTTTGGACGACATTTTTTTGGATTCTGATTTGCAGTTATTTTTTTTAATACGGACATGCAGCTTATTTTTTCTCATTCCCATTGTAGTTTGTTTCCTTTCTTTAGCATTCTTTATTTTTTTCAATACAATTTTGTTTTCATACTTCACTGTGTGGTATCATCTCATTGGTTTCATGCATGTCATGTTGGGTGTTTTCCCATTCAATTGCAACCATTGTGTGTGACGGACATGGGTTCATTAGCTTCATGAACATTGGGGGTGTAACATGTGATTTCCATTTCCATGTGGGTGAATGGGTTACTTGGTAGGGCTTTTTGGCTGTGGAGGCTGACCATTACGCACATGATTGGGGATTGTGAGGACCTGGTGGAGGGTGCCCCTGGTGGCTGGGGGGTGGGGGTGGTGGGAGACATGGGTGGGGGCTGCCCATGGTGGCAGGGGGGTGGGGGTGGTGGGAGACATGAGTGGGGGCCTGGTGGAGGGTGCCCCTGGTGGCTGGGGGGTGGGGGTGGTGGGAGACATGAGTGGGGGCCTGGTGGAGGCTGCCCCTGGTGGCTGGGGGGTGGGGGTGGTGGGAGACATGAGTGGGGGCCTGGTGGAGGCTGCCCCTGCACTGCTGGGAGGTGGGGATGGTGGTAGACATGAGTGGGGGCCTGGTGGAGGGTGCCCCTGCACTGCTGGGGGGTGGGGGTGGTGGGAGACATGAGTGGGGGCCTGGGGGAGGCTGCCCCTGCACTGCTGGGGGGTGGGGGTGGTGGGAGACATGAGTGGGGGCCTGGTGGAGGGTGCCCCTGCACTGCTGGGGGGTGGGGGTGGTGGGAGACATGGGTGGGGGCCTGGTGGAGGCTGCCCATGGTGGCAGGGGGGTGGGGGTGGTGGGAGACATGAGTGGGGGCCTGGTGGAGGGTGCCCCTGCACTGCTGGGGGGTGGGGGTGGTGGGAGACATGGGTGGGGGCCTGGTGGAGGCTGCCCATGGTGGCAGGGGGTGGGGGTGGTGGGAGACATGAGTGGGGGCCTGGTGGAGGGTGCCCCTGCACTGCTGGGGGGTGGGGGTGGTGGGAGACATGGGTGGGGGCCTGGTGGAGGCTGTCCCTGCACTGCCGGGGGGTGGGGGTGGTGGGAGACATGAGTGGGGGCCTGGTGGGGGCTGCCCATGGTGGCTGGGGGGTGGGGGTGGTGGGAGACATGAGTGGGGGCCTGGTGGAGGGTGCCCCTGGTGGCTGGGGGGGTGGGGGTGGTGGGAGACATGGGTGGGGGCCTGGTGGAGGCTACCCCTGCACTGCTGGGGGGTGGGGGTGGTGGGAGACATGAGTGGGGGCCTAGTGGGGGCTGCCCATGGTGGCAGGGGGGTGGGGGTGGTGGGAGACATGAGTGGGGGCCTGGTGGAGGCTGCCCCTGCACTGCTGGGGGGTGGGGGTGGTGAGAGACATGAGTGGGGGCCTGGTGGAGGCTGCCCCTGCACTGCTGGGGGGTGGGGGTGGTGGGAGACATGAGTGGGGGCCTGGTGGAGGGTGCCCCTGGTGGCTGGGGGGTGGGGGTGGTGGGAGACATGAGTGGGGGCCTGGTGGGGGCTGCCCATGGTGGCAGGGGGGTGGGGGTGGTGGGAGACATGAGTGGGGGCCTGGTGGAGGGTGCCCCTGGTGGCTGGGGGGTGGGGGTGGTGGGAGACATGGGTGGGGGCCTGGTGGAGGCTACCCCTGCACTGCTGGGGGGTGGGGGTGGTGGGAGACATGAGTGGGGGCCTGCTGGAGGCTGACCCTGCACTGCTGGGGGGTGGGTAGGTGGGAGACATGAGTGGGGGCCTGGTGGAGGGTGCCCCTGCACTGCTGGGGGGTGGGGGTGGTGGGAGACATGGGTGGGGGCCTGGTGGAGGCTGCCCATGGTGGCAGGGGGGTGGGGGTGGTGGGAGACATGAGTGGGGGCCTGGTGGAGGGTGCCCCTGCACTGTTGGGGGGTGGGGGTGGTGGGAGACATGGGTGGGGGCCTGGTGGAGGCTGCCCCTGCACTGCTGGGGGGTGGGGGTGGTGGGTACATGGGTGGGGGCCTGGTGGAGGCTGCCCATGGTGGCAGGGGGGTGGGGGTGGTGGGAGACATGAGTGGGGGCCTGGTGGAGGGTGCCCCTGCACTGCTGGGGGGTGGGGGTGGTGGGAGACATGGGTGGGGGCGTGGTGGAGGCTGCCCCTGCACTGCTGGGGGGTGGGGGTGGTGGGAGACATGAGTGGGGGTCTGGTGGGGGCTGCCCATGGTGGCAGGGGGGTGGGAGTGGTGGGAGACATGAGTGGGGGCCTGGTGGAGGGTGCCCCTGGTGGCTGGGGGGTGGGGGTGGTGGGAGACATGGGTGGGGGCGTGGTGGAGGCTGCCCCTGCACTGCTGGGGGGTGGGGGTGGTGGGAGACATGAGTGGGGGCCTGGTGGGGGCTGCCCATGGTGGCAGGGGGGTGGGAGTGGTGGGAGACATGAGTGGAGGCCTGGTGGAGGGTGCCCCTGGTGGCTGGGGGGTGGGGGTGGTGGGAGACATGGGTGGGGGCCTGGTGGAGGCTACCCCTGCACTGCTGGGGGGTGGGGGTGGTGGGAGACATGGGTGGGGGCCTGGTGGAGGGTGCCCCTGCACTGCTGGGGGGTGGGGGTGGTGGGAGACATGAGTGGGGGCCTGGTGGAGGGTGCCCCTGCACTGCTGGGGGGTGGGGGTGGTGGGAGACATGAGTTGGACATGAGTGGGGGCCTGCTGGCAGGTGCCCCACAGTGCTGGGGGGTGGGGGTGGTGGGAGACATGCATTGTTGATCAGTAGTGCAAGGTGACATGTGGGTTGGCTGGGGGCATGCCCATGGTGGATGGGCTGCCTGCGGGACATGAGCAGGGGTGCAGGGTAGTCCCCCGTGGTGTGGGCTGCCTGCAGGGGCCGTCGAGGTTGTGGAGCGTACACCTGGGAGGACCCACACGGCCAATTCACGTGTAGTACTCCCCAGAACCCCTGAAATACACATTCCCTGCTGAAATCGCGTGTGCAACTTCCCGCGCACCCCTGAAATACACGTACCCTGCTCGCACTGGGACAATCGCGTGTGGAACTTCCCGCGCACCCCTGAAATACACGTACCCTGCTCGCACTGGGACAATCGCGTGTGGAACTTCCCGCGCACCCCTGAAATACACGTACCCTGCTCGCACTGGGACAATCGCGTGTGGAACTTCCTGCGCACCCCTGAAATACACGTACCCTGATGAAATCGCGTGTGGAACTTCCCGCGCACCCATGGAATACACGTACCCTGCTCGCACTGGCCCATTCGCGTGTGGAACTTCCCGCGCACCCCTGAAATACACGTACCCTGATGGAATCGCATGTGGAACTTCCCGCGCACCCATGGAATACACGTACCCTGCTCGCACTGGCCCATTCGCGTGTGGAACTTCCCGCGCACCCCTGAAATGCACGTACCCTGCTGAAATCGCGTGTGGAACTTCCCGTGCACCCCTGAAATACACGTACCCTGCTGAAATCGCGTGTGGAACTTCCCGCGCACCCCTGAAATACACGTACCCTGCTGTAATCGCGTGTGGAACTTCCCGCGCACCCCTGAAATACACGTACCCTGCTTGCACGGGGCCAGTCGCGTGTGGAACTTCCCGCGCACCCCTGCAATACACGTTCCCCGCTTGGCGTTTGCTGTTTGCCAGCCCGGTGAACTGGTCCAGGGTTAGCGCAGCCCTTTGCGATGATTTAGCGATTTTGATGGCTTTTCCTTGCGCGAGGGCGTTCTTGGGGGCGTTAGTGGCGCTGCTGCAGGGTCGCTGCGATTCTCTGCGCCACGGCTGGTTTGGAAGCCTGAAATCCATGAATACGCTGTGCGCGGAAATCGGTTTTAGCGCACGTGCCTGGCGCAGTCAATCGCACGCGGACACTCTGCGCCAGCCGCTTGCGACACTTTTCTGCGAAATTCTATGAATTACCCTCTGAGCGTTTCAGAGTTCAATGTTCAGTTAATGCAGCAGGGAGGAGTAGAGGAGTTTAGTTTCAGAGTAGGACAGGCGGGGTGGGTAGGTGATAGGATTGGAGAGGATTGGAGAGGTCTGTTGGTTGGCATTCTTTGTTAGAAGGGGAAGATGGTATGGTAATGATGTAGTGAGAGTGGCAATTTGTGAGTTTCATGATAGGGATAGGAAAGATGGGGGATGTAGCATGATTTTAGAGAGCCTATGGCGTGAACAGCAGGATGATGATGAGGAGGATGAAGAGACAATGCATTTTAGTTCAGTATTAGTTAGGGGTACCTGGCAATGTGCTAGGTGGATTTTAGGTATTACCAGGTGGAGCAGGAGAGGAGGTGGTATACAGGCTCACAGGTGAAGAGGCAAAGGTTGGGAGGTTGCCCTTAGCTGTTCACTCCTTTGCTTGGGTCGCCCCAGTAATGAGGAGTAAATTAAGAGTAAATTATGAGTGGTTGACAACAAGTTCAGGAGCAGGGCTGTGCTTGATGCTGCACTCAGCCCAGTTAAAGCACCTTCTTCTTGAGGATGGCCAACCATTTGGTGTAAGAGGTCACTTGATCAGTCCGTAGATTGAATCTGGATGGTTCTTGTAAGTTCAATGACCTCATAATGCAGCCTCAGGCAGCTGGAGGGAGTGCCTCCGGTGGTGTTGTGCTAAGCTCGATGTTGCTCTCAGTCGCGAGCTGAAGCACCTTCTGCGGATGGAAAGACCATTCTAAGGTGCGGTTCTGGGCTCTGCTTATCCTCAGCCATAACTTGGTGGCGGGTCATTATACCATGATAATGACCCCTGCCATAGTCTATAAGGTTATAGTGTTGTATAATCGACTGACAAAGAAGCTCCTTATTCCATGCTTACATTGATTGCTTTCATGCTGACCAAATATGTCATACATACTAAGGAATGACTGTGCACATGTCACCTTCTGCATTGAGTCATGGGTGTGCGCACTTCATGTGCCAGGTAGATAGGTGTGTGCAGGTGCATGCATTGTAAGGTGTAAGGTGTGTCCTGTTATGTGCATGTGTACCATTGTGAGTGATGTTGGGACAGGCATAATGAGGGGAACCTTGGGTAGATGCTGAGCGCAATTGCTCTGTTGTGCAATAGCACCAGGAGCATTCCAAGTGCTGAATGGGATTGCCAAATACATGATCTCAAGCCCAAATATCCAGCCAGAGCCAAACAATATGGCAAAATACTGCTTTATTCTCAGTTTAACAAGGTAGGGAAATCTGGCGAATAAGCAAATTGTAGCTCACACACTCTCATTGCATTTCCATTACACAAAATACCTTATACCTCGAAGTATATCAGCAGCTATGACATCATCCTACGTGACAAACCATAAAACCTATCGGGTGGAGGGATTGGTTAAGGGAACATATATATCTATATTCTGTATAAGTGGTAGTAACATCATTGGCTGCCCCTTATCTGGTAGGCACACCTTATACACCCTCTACCTACGTAAAATACAGATAATATCACAATGCCAGCAGCGGATGGCCTTCTGCAACAATGTATAGTCCATCACCACATGGGTCCCTTATAATTAGTTGTCACTCTCTTCCAACCTTGGACATTCAGCTTGTTAGCAGCATGTAAGCAACGGAAACCAAGGTGCATGGGAACAATGTCAGACAACTGCCTTTGTTAGCTAATTAGCCTACAATTTCTCATCAGTTAGGCCCTAAACCGAGGCTTCTTGTTTGTAGTTGACCTTGCTGGCCATTCTCTTCTTCTGAACTTTCAAGGGAGCAATAGTTGGAATGGGGGCGAGGGATGGATAAGATACTCAGGAAGGCATGAGAAGGAAAGGGTAGAGGAGCAACCTGTATAGGTGGACCACATTGATTGTGGTACTCAACTGTAGTCTATGGGAAACGGCGCCAAGAGGAGAGATGGCTGCAGAGGAGGTGTTCTCTGTGCAAATGGGGTATGTCTGGAAATGACTTACTGCATGGTGAGCCTGGGCATGCTGAAGCCATGCCCAAGAAAACCCATGCAGCAAAACCCTTAGGCTTACGTCCCTCGGCCCCCAAAATGTGCACAATTTACAACACTTTGCACACAATGCAACCTGTTCAAAAACAAAGTTATATCTATTGGTTTTGTCGATGTTGATCATGTATTCTAGAAGTGCTGTTGCATCGAGCACTTACCTTGGTGTCTCCTGGCTGCTCCAAAGGTGCCTTGAAGTGCTGCTCGCACATTTGGATTCGAATTCTCTGCTTTTCGACTTTCTTGTTCAAAAGCTCCATGTACTGGACGTACATGGCATTCCTCAACCTGTGCATGTCCCAGTAGGTCTCCAGGTGGCGCTAAAATAAAGCATAAAAGCAGCCATTCATGAAAACGTGTTTATTTTTCTAAAATTCACTGTTACCTTTTCTCAAAAAAGTTTCAACGTTACAGCAAGTCAATAATGGGGCAAACCCGCATTAGATATATTAGATTGTAGAAACATTAACAAACAACGTTTGGCCCTCTTGACCCCTAAATTCCACGAGTATGTTGCTGTTCGCCGCTAACACTCCCATTAATGCAGATTTTTGACCACGACATCGGCCACGCAGTGATACTCACACGCTCAAGATGCTACCCTATTTCGCTTGAGGCGCTAAGCAGACCTTTTTTAAAAAAAATAAAATCAGTCACTGGCACCAAACCATTATTGTGCCATCTTTTGGTATTCAGGCATGACCAGCCTCCCTCTACCCCATTAAGAAGCAATCGAGAAAAGCGAGGGAGTCTGACCACCCTCTTTCCATGGTTTTTGGGTGGGTTCACCAAGGTTTGAAAAGATTTACGGGCAGCTATGAACATACAAGATCTCAGCAACAGTCGCTCGTCCTGCTGAGCTACATTTCCAGCTCTGTGCCTCAGGGATCTTCACTCAACATTCAAAGAATTCAGCATAATGTGTGGATACCCTGATGCTGGTAAAAACGGATGCATGTTCAGCAGTGCACTAACATGGGCAGCCGGGTACCACTCGTCCCCTCCCAACCGGTGAGCTACAGACCATCCTGTTGCAGCCCACCGTGTCTAAATAACTGAGGCCAGACCAACTTCTCCATTTGTGCCATAACAAGGCTGCAGTTTTATCATCACACATTTCACACTGTCACCGCAAACCAGACAATAACATATTCAATACTTTATTACAAACCCAGACGATCAGCAGCACCTTTTGTTTACACATCCCTTCGCACCCCCCTTACACCTTCATCTGTTCCTTTATTTATTTCCAGCCAGCTCTTTTTTACTTCTCCATTCTTTTCCAGCATACTTAGGCCACCACTCTCGAGCCTCCCAGAGCCTGTCGGTCTGGGCATAACACATTGGCATCCGCCGCTGATGGGCTGCAGGGAGTGCCGTTATGGTTTTCTTTATCCTCCCACCCAAGCCGGAAGATGACGACCAAGGGGGGGTGCCACTGGCGTAACAGGGGCCCCCGCGGTGCGGGGGGCCCCGCCAGCACATGTCCTGGGAGGGGCCCCCACTTGAGAAAAAAAAAGAAAAATATTTTTTTTTCTTTTTGAAGTCACTCTGCATTTATAAAGAAATTATTTCTGTAACAGAAATAATTTCTTTATGAAGTCAGAGTGACTTCAAAAAGAAACAATGGGCCTCATTACGGGTTTGGCGGCAACCGTACCATTGCTACCAGCAGGTTGCCGCCAGACCCGTAATAATTTACTGGCGCCTGACTTCCCGGTAACACCGGGGGATTACAACTCGGGCGGTCTGGAAAGTCAGGCGCCGGCAAATGGTAAGTCCCCATTTCCATAAAGTCCTATCGGACTCTATGGGAATGGGGACCACAGAAGCACCAGCACCGTTAAAAACGGTGCCGGTGCTTCCGTGAAAACTATGCGGGTGGGTGCCGTTCTGCCCGGCAGGTCTGACCTGCCGGACAGGACGGCAACCGCCCGCAGAGCTGTAATATGCAGGCCCGGAAACAACAGTGCCAGTGAGCTTACCAGCACCATTGTTTACAGTCCGGCATAGTTGTAAAGAGGCCCAATTTCTTTTTTAAGTGTTAGGGCTTCCCTCAACCCCATGATGTGTGTGTGTGTGTGTGAGCGTATCTTAAAAGGGTTCACACTTAAATGTATAGGTGGCTGCCTGTGCGAGTGTATGGTGAAAGGGTGCACACTTTAATATACGGGTGGCTGCCTGGGTGTGCCTGTATGGTAAAAGGGTGCACATTTAAATGTATAGGTGGCTGCCTGTGCGAGTGTATGGTGAAAGGGTGCACACTTTAATATACAGGTGGCTGCCTGGGTGTGCCTGTATGGTAAAAGGGTGCACACTTAAATGTATAGGTGGCTGCCTGTGTGAGTGTATGGTGAAAGGGTGCACACTTAAATATATGGTTGGGTGACTGGGTGTGTGTGCCTGTATGGTGAAAGGGTGCACACTTAAATGTATGGATGGCTGCCTGGGTGTGCCAGTATGGTGAAAGAATGCACACTTAAATGTATGGATGGCTGGGTGTGCATGTGTGTATATGGTGAATGGTGTGTATGCTTGCGTTCAGGGGTGCAACAAAACCTACATTTCGGGGGCTAACCCTTCAAATGTTGGGAGTGGTGCCAACTTCATGGGCGGTGGGGGAGGGGCACATTTATTTGTTTGGGGCATCTAATTTCTTTATGCATTTTTATGAGACTATTCTAGTGCAGCTTCAATGGTACAAGCAGTTAACTCTCTCCTTTAAGGTTTAAAGCACCCACTTATGGACTGCTGTGAGAATGTGTTGTCTCCTGTTCCCTCTCTACCCTTCCAATCACTCCCCTGGCATGCAAGTATTAAACCCACATCACGATTTCAATAGCCTAAAAAGTTTGGCATTTGAATGCAGGTACTAACAGTGAATTGCTTTATTTTAGTAATTGGTAGGTTCTTGTTAACAGAGAAACCCAGGTGCCTTTTAACATCTGTGTCCTTTTCTGTCTGGCAACTGCTCTGAAGGTCAGCCAGGTCTAGTCAACATAGCCCAACATTTCAAGGGGGGGGGGGAGTGCTGAATCCCAGTCAACTCAATGGTGTTGCACCAATACTTGTGTTTAATGCCTGGATTACTTATTGGTAACCTTCATTACTCCTAGCCCTATTCTTCCTCGTCCCAGTGTGTATGAGACAGTACTTGTGTATAAGGCACTCTGCCTCATACACAAGTACTGGGATGAGGTAGAGGTACATGGAGGTAATGCTTGATTTAGCTACCTGTAATCTTCATTACGCCTAGTCCCACTCTTCCTCATCCCAGTACTTACCTATGAGGCAAGGAGTCTCAACCGTAAGCTCTTGGGCAAGGAAGAGGGATGTGGAGGTAATTCTGGGCCAAGGAGCTGATTTTGGAGGTTGGGGTGGGAGGGAGAGGGGATCTGTGGGGGGCAGGATTATACGACAAATGATAATGGCTGTCCATGTTCAGGCTAAGCAGGCATGATATGTGGTATTAGTGGCAAGACAGGCATTTCGGTGCAGCCAGTCTAGTCATTCCTCAGTTTTGTATGACTTTTTTGTAATGGGGCATTTATCATAAAGCAATCCTGCTAAGTGAATTACCTGGCTAGACTGCCATTTGGGTGCTGCCAGTCAGCCGTTTCTTACTGCGGCATTGTATATTTTTCTGGGCATCTTTGATCAAATGATATGATATAAGTCATTTATAACGCACCTGCACACACGTGTTTCTAGGCGCGACAAGACAAGGGATGGAAGATAGAGGGAGGACAAGACAAATGATCTTACTAGGCCTTGTGTCATTCAGATTGTGCAAGTGCGATAATGAGAAGCGCAAGGGGAAAGGGACGGGGGAAGTGCAAGGGAGTGGGGAGGGGAAAAACAGGGCAGCAATGCTCTGAGTAAGTGCTGTCAGGGCAGCACAGCTCTGGGTAGTGCAAGGAGAACAAGGGACTATAGGGTTACAGTTACAGCCCCTAAGTGCGTGGTAGGACCAGAGGCAGTGCAAGGGTGACTGATGAAGAAAGAGTCTCGACTCAGTGAGACTCTGAGGGTAGCCAAGCAACGAGTCGGTACAGCAGACAGGTAGGTCAGGTAGGCCAGCAGGGGAGGGAGAGAGAGAGAAAGCAGAGAAGAGGAAAGTTTTGAGCTGCTTTCAGAACTTCAGGTGGTCTGCTAAAGCTTGAGAGTGGCAGGGAGGCTATTACAGGGGGAGGCACCTGTAGAGGAGAGAGATCTACTCCCCATTCTCTTCCTGGAGAAGCGTCTATCCCTTAGAGAGTTGTAGGTAGCTGAGCGAAGGGCTTGTGAAGGAAGATATTTTGGAAGAGAGCGTTGGATGTAGTGCGGGCTCCGGGGCCAGAAAGCCTTGTGGAGAATGCAAACAGTCTTTAACTTGATACTTGCATCAACTTGGAGCCAGTGGAGTGATTTTAGGGCTGGAGAGATACGATCCCTGTGCTTGAGGCCAAGGATAAGTCTCGCAGTCCTGTTCTGGATTTGTTGCAGGGACTGGATAGTAGAGGAAGGCAGATTGAGAAAGAGGCTGTTGCAGTAGTCCAGCCTAGAGAGAACCAGGGCTCTGCAGTCAGTGAGCTTCTGGGGAAAAGTGAGAAAGGGAAGAGTCCCTTTGAGGAGAAGCAGCTGGTAGTGGGACTTCTTGGCTACGTCTGAGATGTGAGAAGAGAAAGAGAGAGTGGAGTCAAAGATGACACCAGTGTTGTTTGCCTCACAGGAAGGCGAAGGAAGAGGGCCCAAGGTGGGTGGCCAGAGTGAGAGAGGGAAAGCAGGGGCAGGAGTCCAAATGAGAAGGATCTCCATCTTACTGACATTAAGGCAGAGATCGTTGGAGGCACACCAATCCTGAATAGTGGATAGACAGTCAGGAATGAGCGAGAGATGAGAGGAGTATGAGGGGAGCCTGAAGGAAAGCAGAGTTTCATCCGCATAACACTGAAAGTTAGAGGAGAATATAGAGATCAAGTGGGTCAAAGGGGCCACATAGAGGTTGAAATACCAGAGTGAGAGGATGGAGCAGGGAGAAAGGGACCAAGTTGGACCTGGGAGGGGCAGTCCAAAAGGAAGGAGGTCAGACGCTCAAGGGCCTGATCCCTGATGCCCAGGTTCTCATGGACTCGATTGATCAGGATTGATCAGGATGGCATGGTTGACCGTGTCAAAAGCACAGGAAAGATCAAGGAGGATGAGGACAGAAGGAATGCTGGAATCAAGGTTAGAGAGCAGAACTTCACAGGTGTTCAGGACAGCAGTTTACGTGTCTCTGGCAGCTCTGAAGCCAGACTGATGGTCATGGAGCATTAGACAACCAACAGATTCTGTGCGGAGAGTAAGCTGGGAGATGGCCAGCTTTTCCAACAGTTTGCCCAGGAAAGGGGTGATGGAGATTGGGCGATAGTTTGCCGGGCAGGCAGGATTGGCAGAAAGCTTTTTGAGGAGTGGGTGCATAAGGGAGTGCTTAACGGGAGAGGGGAAAGAGTGATTACAGAAATCGGTCAAGGCTGGAGCGAGGGTGTCGATATGGTTCTTGATGGTTCTGGTGGAGCAGGAGAGCACCTGTTTGGATGACACTTTCATAGATCAGACTTGTCTAGAAACCTCGTCAGGTGTTGTCAGAGAGAAAGAGGAGAAAGGAGGAAGAGAGGTAGAGATGGCCAAAGGGGGGCCGAGAGAGGAAGAGGGAGAGGAAGAGGAGATGGGGGACAGGATGTCCTGAGTTTTAGTGTAGAAGTGAGATGACAGAGCCATACAGAGGGCCTGGGAGGGAACATGAGACGTAAAGACCTCAACAGGATTGACCAGTTCTTTTCAGATTTTAAAGAGTTTGGCCGTGTTGTTAGAGGCCACAGAGACACAGGCTTGAATGTATGTTCTATTGTTGATGAGTGTTATTGCTTCGACTGCCATTTTGGTGCAACCAGTCTAGATATGTCTAAATGTGGCCTGGCAAGCTTTACTATATTGTTATTACATGTCTACACTGGTCTACCTTGTGCAGCCAGTTGGACATGTTTTCATTGTAGCATGGCATTTTTAATAGCAAAACTTGAATGTTCCTCTGCACTGTTGGTGACTTGCATCTATTGGATTGGTGTTACCCTACAAAACAATTGCAAACACTCTGGCTTTTTAGCCAATTTTTCTCAGACAGTGTGCTATATATTATATTAAAACACATATTTATATCTTTCTCCTAGTGCAGTGTGCGGCATATCCGTTCAGCAGGACGTTTGTGCGTATTGCTCAAGTGTGATAATCTAGGCGGCCCAGAGTGTGGCGCCACCCTTGATTTGTTGCTGAGTTGGGGGGGCCTCCTCAGCATGGCTCGCAGGGGGGCCCCACATCTAGTGTTATGCCACTGGGGGGTGCCCCTCTTCCTTATACCGTATAAGCCCCCCGGCGTTTTAGGTTACCGGGGAGGAGGTTAGTTTAGGCACTGCTCCATCGCCTGAGTTACCGCCACAGCAAAAAAGGGGTTTCCGCTCCATTGCAGCCCCCCATCCTTGCCGAAACTGGCTTCCTATTCACACCCTCGTGCTCTCAGGGCGTCCTCCAAGTTCAGCAAAAAAAGGTACCAGCCCATATACGATAGTTGCACCCCATCCTCTTGATAATAAGCGGATACTCCTAGATTAATGAGCCCGCGCCTGATTGTTAAGAAGCCTGCCCCCTTGCAACATTTTGACAGAGCCACGTTCAGCTTTTTTCTGGACTTTTCAACCACTGCACTTGACTTGGCCTCACTCCGTGTAAACCTTGGAATAATTTCTGACCACATCAGTTTGCATGTCCCCAAGGTCTTACTTGATGCCCACATAGTGCGGCACATTTTGCGCACCAGGACCCCTCTTCCCAACTAGGCCAGATCATTCCCCCCTAGATGGATAACCAATATGTCGGGAGGGCCCTTCTCCTCTAGTAATGCTGCACTGTTTCCTCCAGCTCCTCCCATCTCATTCCTTCCTTTCCAAACCATAGCATGTCCATGTTGTTCAGGGCCCTGTCTCTTCCATGCCTCCTGTTGTCCGACCACTCTGCCGCTCTCATTATGAACGAGTTGTCAATCACCCATACTACCTTTCCATCTTGCGCGGAATCCCCTACATACATACATGCATACCGTCAGTGGCTAGCTCTACATTCTGTCAGTTCTGATGTACCTTTTGTAGGTCCCTGATTTCCAACACTTAATCTCCTTAATTTCCTTGAACGCTGACCTCTGCCCTGCTGCCGTGGAGGCTGCTCTTATTCTGAACGAGAGGGTGCCATACTGCTTCGGGTCCCTGCCTACTCTCTTAAATACCATGCCCAGAACTGCCTTGAATTGAAAAACTGTCAGTGGCAGCCCATCTGTGTGCACAAACAGATTTCTTGCGCCCTGGACCTTGCCACTAGTGAAGCTTGCAGCAGACATAACAGGCAGCAGCTGACCTCACTTATGTAGCGCAGCTGGACCCATTGCCCTTTCCACCCTGGTCTGTCTTTGACCTCCTTAGCAGCATGTCCACTGTTCCTGCAGTACCACATCCCCCTCCCTGAGGCTGTCATGGCTGTCCCTAAAAGCCCCCAAAAAAGCCAAGCTGGAAGCTACTCTGATGAGGCTGGTCTCATAAGCTCCTGAGCATATGGCCAGAGCCTTGTTTATAATGGCTGCCAGCTCTAGGAAGGTAATGGGCCACCTGTGGTCTGACACCCTCCCTTCCATCCTCCCCCAGCCCTTCATGGCTGCCTTTATGACCTCGCTTTTAGTATGGTCGGCCTCCCCTCTGGTCCTGGTAAAGAAAGCCACCGTTGCTAATGTGTTGGCTGCCCAGGCCCTACTTCTGTTGGCCATGCAAGTCCCATTATGAACTTCAGCACCTCCTGCTCCCCAATTGACCCCCTGGGCTTTGCTATCTCCAGAAAGCTCCTCCAGTGCCCATTGTACCATTACAATGTACCTGGGGCCACCAAATTGTCCACGAGTGACATTAGAACATCCTCGCTATCTCCCAGTGCCACTGAGATCGTCTCTTCTGCACCTGCCGTGAGCTGCCTGAATCTCTGCCACTGAAAATGAGACAAAGGGCCTCATTACGAGTTTGGAGGTAGCCATGGTGCTATTAGCGCCATGGCTGCCTCCAAACTCGTGTCCGGTTCCGGGTTCCTTGAATGGGGACTTACCGGGTCATTCCAACCTTGGAGGAGCCGATAAGTCCCCATTCAAAATACCCATCCCCATTCCCATTTGAGCCCCCATAGGACTCAATGGGAATGCGGAGGGAGCTAATAACGGGACCGTTATTAGCTCCCTGGTCCCTCAGCGGCTTCCGCTAAGGGCGGCTGGTAAAACCAGCCTTCCTTGGCGGGACCCGCTAAGGGACCTCGTAATGCAGTGGTAAGGGGTTAACGGCACCGGCAACCTTACCGGCACCGTTAACCCCTTACTGCTGCACTCGTAATTACCCCCAAAGTGTCCTGCTATGCTGTTATGCACGTCTGGGATATGCCTTCATCCTCACCTCTGTTTTCAGCCTCAACCATGTCAGTGTTAAAAAAACTTAGCAGGGCAAGCACTAACAGGCATCTAGCTGTGCCACTTTTCACTACCTGCACCACTTCCAAGTTATCGCACCACAGCGTGATCATCTTATTGACCAACCTGTTCTGCGGTGACTGCGGCCCCAATTTGTTTGTTTGCTTTGAAGCTGGGAACACACGTCCCCTTTAAACAGCTGATCCTGCAAGCACTTGTGGGACTATAAAAAGCCTCCCCTTCGCGAACGCAAAGCAAAAGTGAATTGGAAGTGTTCTGCGGTGACAGCGGCCCCAATTTGTTTGTTTGCTTTGAAGCTGGGAACACACGTCCCCTTTAAACAGCTGATCCTGCAAGCACTTGTGGGACTATAAAAAGCCTCCCCTTCACGAACGCGAAGCGAAAGTGAATTGGAAGTGTTCCGCGGTGTTCAGCGGGGTGAGGTGAGGGCAGACAAAGTAATCTTGGAGATAAAAATCTCTGGCTGTCCAGAAAACAATACGGTAAGCCCTCCCCGCTGTCATACTTTAAGGTGGACACTCATTTCTGCATACTCGGCGACCGGTGTGAACATAGTTTATTTTCTTGCCGGCACTTGGAAAAGCTGCAGTGACTTTGACTGTTTCCTGGATTCCTGTTTTGGATTTATGATTTTGAACTTTGCTGCTTGTGCATTCTAGCCCACGCCTTTTTGAGAACATGTGTTACATATTGAGAACGCGCGCGCTTTAGCGCGGTGTCGTGGACTGGTGCTTGGCGGTCTGTCTGCTTAATTTTTTTATTTGTTTTTTTAAAATTTTTTATTTGTATATTAAATTATTATTATTTTTTTCTCTTCAGCTTTGAGTATTAACAGGCATTGCACACGCCCCCTGCCCCGGAACTACACAAAAGCACCGCGCGTGCGCATTTGTGCAAGTGCTTTGGGGAAGTGTTTCTACTGTGCTGTTGATTTTCTACTATCTTATTTTGGTCCTAAGAATTGTGGGCTCCTGTGTTTAGTGCGTTAAAGTAGCCCAATTTAATGTCACGTAAAGGGTCCGGGAACACGTTGGAAACGGGCATGCCATCCCGTTTGATGATTACTTCCGCTTCGCTGCAACTGAAAGCTTCACCTATGAAACCATCAGCAATGATTGCCTTGAGGCAGAAAATTTGCGGCCAGCCCCTGAACATTATTGACAAAAAATCTGTAACTGGAGATATCCGTGAGTTCTATTTCCCCCGAACTTCTATTGATCCATCTTTGAACACTAATTGTTGTAATAATGTATTTGTAAACAAAATAGTAACTAATAACACTCCTGTGTTAGATGTGGATGTTCAAACATCTGACTTAACTATTTCTGATACACAAATTATGGCTGCAATTACGAATGTACCAATTAATGTCACAGTAGTTGATTATCTACTCAAGGAAATGAAAATCGTGATCAATTAAGGCCCCCAAAGTGCCCGAGTCCCTTGAATGAAACAAAAAAAAACCCAATTCTCTGTCTGAAATTAATATTCCTTTAGTTGATCCTTTAGTTGATCCAAGCCAAAAGGTTGTAATTGATGATGACATACCACCTAGTAACATCGAAGACCTGCAAGCCATCAAGCCATTATCTACGCCCATTGATCTATCTTCCCAGGCAGCTGAAATAAGCCTATATCAATCTCCAAGTTTATTCAACCATTCAATTGTCTCTTCCCCTGACAATCAGTCTTCCTTTGCACAACCTACCCCAAGGAAAAAACTTGCAATTAGCACTCCACAAATGTCTCCTAAAGCAGAAAAAGTGCTAAATAACCAGAACCCTTTGATGGAAATAACCCTAAATGCTATGAATTCGACAATTTTGTCCTTGATAAAACTTTTTGAGTCTCTAGACATTAAAATGACGCAGCAGTCTAAGAAAATAGATAAGATTGCCCAGTGGATGTATGTCTGCGACAAAAAACTCAAGGACAAGGAAAAAATTGACACTGATGTCGAACCAAAAATTAAAATGGTGGTCCTTGATGATAATGAGCATATGAAACCAACATGCCCTGTAACTGAGATAACTATTCAGGAACCGACTAATCAACTTGGAAATTGTCCACTTCCGACATTTGAAAAAATCATATGCCCTATAAATTGTGATGAGTTGTCCAATCCTTTGTCTGATCAATCTATTGTGCACCAATCAATAGACTCTGCAGTCAGACCCAGCCCGGTGTTCAATCTGTTTGACATCAATGCAAAAGAAACAAATGATTCAAATAAAATCACTACGGTAAAAAGTTCAATGAAAAAAACAAAGAACCAAAAAAATGTGAAATCATGTTGTAGTTCGAATGTCAAACAGTTTGTACAACACCTGTCCTCGGTAAAGACCTCAAATCTGAGTGTAAGGAAAGTGTTGCAAGATAAATACAAACACTTAAATAAAAAAGAACTGACAAAAAAAAACGCGGCTACTAACAAAGAATATGCCCCATTGAATGACCTTATCACAATGATAGACACTCCACTGACGCAGGAGAAGAGTGACATGAAGCAAACTCAACCTGTGGTTGACTGTCCCTCCTGTGTTACATGTGGCATAAAAACAGCAATTAGTGACTCTGTCACTACACAAGGTCCTGTGAATGAAAGAAAACTACCTGATAAGCCACTAATACTACAATCTAGTATTTCGAACACAACACAATCAGGTACTAATAAATCTTTATTACCTGATGCCATTTTAAAAGATGTCCAAGAGGAAATTCGACGGTCATTGGATGAATATAAACAATTCAAACAATCCAATATAACTTCTAATTGTATAAAACCTGTGGTATCGTTACACCAAGATACACAAACTGAGACCGTAATATCTAGAGACAGTGTACCACTCACAGAACCTCTTAGAATCTCAAAACCCTCAACAGGTGAAATTATCACACACTCTATTGTGAAAGATGTGATGAAATGCAATGCTACTGCGAACTTACCAACCAATTTTAGCGCTGAAATTTGTCATGCAATAGACGAATATTTTTTAAAAAAGGAGCCCTATGTTAATAAAAGTGAGCCAAATGTGGTAGTTGCAAATCCATTTCCAAAAGAAAATCCTAGCACTTCTCGATTCAAAATCGACTCTGACCAAACAAAAAAAGTACACCCAAACTTTGCTTCAAATAACAAAATGTCAAGACATATGTTGAACCAAAATGAAAACCATCGGTTTATACTAAAGTGTCGAGACGCTCCGTTTGAAGCATATGACCTATGTCGAGCAAGTGTTATGGCAATCTTTGAAGACATACCTGCATTAAATGACATCACCTCAAATGACATTACACAGGTTGAATTCGTAAATGACTCAACTCTTTCGATAGTCAGACTGTGGATAAGCTCAAATGTAGTCCGAAATGTCTTATGGCAAGCTTGCATGGATTTGTTTGCCTTGGAATTTATTCTAGCAATCGATCCCACAATCTATGAAAACAAAACAAACAAAAACAAAGCGAACATTCTTTTACCACCAAAATGAGAGCTCAAGTTATACAACTCAACTGAGAATTATGACTCTACTGAAGTAATCCAAGGTAATTTGCAATCTAAATGCCAAAAAATGTACCATGCTTTATAACTAGAGTCTGATCAAAACCTCTCGCTATTCTCGATTGTAAGTTGGAATACCTGTGGTCATTGTCATTTGCTAAAGGACAGCTCCCATTTACTAACATATAATATCATAGTCCTCAAAGAAACTTGGTTTATGACCGTTCCGGTCCTGAATGGCTATGAAATCTTGCTCTGCCCTGCAATCAAAGGAGCTAAAGGCCGTCCTACATCTGAGTTTATGGTAGCTGTCAATACTGAGACCGGCTTTAGAATTTTTCCCTGGTCTCAACCAAACCCTTATTTACAACTGGTTAAAATAAAGTTCCAGGGTCACGTACTGGCACTAATAAACATCTACCGTAACCCTATAGGGCTACCAGACAAGACATTTTTTGTTGAACTGGAGAAACTCCTTAATATTATCTCGCAAACTTCTGAGATAACAAACACATTTATTGTGGGCGATTTGAACTTCCATTGTTTAGCAAATTCATCACACAAGAAAAATAACTCTTGTTCAAAATGGGAGGCAACTATGAAAAGCCGTAATCTGTTAATGTTAAACGGCTCCATGAAATGCGATATTCCGGCACATTATACTTGTCAGCGAGGTACAAGCAATTCAATCATTGACTATATATATGTTGATAGCAATTCTTTCAGTTCAATGTCTAAATTCGAAGTTGTTCACAGTCCGGACAGTGACCATGAAAAACAAACAGCATACTGGTACTCTAAAAAAAAGACATATCTCTAGAGGTGTGTAATATGGGATACACACCACATCTTACTGTGAACAACGCCTGAACTAGATTTCGCTGGAACGGAAACTTGCTAGAAAACCTTTATAATGATTTTCTGAAAATAAAAGTAGATTCAAATTGGGAAGATCATACGTATAGATCAACTTTCATTTATACAAACAAAGTCATGATTGTAAACCCCAAGGGAAAAATTCTGTAAGACCAAATTTTAATAAGGAAATGCAACAAAGAAAAACACAGTTCAAGAAAGACAAAAGACTTGCTTTACAGCTTCCCTTTCTTCAAAGAAATGAGGCTCTTAGAGTTGTGAAGAGTAGATATAGGAACTGGACAAGAAGCCACAAGAACTGGTTATATCAACAAAATGGGGAAATTATGTTAGTGGCTATAAATTCCAAGAAATCAGCAGAGATTTGGGGTCTCCTGAATCTAGCTATCAATCAAACCCAGTACCCGATCCAAATAAATGGTGTTCTTGAAGCCGACTGGATATCGCATTTCACAGCTTTATACTCTAACACTTCCATAAAGGAATTTGTGATGCTGGATCTAGTCCAAAACCCATACCAAATGCAAATCCTAGAAGAGGATGTATTATACTTCATAAATCATTCAAGCAATTCAAGAGCACCTGGGTCTGACGGCTTGAGTAACTATGCACTCAAGCAACACCCTTCATTATGGGCAAAGATCCTGTACCACATCTTTTTGCAAATATTGGAAACTAACATCATACCTGACTCCTGGCAAAAGTCCGTAATTGTCCCGATATTCAAGAAGGGCGATCGGTCAAATCCATCGAACTATAGACCGATCGCCCTTCTTGATGTTATGGGGAAGATTTTTTCTCGCTTCATCTTGCAAGACTTTAACGTTTGGCTGGACTCCTGCTCCTTGTGTGACCCCTGCCAGACAGGATTCATTGCAGGACTGGGAACCTCTGTAAATTTAGCAACTTTGACAGCAATTATTAAACACCACCAAGCTATCAAACAATCATTATATATTGTGTTTGTGGACTTACGAGCAGCTTTTGACTCGGTATCGAGAACATTATTGCTGAGAAAATTGGTGAATGAAAACTGCCCCGCCCATATTATATCACTTATCCATGCGCTTCATAGTCAAACTACTATTAGTGTGAGATTGAATCTCGATGGGCTGCGGTCGACTCGGATTAACACCTACAGAGGACTGCGTCAGGGCTGCATTTTAGCTGAAGCTCTGTTTAGCTTCTTTATTGCAGACATATGTAAAGTCTTTAATGTTACTCAATCAGATGCACCAAAACTAGACCACAATAAAATACTTGCACTTTTATATGCAGATGACCTAATTTTGATGTCCAAAACACCGACTGGTCTGCAAAACCTCTTAGACTCACTTTCTGCATACGTGGGAAAAAACCTATTAGCAATCAACCTAGATAAAACCAAGGTAATGATATGTAGCGCATCAATAACATCTAACTATACGCACTACAAATGGTCAAGATTGGGAAAACATCTCGAAGTTGTAAAGGAATATGTCTATTTGGGCGTTATCATCTCTGGCACTACGAATATAGCGCAAATGTTGAAATGGAAAATAAAGTTGGGTACTATGATTTCTCAATCGATAATAAACCAGGCTAAATTTGTAAAGTTCTATTATTCCAACTTTGACTTACTATAGACAAAAAGTGACTCCAATTTTATTATACGGTTCAGAAACTTTACCAATCCTGTCTGAAACTACATGGGAAAAATTTAAATCAAAATTTTGGAAAAGATTCCTTAGACTTCTAAATTGCACACCAATAGAGCTTATTCGTAGTGAAATGGGGCTGATTTCCATGTATGCCCGTTACTTATGGCAAACAATAAGCTTGCTCTGAAAATGTTTTTTGGCTTACGACTTAACTTGCTATTGGCCTTTTTGGCACGATATCTGTTGCAATCCAATGACAAGTTTGCTAAAAAGTGGTGTCACGAAGCTGTCAATGCTATTTCTTATGCTGATGTTACAATTGAAGTCCTGTTACAAAATCCTACCCGAGCAAAGACAAAACTATTTCAGTGGGATTGTTCGAGAAATCGATCAACTTGTCTTCGGTACCAGGGCTTTGATAGTGTCTCCTTTATGCATAAAAAATACAGTTTCCCAGAACCTTATATGATTAAATCACCCTCTATGCAACATAGATCTGACTTTATAAGGTTAAGATTAAATCTATGGCCTACTCAGGAAGTGAGAGTAAAATGCAAAATTACCGTTTTCTGAAAAGTATTACTCTGTTAAATACCCAATCGGAATGAACTGTAATAATCTACCTTGACGTACAAACATTTTAAATTGCTTTCCTTTTTTTTAGAATTATTGCTGGTGCAAGAAAAAATATTTTATTCTGTCTAGATTGAAATTAATGTATTTAATTTTGCGTTTATTTTTACTCTATATTAAGCCTTGAAATGTTTTTCCTTTTAAAGTATAGAAATTGTATTAAAAAAATTGGTGTGAAGGGAATAAAAAACTAAAAATAAATTGCCAACCTCTCCTGCCATGTGTGGAAGATGATTGCGATGGGGATCAGCTCCAGGAACATTATATTCCCTGTCAGCCCTTCCTCAATCCATGCCTCTGGCCATTCTGTCGCGCACCAGCTCCCTGCCAAATATGCCCCAAACCCCACGCCGCCTGGGGCTTCTCTGTGAACAACTCAACTTCTTGGTTGGACCGCCATGGCTCCCTCCATACTGAGACCCTGTTGTACGATTCCAGGAAGCTTTCCCACATTTGGAGGTCTCTCTTCACCCCCGCCCCCAGCCGCATGCGGTGGTGCCTCTGTGCCAGTCCTGTTGTCTTAAGGGCCAGCCTTCTTGCAAAAGCCCTGCCCGCTGGGATAACACTGCCCGCAAAGTTGAGCTGCCCCATCAACTTCTGCAATTCTAGTAGGGTTGCCTTCTCTTTCCTTCCCAATTCTCGGAAAGCCTCCCTGAACTGTTCTACTTTCGCTGCTGGTAACCTGCAGAGTTCCTCGATGGTGTCTATCTCAATACCCGGGAAAGTCAGGTTTGTGGATGGCCTAACAATTTTCTGGCCAGCTAGGGGGACACCCAATTCCTCGGTCAGGTGCTCAAACGCCTTTCGCACAGACCCACAGCCTTCCTTGCCACTCCTACCCACAAATAGGAAGTCATCCAGGTAATGCGCCACTCTTGCCCCTGCGCACCTACTTCTAACTGCCCACTCAAGGAATGTGCTCAACAGCTCGAAATAGTGGCACAAGATAGCGCAGCCCATTGGAATGCACTTGTCGTAGTGGAGCTTGTCCTGGAATTGGAGCCTCATCAACCTAAAGCTGTCCTGGTGGACCGGCAACAGCCGGAAATCTGACTCAATGTCCACCTTCGACAGCAGTGCCCCTCTGCCTGCCTCCTTCACCAGGGTGAGTGCCTCGTTGAAGGAGGTGTAATCCACTAAACACTGGTTCGGAACATGCCCACTGTTCACAGATGCCCCCTTTGGGTAGGAGAGATGGTGTAACAGCCTGAATTGCCCCTCTTCTTTCTTTGGGACCACTCCTAGTGGGGACACCATAAATTCTTTGAGCTTTGGCTGTGTTAAGGGTCCCTCTATCCTCCCTAGCTTTATCTCCTTGCTAAGTTTTAGCTCCACTTTCTCCGGTTTGCTACACGTTAACTTCAGGATTTTTTGGACCACTCTGCTGTGCACATTGATAATAGGTATCCTGAAACCCTCTGAGAAACCCCCCAAAAGTGCGGTGGCGGCTACTCTGTCATGATAGGAATTCAGCAGTGGCTGCAGTGTCTCAAGCTTAATTGGGGTTGGGGCTTTAACCCCCATGCTGGGTACCCCTCCCTTCTGCTTAGTCTGTTTCCTCTGCTTGGGGATCTGTTGTTCCTTACTTCCGCACTGGGTGGCCGTGTGGTCTCCACTGCATGCGTGCCTGAACTTGTAGTTTGCCCCTCATGTGCAGTTCCCTTTTTCAAACTTCCAGCAGGTGGTGTCCCTTCCCAATCTGCTGCCCCTGGACCAGCTACTAACCCTTCCTCGAAAGGGCTGCCTTCCTCTATCGTTACCCTGGTAGAACCTGCCCCACCAGCTCTGGTGTTTCCTCTCCCCTGGTTGCTGCTGCTGCCCCACTGGCAAGACCCTTTGCCCGTTGCTCGCTATCATCTTATGGATGTACCCTGACACATCTTCATCATCCCAGTTCATGCTAGGAAACATCTAATAATAATAGTAATAATAATAATAATAATAATAACACAGCATTTATATAGCGCTACGAACCCTTGGGTATCTGAGCGCTGCTTATTATTACCCCACAGTGTGTGGTGCTCATTTATCGACCTCGGAAGGATGAAAGGCTGAGATTGGCCCTGCCGGGATTCGAACCTGCGTCAGCAGGCCCTGCACATATGTCAAAGCAAGCACTCTAATCGCTGTGCTATCAGACCTATCTACATCTTCAACCTGAACCCTTCATCATACTCGAGGCAGGCGTCACCCGCATACTCTTCATGAGTCTCATGTATGCGCTGTTGGTATGTGCTGAGCACCGATGCGTCCCCTCGGAACTTCTCCACCATGGTGGCGGTGTACCTCCTGAAGGCATGTAACCAATTCATGATGCTCCTTTCCATCCTCACTCTATTCCTGCTATCCCTCCTGTCGTCCTCTTTCTTGGCCTCCTTTACTATGTCCAGCCCCAACGGCTCTAGCTCCAGCAGAGTGAATATGTCTAGGAAGACCTTTCTCCAAATGTTTTCCTTGATTTCCAATGGCATGTGCTACACTAAGCCAGCTGCCTTGGTGGTGAAAGGCGTGTACCCTGTGCCCCTCCTGACCACTACTGCCGATGCTCCCATGTCTGCTATTCCTACCGCCCCCTGAAAGCCCTTCGAGCCCTGCTCTTCCCCAGGAAAGCCCATTGGTAGGGGACCAGCTCCCCCTTCCTGCTAGCAGTCCCCCACTTAGTTTGGGAGCTGCACCGCTCTCCTGTGTGGACAACCCATAAGCTACTGCGCCCCCGCCGGTGCTCCCCCGCCCGCAATGGCTACATCGCCTCCCCCTGTTGCGGTGAACTGCATGCTCTATCTCAGGCTGCTCCCCTCCTGCTTAGCAGAGGGGATTTTTCCTGGGGGTTTCCTTTGGTGGGGGGGCACGCTCTGTCTCGCCTCCACTCAACAGCATTTCTATGATGCACGGGCTTCCCATGTTGCACCCTTCGCCTGTGCCCAGCAGAGCTTGGCCCACGTGGATCTTAGGCTGCTCTCTCCCTGCCAGCTCTGCACCGCTGCCACCGGAGCCTCGCCCTGTAGGCGCCTGGAGTCCCTTTGCGCTGCTACTGTGCTTGCTGCCCCACAGTGCAGACACAGCTCCACTGGTTCTCCACTCTGCTGCATCAATGGGCTGAGCCAGGCGGATGAATCCATCAGAAGTTTGCCGACTGGTCTGCACGGCACACGGCACAGGTACAAATCTGACTTGCTGAGGGGAGCGGGCAAACGATTAGGCCACTCCCCCTGTATGGTCTCTACTTATAGGGACCATCTTTACGGCCCCACTTCCTGCCTGTGCCTAGCTCTTGCAGCGACAGGCAGGCGGGGGGAGCTCACCCCCTCCGCCCTGTTATGCATTGCCGCTGCGAGCCCTTGCGGGGCTGCGCCTTGGGCTTCCGGTAAATGATGTTTTATCTCAAGCAGAATCGCACATGGACAATGCATAGTCTGGTTTAGGGCAGACAGAAAGGGACTAGAACGAGCATAGTTAAGGGGGCAAAGGAGGGGGGGCATGTTAAAACTCCCTGGCCCTCCCTTGCATCTACAGAACACAGACACATTCACAGAGTCACATGCTCACAGTGCAGCAGTGCCGGCCCCAAGGTCAACGTTCTTATATCACTGGGTGCCACCGCCCCACAATGCAGGTTATACTCAGTTCTCTTCATCTGGCGCTCAACCTACTTCAATACTTTGGGTATATATATATATACACCAACATGCAGGGCCATCTTAAGCACTTTTGGGGCACTGGGCATGGACATCTTTGGGGCCCCCCTCCACCCAAATTCATTAATCGACAATTTCTGGTTGCCCCACCCGCCCTGTCTCAATCACAATTTATAGGTTGATATGCTGCCTTGCAGCGTTCAAAATAAGCATGTTTACTCCCTTTAAGTCCCCTTGCCCTCTTTATACGTGCTCTAATCAAGATGATAAAAAAGTAGCATTTGAAGGCCAACATTAGCAGTCTATGAAGAGGTTACTTCTGCTCTAGTATAGATACATGATACTTTTTCTCAGTAGCATCCAGGAAGGTATCCAGCCTGTAGTATTAATGCAGGACAGTGTATAAAAGGTACATGCAACCCAGAATAGACAGAGAACTCACATTAGCTGCCTCACAGAATGCGAAAGTGCTCAAGCATGACTTGAGGCGACCAATTGGAAGGAAGGAGAAAGCTACACGCACCATAGCATGGAAATGTGGATGCAGATTAGAATCTACCAGGAAGGTGTCATGGCACATGGTTTTTAAATACTGTTGCCATTAGAGACCAAAGGAACAAGTGCCTGTGGTGTGCAATTTATCAATTTTCACTATTATAGTGGCAGCAACACTATAGCCAGTGAAACCATGAGCGAGGCTTTTTTGAAGATCATAACCTGAGAAGGAAATCACTTTGAAGGGCTGACAATTTTGAAAGGTTTATGGACTGGCAAGTTTGAGAGGTTATGCAATACAAGATTAAATGAGATACCCAGGATCACACGTTGGTTAAGGGGTGAAGTTGGGATTTGTGCCAAATTCTGCATTTGAACACTTTCTTTTCCAGTTCTTACCATGAACTAAAATAATCTAATTTTATAAAACTGACTTGGAAAGGACATGAATCACATTACCAAACATGACCATTTTTTAAAACAAAATATTATAGACGGGTGTTATGCAAAATGGGAATGATTCTAGCTTCTTTCTTTCCATCATCAAGGGAAGTATATAAGTACCAGCAGATCAATCAATGTGCTTTAACAGATTTAATCTGGGTTTGTGTTTTGTATTTTAAAGCTTTAAATACTTCCAAAACACCGGCTTATGAAATTGTCATTTATAAACGTGCAGAAAAACTTTTGACTTTTACAAAAGAGCAAACTTTTTTTGTGTCAAACGAGCAGAGCTTAAAATATGCTTGCCTAAGGCCTGCAGCATCTAGCCGCTCTCTTCTGTCTATCACCCCTTCCACTCAAATAGCCTACATACGAAGAAAGATCCAGCAATGGGCTAAACAATGCCACCAGCACGTGAGAAGGCAAGCCTCACAGAAGACAGCACAGTAATGTAAGAGATATTAGATGACTTGACCAGGATCACTGTATCGTCTGCTGGCAAAGCCAGGATACAAGCATGAATGCTTTGTTTCCACAGTCTTGAATTTGGATACATATTCACCTCTTAGACTAACAGTTCATGTTCATCGTTAGAGGTGATTGCCTAGGTTTTACAACACCACATCTGAACAAACCAATTTGTAGACCTTCACCATATGGATGACATGTTAGTTTTGATAGCAACCCCTATCTGGTGCGGGTACATTGATGACAATAGCACCTATTATGCTGCAAAACCAAGTACATATGCAGGCAGGTTTATACACTTCAGACATGGGAAAGGCTTTGCCAGACTTGCTGGAATGTGCTATTCTAGTCTTGCATATGAATACATTTCTCTGCAACGAGTGCTCAACACACTGAGCTAACATCTGAACCATTGTGACCCTCAATTTATCAATATGCATTTCAACTTTGGCTATTGCACATGATCAACATAATTCACACAGGAAGCAAATAATGCTACAGAGTTGTGCCTTAAGGAACACACAAACTATGCA
The DNA here is from genome assembly GCF_040938575.1 of Ambystoma mexicanum. Lineage (NCBI taxonomy): Eukaryota > Metazoa > Chordata > Amphibia > Caudata > Ambystomatidae > Ambystoma > Ambystoma mexicanum. The sequence goes on along the minus strand of NC_090928.1, from coordinate 190,182,216 downwards.
TAGGACAGTGAACACAGAAAGCATTACATGATGAATTGATCAAGGCAGAATGTACTTGTCAAAACTGATAGGCAATAGGTTTAGAACCTTAGCAGCATGCCATAAAATAACCTGGCGTGTGCTATTCAAGTCTGGTGAACAATGGAATCTTGCTTCTTAGATCAGGCAGCCTTGTGGGGCCCCCTCCAAGGTGGGGGCCCGGGGCAAGTGCCCCTATTGCCGTCCCATAAAAACGCCTGTGCGAACATGGATATTAGCTAGAAACAAAACAAGCACAATGTGCAAGGTGCAGGATTATTTAACTGCGCTGCAGACAGCATGTTCATCATACAACTCTGTCTTCTAACGTGTGCTGCCAGTCATGTGGTCTTGGGAGTACAGTACAATAAAAGGCGTTTTCACCAGTACGCCCCCCAACGTTCAGCAGTGGTGACATGATTAACTGGATTGGTGGCCGGGAGGATAGCTTAGGTGCAACGTGATTGTCTTGGATGCAAGACAGTGCAGACCACAGGTTTGGATCCTGTTCAAGGACTGCAGACCCCAGCTGTTCAATTAATCAAGAACAACAGAATTCGTGCGAGCCCCCTGCTGTTCTTGACAGTGTGGTTAGGGTGCAGCTTGCTTCCTGAATCTGTGCTGGAGCCGTGCCGCTGCTACGCCAGCCTGAACAGAAAGAAGAATTGACTGACACTTTACATTGTGTGAGCTGGCGGTGCCCTTTATTTGCAGTGCCCCTGTCTCACTGCATCACTTGATCGTCCCTTGAGCCGGCTCTGCAGTGCAGTGCATACCACATGGAGGAAGTAATGCCATGCACGTATGCATGCACACAGGGCAAGGGTGGGCAGGCACTTCATTTTAAGGGGTCTTTCCAGGAGCATGCATGTGACTCTTAAATGGATGGGATTTTCATCGGTCCGGTTAGATGGCTGGGGTTCAACAACAGGTCTATGGGAATGTTGGGGAATCCCTGTGGACCTCCTGTGTCCTATGTATGTGTACTTCGATGCGGGGTCTGCACTGAGGTGCGAAAAGCAGTAATAGTACTGCTAGCACCATGCCTGGCTCTGAATAGGGACATCTGTGCAAGCGTCAAATTGTTCACTATTGTTGGCAAGTTGATGGACCTAGTAATTACTTTTTTTGTGGCCGCCAAGGCAATTACACATTTAATTAGGTTTCTCGTTTGAGTAACTACCCATGCTCTATCCTACCTGGCATGGGCTTCTCTGTGCGTCTTCGTGTTACACACCTGGAGCTCTGCGTCACAGAATTATCCTGGTGAACTTTCTATCCATCACAAGGACAGGCAGGTCCCATGGTTTCCGTGTGTTTAGAGAGTGCTACATGCAAGAGCCCGTAGGCTACTGGGTGTAGGCATACCATTGCCCTCTTTCCACTCTCCTTCTCCTCCTAGAAATGCTAATTCTATAGCAGGTGCTCCTGGTTGTCCCCTGACACCTTAAACACCAAAACACCAAAAGACCAAACACGATCTGGGGCCTCTGACTGTTACGTTGGCAAGAGCTACTTGTGGTTAATGGCCAATAGGCAAGATCTACTGAGATTGTGATGTCCATGAGTATGAGAATGTGTACCTAGATTTTGTTTTGCGGTTTATTTGTTCTTTATATATATATAAAAAAGAATAACATATGCATTTACCATGATATGAATAACTTCCAAAACATCCTTATTTCATTTTTTGTATTAGTCGCTGTCTCATAAAAATTGTCAAGCATATCAGAATGTAGGAAATCAATCGAGACATTCAATGTCAAGGCTGAGACTGAATGTTATCCACCAGTGCTCAGTAATCTGGCGTGTAGCTTCAACAGGAACAGCAATCGGATGCTGTTAGACAGGATCAAAGTTTTGATTTCAGGAAGTTCATGTCGGAAAAAGACAGATTTGCAGAGAAAGGCAATCACATTGGCTGATAGTGCAGATACCCTGCTTGCCATAGATTTTGCACCTACCTGCACACCTGAGATGGTGGACACAAATTCAGGACATTTTTAAAAATCTCTTACAACAGACTTCCCCATGGGAGTCACTGCGCCTTTCACAATTGCACCATCTGTAAAAGTACATTTGTTTTCATGAAATAATTAGCAACTTTGAAGGATGTCTCTGTAGTAGCATTTAAATTGCAGCGTTTAGTTTACTTACTTTTTAGGATTGCAGACAGCTTCCTTTGGGAACATTAGTTTCATAATTTATGTTTATTATTGCAAATTGCCTATCAACGGTACTCTTTTGTCCCCACTCTAACTTGGGCACCGTAGATTAAGAATGTGCATTTTCTTTTTACGCTGGAAGAAAACAAATCACTTTCCCAATCTGGATGGAAATGGTACATCTTTTGCCTTTCATTGGATGGTGCATCTGCATCCAGGATTTTAACAAGGGTAGTTTACTTGTTTCTTTTGGGGCTTGTAAGGAAGGCATGGTATCAAAGCAAGACAAACACAAGTGATCACAGTTCAAGTTTTATTAAACTGTAAACATGGGTGAGATAAATGCCTAATCTAACCTAAATCTAAGATGGGAGCAAGCTACGACCATCAAATAATAATAATACAGTCCTAGTGGCGTCTAGTCAAAATAAAAAAGGCCTATACTAAAAAAAACTATTGCCAATCCTTACCTCTAAATACAAAATAGTGTGGGTTAATGTTCACAAAGAAAGCAAGAAGTGTTCTCCAATGATAAGTCAGGATGTTGTAGCCGGGGTCCCCCTTCCCACAGTTGAAGCACGGGGCAAGGCAGGACTCTTGAGCACAGCACACTTCTGGCCTTCTTCGGCATGATTTCACAGTTCCTTTTTCTCCTATCAGGGCCTTCTGTGCCCAAGTCTCTTTATGCAAAGTCTCTTGCTTCAGAGGGCTTGATGCATCACAAACAACAAAAAAAAGTTCCTTCTATTTATTTTCATGTCAGGCGATTTCTCTTCACCTGAGGTTCCCCCGCAGCTGGGCTCCGATCCCTTTACAACGCCAGCCTCCATCAATCGGGTTCAGACCAACAACTCACTGTGGAAATCCCTCAGTGGGGTTCACGTTTGTCATCACAATGTAGCTCCCTTAGCTTTTCAATTCATCATCATCTTGCAATATTCAGGAATCTCAATGTCTTTTTAAACAGTGCTCTGGGATACTTCCTCCTCTTTACTTAGGTCTCCTTCATCCGGGCTCAGACCTCCATCACCTGTTTTCCAAAACACTTGTCACTTTACACCGAGACTTCCGAAGGGCGAGCACATCTTGCTGGGTCACTCTGTATTTCTATGGCAAGAGTAGATTTCCCTTTATCACATTCTATGCAGTGTTCCCCTCAGTAACACAGTTCACTTGACAATGTGTCAAAGACTTTTGACTGTACAAGGGGTTTTGACGCGACCCTTGTATGACCACTTTGACTTCTCTCGCTGACCTCCGCAGGCTCTCTTGGTTTCTTAGTTTACCATATCCTTCTTGTTCAGCGGGGCATTATTTAGAGTCTTTCGAATGAGCGCCCACGTGGCATTGAACCACTTTAACTTTGATACCTCGTTTGTTCATAAAAGACCTTTGTCTATTATGTTCTTTTCTTTACGCAAATGTTGCCGCTGCAATCTGAGCTTAACACAGTCCACTCCACTATGAGTTTCCTCTCACTCACTGGATATGCTGAACTCGTTGGCTTTTCTTCTCCTGGAGTCAAGGATGGCACCACGGCGGCAGGCTCTTTTCCCCACCCTGGCTATCAGTGTGGGAGGGCTCCATGTTCTGTTGACATCTGCCACACCAATCGCCAGCTGCACTTCCCGGTCTTACTGTTCCTTTGGGCTTCGCGGGTCTGGCTTGCAAAGAGCAAGGGCAATTCCCTCCTTCTTGTTGAACCCCAGACCTGGGACCCTTTAAAATGAGGTAGCAGTACTTAGAGATGGATGGGGATGCAGAGCTTACTCATACATCAATAATGAGACCGACCCAGGAAGTTGGCAAAACACAGTACTGTTTGATTAACAATTATATAAAACAGGGAGATACAACGATCATCTACGGACGTTCGCTCGATTTCTCTCAAACATAATATGAAAAAGCAACATTCTTATACTAAAAATTCGTCATTTGTGATGTCATCCTACGTGGCAAAATAGAAAAACCTACTAGGGAAAGTGATTAGCTTTCAGGGAACATCTAAATATACGCTCTATACAGCCGGGAGTAGTGATTGGGTCTCTAAAATCAGGTGGACTAACTAAGCCCATCCCAAGTGCAAGTCATCTTCTGTGTCATACTAATACACAACACCCTATTGGCTTCTCAAACTATAGGGTTCCTTACTACGTGGCCCTCTATAATTGGTTGCCACACTTGTACCCTTCTGGAATATTCCACTCGCTAGCAGGACGCAAGGTGGTATCCCAGGTGCTGGGCGGGTCAGTCTGGTCATGCCTCCCCACCCAATTAGCCCTCATCCATCATCACTCCTGCTGTCTGCCATTCAATTAGTTCTTTGAACTTGGCCTTGCCAGGTCTTACTGTACCTGAGAATAAAAGGGAGTGTGGCATGGTCTTATCTTCTAGTTTCTTTGTAGCTTGACCCAAAGTCTATTTTCATCGGACCATGTGAGTGTAGACCACGTTTTGAGCTCTTTCATTGCATAAAATACTATCAAATGATGAACTCTTGGCAATATCAGTGTTTTTCCATTACACCTCAAACAGGAGTTTGCTTCTTTCTCATGTTCATGTAGCTTCTTGAACAGACAGTCAGGCTCACAGCGACCCCAACTCTTGACACTGTGCCAGCCAGCCTTTCTTGAATTCTCATTTGCCATCAGCTATTTTATTCAACTATGCCATACTTCAAACCCTTTTCATTCACTGGGTTTTCAAGTTTGCTAAAGTGCGTTGTGGAACATCCAGATGCTATATCTTCCTATGAATATACATTGGCGCATCGCCTGCAGTCTATTTCACTATGTAGCCAGCCTTATGACTACTTCATCTACTTGCATTACAGCATCTGTACAGTTATAAAATGATTTCATAGTTCCTTCAGTGCTTCTTTGCACAAGCAATCTTCATTTCGATCCCAAATTGCTGCTTTACTTTGATACTTCATCATTAGACTCTCGACAATGTCTATATTCTCTCTCCATTGACATCCTTTCTGGGTGCATCAGTTCTACTCCGCATGACATCACCAGTCTTCTTTCTCATCCATTTTCAACTTCTTCCAGAAGACCATTATTTCTTTGTGCATGTATATAAGGTTTTCTCAATGGATACCTTTTCTCAAGAACTCTTTGCGGTATGGGCACACTTACTGACACTGCACATGTCGCAATTTCCGGTTCCCAACATATGGGCAACCTATGGGTGGGGCATTTGGTAGAGGTACTTGGCTCTTCTTCTACACTTCCCCCTCTGGGCGATTCATCGACCACTCTCTCATCAGTTTTCACATCTAGACATCCTCTTTTGAAATAGTGCTTCTTTGGAGACAATGGGGGTCATTACGACCTTGGAGGTAACCATGCCGCAATTTGCAGCATGGTTACCCCCTTACCGGGTACCAGGTCCGGGTTCCTGGAATGAGGAATTACCGGGCCATTCCAACATTGGAGGACCCAGTAATTCCTCATTCAAGGAAACTGGACCAGGTACATCCCCATTCCCATTCGAGCCCCCATAGGGCTCAATGGGAATGGGGAGGGAGCTAACAACGGGCCCGTTAATAACATTAATAATGGGCCCGTTGTTAGCTCCCTGGTCTGCTAGCAGGACAGGTGCCCTTTGCGGGTCCCACGAGCAGACTCGTAATGGGGCGGTAAGGGTTTGACAGCTCCGGCACCATTACTGGCGCCGTTAACCCCTTACCGCCAAGGTCTTAATGACCCTCCATATCTTTACAACTCCCTTTAGGCATCCTGCTGGTTTCACATGCTCATCAATGCTCAAGGTCATGTGACTGCATTGTCCATTCGGACTGCAGTAGATCCATCTTTCCACATACTTCTTGTGGTTCTTTGGATATAGGAACTTCGTTCCGTCAGGTGCATGAATACTGGCTTTCACATAGTTCTGATTTCTTCTTCTGTCAACTCTTTGGGTTTGAACTTAGATTCAACGTTGATCACAATGTTCATTGCTACTGCTTTCTTTGCAGTCTTCTTGCACTGGGTAATTATTATCCTGATCACACAGGATCCAAACATGATCATCACCAGCAGGGCTCCAAGAAACTTGAAAATATTTGTCATCCATTGTGCAACCCATGTGAAGATTGATGCAAACCCACTGTCATCTGCAATGTCTTCTACTTCATCTTCCATCTTGTTGTGCATGTTTGTCAGCATCGTTATAGCCTCTCTCAAGGTACCATTCTCGTCATTGTGGGAAGGTCTGAATTTGCAACATTATTCTCTGTTTTTGTCACAAACACCTCGATCCATTGCTGTGATCATATCCAAGACATATCTGTCCTGGAGAGTCCTCAATTGTATGGCTCTCAGCTCTTCTTTGATCGCTTTGAATCCCTTTATGGTAGTGTTGATGATCTGCAAAAGGTCCCATCTGGTAATCTGCAACCACTTGGCATTTGCCATTATCTGGATTCCAGGCATAAATATTGTCGCAAACACTGCTGAAGTCTTTCTGAACAATCTATGTTCATATGGAATAGTATCAAAAGCTTCTTTCGATTTGGCTGAGAAATATTTTTTCCTCTTTGTTCGATTAAGGAATTCACTTGATCTCTTTTTTCTCAGATGTGCATCTGCTTCTGGAAATCCTCCAATGTTTAGGTCACTCGTAGGAATTACCAACGCTGGAACATGGACAATCACTATAGAACATAGTCCTCCCCAATTCCTGGGCAGCTTCACGTAAGATGTGGATCCGCAGGCCCAGTAGTGATCCATTATCACCACTGTCCCATCCTTCATTCCTGGTACATCGAAGATTCGGCCACACTGCTGATTCTCCACAACTTTTCTTGTCCAGTATTTCTAAAGCATGGCTTTGCACTAGTCAAAGGCACTATCTGCAACAGGCCTCCTTTGTCTTCGACCCACATCAGCAATTTCGCAAGCCTCGGCCAGAGAGGTTTGCACCTTTTTTGCACAAGATCTATAACTGGTTTGTGATGACCAGTTACTGCTAAAGCACTGCATACGACTATGCCTTCTTCCCAACCATCTGGAGAAAGTACTGTTCCCCAGATCCGCCTCAGGCCTCTTTCCTTGTAACTTCATATTTCTTCATCAGTCTTTCCTTGTCACTTGAGCTTCCTGTTTGTCTCCCATCTAATTCCTGCTCACTTCATGCCAGGCTGTTCGTATCTTATCACATGATTTCTGGTGTGTGCTCTTTCTCTTGTCTTTAAATCTTGAACATAATCATCTTCGTCTGGTGCTGACCATTCTTTCACCCATACCAAGGATGCTGTTTGACCCTGGAATTTACCTCTTGTATGACCGAGTGCAAGGTGAGTTAGGCATTAGCTGTCTGGACATCTATCTCTACACCTATGAATATCTTGGACTTTCCCATAGCATAAGGTAGGAGAGCACATACACAGAAATCCTCCCCAGAAATACTCTTTCCCACCTCTTTCATGTGTTGATACCACATGTTATTTCCCAAATGTGCTGTACTGTCTAAATAATCATTTAACTCATAATCATTTTCCATTGCACTTCTCTTAGGTCTTGTTCTCTGTTTTGCTAAAAGAGCTTGCATCTGATGATCATAAAGAATATAAAAAATGGACTGTCCTGCAAAGGAAATAATAGAAACACTTGACAGAGAAATCAGTGACTTTTCATGTGTCACTTATGTAGGGACAATCACATATGGCCTTGGCCTCCTTGCAATTACTGGCCCTACATAGGCCACCGGAGTAGGAAGGATCAAAGGGACTTTCTCTCTCTTAAGGTCAGTAAAATACATAGTGCAAATCAATAGGAGCAGAAAAATAACAATACATGTTGAACAGGCATATATTATGCACCAATACATTAAACCCCACCATCGGTGTCTCTCCACACGTCGTCGACTCTGCTCACTCTCTGGGATTGCATTATGTTCAATAGACCACATCATGCCTGTAATTACTTTTAAGGAAGGAAAAACTCTTTTTAATCAGTTACACTCTCAGGCAGCTGTCTTATTTGCTCTAGTATCGCTGACAGGAGTCGTCTAATCACAGGGCCATTTTTAGGATCTTGGAAAAAAGTGTGCACATCAGTGCTACGCCCAACAAGAGCAGGGTAAGCTCAGAGTATAAAAATGAAGACAGCAAGAATTAGTCTGTGAACATCAACATCAAACAATACCATGTGGCCGACTAAGAGAAACTCAGTGAGAAACGAGTCTGGAAACTGCTCCCTTTTCCAATTTTTAACTACGTGCTGTCGTTCAGGCAAAATCATGACACACTACCATCTTTCTAATGTCCATTTCCAAAAGATTCCTGTGGCTTAAGCAACAAGTTTGCACGCCTGCTATAATATCTAAAAGGAGTTTTCCAAGAAAAGCCACAGTCCAAATGCGCATTTGCATTTATCTACTCAGTAGTCTTTGCGTCCTTCTTCCTTGTCATCTATTGAGTCTGCACCTGCTAAACTTCTTCTTCTTGACTTGCTTCCGAATGGGGTCGGAGTGTGATGGTCCGACCAGCATACCACTTTACATCTCCCAAGTGAATCCAAGCTCGCCTCCCTTGAACCTTAACTGCTGATGGAGTAATGTCTTCCACTACAAACGGACCACTAAATCTAGGCTCGTGCAATTTTCTAGTGAAATTCCTAATTAGAACAGAGTCTCCGGAAAAAAGCTTAGGAACACATAGTTCTTTAAATCCAGTTGCTGTATTGTCTTCATCTGTGTCCTGAGACCGGCACCCCTTCTACTTGAGTTGATCTGAAATTACAGAGATACTAGCGGTCATACATGTTAAATATGCATGTAGCTCATTTTCCAACAATTCTGCAGTTGTCTAGGAATCACTTCTATTCCTCGATGGAGGATTCAGAGGTGTTCGCATCTGCCTCCCTGCAACTAGTTCATAGGGTGTGAGTTGGTGGTCCGAACCGGGCTGATTCCTTAATGCATATAATGCAAGGGGCAGGCAATGTAGCCACCGCTTCTTCAGTGTCAATTTAAGCTTAGCTATCCTTTCTTTGAGAAGATCATTGAGTCTTTCACATATGCCATTCACTTGCAGGTGATAAGCAGAAGAAAAGGTATGTTTAATACTTAGTAAAAGGCTGATCTGTTCAAATATCTCATTTACAAAATGGGGACCATTGTCAGACCTTAGCACCTCACATACCGAATATCACCGAATATGATTATGTAATCACGTTTCGACCAGGGGTCAGAAACGGAAAGGCGATGCCTTATCTCGTATGGGTATAGACAAAATGGTATATACAACTCCAGACCCAGTACCTATTGTACCTGTAGACAAACTCTTGGGTACCACGACAGCCTTAACTCAAGCAGAACTACGAGAAGAAATTCAACAGACAATGAATCCTGATGCTTTCCTCGCATGGCAAACTCAAGGAGAACAATATTCCATCAAGGACCATCTACCCTTTTTTAGGGATCGCCTATATGTACCCAAGAAGGAATTACAAAAGCATATTATTTCAGGTTATCACGATTCACTGATCGAAGGGCATCCTTGGATCGCCAAATCCCTAGCTAAGGTGAAAGAGAACTTTTGGTGGCCTACCTGGCGTAAGGACATCATTCAGTATATTCAGTCCCACGGTGTCTGCGCACAAAATAAATCACAGAAACAAAAACCATCTGGTCTCTTACAACCATTTGACATTCATCCAGTTCCATGGCACACTCTTTCCCTTGACTTCATAACTGAACTACCTCCCAGCCAAGGGTTCCACACCATCCTTGTGGTTGTGGACTTATTCTCGAAGATGGCACACTTTATTCCTCTCAAAGGCCTCCCAGACGCATCCATGTTAGCAAAAGTATTCTTGGAGGGCGTTGTTAAGCTACATGGCTTTCCTTCAGTTCTGGTCTCTGATCGAGGCAGCCAGTTTGTATCCAACTTCTGGAAAAAATGTTGTACTATGGTGCAGGCCGACGTTCGGCTATCTACCAGTCACCATCCCCAAATGGACGGCCAAACCGAGAGAACCAATCAGACGCTCGAGCAGTATTTAAGGTGTATGCTGCACCACGAACAAAGGAATTGGAAGGACTTACTATGGATAGACGAATATGCATATAACAATTCCTTGCATACAAGCACGGGACAAACGCCCTTCTATACCCTTTATGGCAGACATCCACATACCTCTGAACTAGACCTTCCAGCCAGCTTGGAAATGCCAGCGGTTAAGACTCTACACACAACCATTACTCAGGCTTTCAAGAAGGCGAAGGAACATCTTATTCATGCCAAAGAAAAACAAAAGAGATTCGCCGACCAACACCGGAAAAAGGCCCCTGATTATCAAGTAGGAGACAAGGTTTTGTTAGCCGCTAAATTCATACCCATCAAGGGAACCCGGAACTTTCATCCCAGATACTTAGGACCCTATAACATTAAGGCAATTATCAACCCAGTAGCCGTGAAACTGGATTTACCACCTAATCTACAAATCCACCCGGCATTTCATGTGTCCCTCCGGAAACCAATGCAACCCGGCACACGGATTGGGACACCACCTAAACCCATACTTGTTGACGAAGAACCAGAATTCGAAGTCAAAGATATCCTGGACTCTAAATATTCTAGGTCCAAGTTATATTATCTCGTCGATTGGAAAGGATTTGGACCACAAGATAGATCCTGGGAGCCCAGTGAGAACCTCCACGCACCACGTCTAATCAGGAAATTCCATCAGAACTTCCCAACTAAACCTGGGCCAGACAGAAGGAACACCGTGGGAGGGGCCTTAGGGGGGAGTGCTGTCACATCCCTCGCCCAAAACCCCCTCTGGCAAACCCATTGGCCAGGTGGAGTCAGGACTCGGGCCTCTAGAGCCTGGCATCCTCTTCAAAAGCCCTCCTGAAGCCAGTCCTTGCGCCTATGGCGCCAGGCTCATACACCATGAAAAACGTATGCTTGGGAACTATTTTATTGTGTTGTCAGCCAACATGGAGGCACCCACATAGCTTGGTTCCTAGGAACCAAGCTATGCGGTCCGGTGTTTTGGGTGTGGTAGCCTATGGACTACTTTTCCTGGACTATTTTGTTGGGGCTATTTAAACCGCACCCGAGCAAGACAACACGCTTCGCGTTACTTTGCAGTTTGCAACATGACGCTCACCGTGTCCAGCTATACCCACGAACCTCGGAGAAGCAGCACCTGCAAGGAGACAAAAGGAACATCATTACCAGCAGCATCTTACCTGCAGTCTCCATCTTTAGCTACTCGCAGCTCCTGAGAACAGCTTCCTTGAATCTGCACGCCTCCCGGCCTGAATGACCTGAAAGAGGAAGATAGAGGCAACATTAAAGAAAGCATAAGAGACATTGCAAATTACGAACTGGTCTAAAGGCTTACCTGGCTGGTCGCCTCTCGGCTGGCACCACTCTGGAAATTCTATACCTGCTGAAGAACACCACGACCTACAAGGAAAGAGGGAAAAAACAGGTTAGCAAAGGCAAGACAACGCAGTGCCGCGCATAGCGCTTCTTACCGCATCATAGCGCTTTTAATGCGCCATTATTTACCAGCGAGGCTCAACCAAGCCAGTTCGCCGCGCTGAAGCTCCGCATACCTAAGGGAGAAGAAGAGACATTATTAAACAAAGAAAGGCATGCAGGATAGCAACAATACTAAAGAACAGCTATAAGACCTACCTGAATGATATCAAACGGGCCGGCGTCAGTGAAGTAACTGGACCGCAAACGCCCACGAAAGACAACACGCCCCTGCAAAGAAGGCAGAACGGAGAGCATGCCTAACTCTACCACAAGGTGAGGAGAGGCCCCCAGAAGGGCTGAAATCATATGGGGGTGGAGGGAGGATACCTACCCGGGTCGGCCAGTCTTGAACACAGTCCTCCTGTATTTTCAGGCAGAACCTTCCCCGCAGACCACGTCTGGGCACCACTGAGAAGCATACCAGCGAGTAACCCGGCTGGGTGGCGTCCCTGCGAATACCATGTGAGTGTTGTGGGATGTTTTTACCCATGCATCCAAGCCCTACAATAAAACTGTGCAGTACTGGCATGGAAAACATCATGATGGCCAGAACTCCCCAGAGAGTGCACAGGGAAAACATGAAGAATAGGCTGCCACCCATTTTTGCCTATGTTATGAGCACAGGAGGGCAATGCCTAAAACCACCATTGGGCTACACACACAGTAGCTCAATAAGTAAGCAACTCAGAACTGTGGGGAATTCATTTTCTTAATCTCAAAAATGGTTGCATTACCAGTACTCACCACTATCAGAAAGCCGGCGTTTTAAAACCACCAGACTTTTGTGTAAAACTGAACAAATGAAACAAAACCAGACCAAGGAAAGACTTGCTAAGAGGTGGATACAATGTAAAACTATATTCTGAAATGACTTGAAGGAAGTAATTATTTAATGTATAGGTAAAAATTGTCAGTTTGATTTGAATGTAGAAAACTGGGAACAAAAAGTGACATTTAGCTGAAACCTGGCTTAATGAAACTGGATTCTGCCTGACAACTACCCCCGACAGGAGTTGAAACTGGATCAACAGCTGTGTTCCCTGCCAGGCCTGGCTGCATCCTGAGGTCACATGGCCCTGTTGATTGAAAGGGGAGTGGCAGCTGGGGACTACAGGGAGTTGAACAAAGGCCTGTCCTGGACTCAGGCAAATGTTATATTGGGGGGCCGTAAAGTGGCTTCCCCTTAGGGGAAACTGGGAGGGGCAGTGCCTCTGCTAGCAGCTGAGCTTGGGGGAAGTGGATAAACCAGTTATTCCACCCTGTGATGTGAGAAGCCACACCCCTTTTTGACCAGGGCATAATTTTAAAAAGATAGATAACTCATAGTGCAGACTTGTCAGAATTATATAAGTAATATCATTATTTTTGTGATTTTTCTGTGAACATTTTGAGAGGCGTTAGGACCCTGTGGTGTATTCTGGGGGGTTGCTAGCGGAAAATAGGGTCTCACTCCAAATGTCTGCATGTTAAAAATCTGACACTTCATCAATTAATGTCCATACTCCTTGCGCACATGTGTGTAATTTTGGGTAAATGTCCGATATTGCAAAACCAGTTAAAAAGCGCAAAATGTTGTCATTTTTTAATGCAAGCCCCCAGGAAGATCAGAGGCGGACAAGCATGGACCATAAGGAATATATAATGTGTACATGTAATTACAACAAATTGTATTTCTGGGAAGGATGTATTTGAATCAAATATAGATTTGTGGGCAAACTGACAAGGGGAGGTTCCTCTGACCATAAAACCTACAGCATCACTCTGACTCACATTTCCTTCCCCCAATCAAGGGAGAGAGGAGGAATTGGCCAATGACAAGTAGAGAGGGGCAGGTTTAGCTAGGCCCAGGCACACACCCATTTTCAAAACACATAAAAAGAGACTGCTGAGACAGGTAGAGACATTCAATTCCATTTGCTGCGGAGCATGCTGACCGACGACTTCACATCCAGAGATCAAGACTTCAAATCCATCAATCTCCAAAGACCAGAACTTTACTTCAGAACTTAAAGCAAGAGCCTAAACCCACAAACTGAGAACTCTTCTCAGCAGACATCAGCAACCTTAAAATCATTTGCGAACTATTCCACAGCCGGGCGAGCTGTTTGAATTCTTTTGCCAAGAACAATTGCCAGATACCAGACCAGAGATCCAGAGTGACCCAGACCGCTGTGAGCAGAACCAGAGAGCTGACCCAGATCACTGTGAAGTGCCGAGACCAGAACCGGAGTCCAGTCCAAAACCTGACCAGATCCATGGCGAGGCCTATTTCAAATTTATATTGTGAGTACCTAGCAGAACTGTGCAGAACCAATCTCTTAGTTAAAATAATCTAATCCAAACTATTTTAACCTAAGTAGAACAACCTCCTAGAAATCGTGTCATCTGTCATTTGTAAAGCTGCACAACTGTGACCTGTCAATTCTGAAGCTGCAAGCTGTCACCTGTCATTTTGAGTTTACTTTAAATCCGAAAAACTACCTTTATTTAATCGTCCATATCTCTGATACCGTGTGGGCTAGGAACGAAATTCAACTTTCATCTGAAAGCTTAGAATCTAGGCTTTCCAACGAACCTAGAACCTACTCCCTATACTTTTTCCGCAATCGCGAGACACGCACTCGCGAAATTTACCGCGATTTGCGATTTTGGCTCAATTTCTCCACTTGTCAAAATAGCAGCTCCATTCTTTCTTTTGTTAAAATCCGTTTGCAACTTGGTAATAACTCATAGAGCATTGCTAAAGTGAGCCTGAACTAATACCAACATGCATCTCCCACTCACCCTGAATCTCTAGAGGGAATTAAAATCATTGGCACATTTTCCCATCCATTTGAAAAGCATTTTGGGCCTGTGTTTCAAACTCCTACCTGTTTCCTCTAAGCTTGCTGGGGGGAATTGAATTTCGTATTGTATTTGATTGCATTCCTGAGAACTGTGTGTGTTACTTCCATCTCCTTCCATTTCTTACATTGCATAGGGGAGGGGGGGTGAATTGCCAGAGAAAAAGTGATTATCTTATCTTTTGCTAAAATCATATCAAGTATTTCTGCACTGCATTTTATTCCTCATTGCTTTTCCCTTGAAATCATAAAAGTATTTTTGCTACTTTATCCATCCTATACTAACTCCTCATTGATTATAAAGAAGTGTGCTAGTGTCAGATTACCCATTGTTGATTAACATTATATTTATAAGGGCGATATCGATTATTAATTTATTAAAAAAGCGTGGTATCTATATTTTGTTTAATTTCTCAAATAAACCTTTTAAACTTGCAAAACAGAACTACTTCTTGGCTCAGTGGGGTCAGGGTGATTCTAAGAGAGGAGTGTTATATAGGGGTATTCATCCAGCACTCATGAACTGGACAAAAAAGAAATATCAATAAGGGTTTCCATTCAGTATCCAAGACTAGGCATTGACTTAGCTGTAGTGTTGAATTGAATCCTCTTACAAATTGGGGGCTCGTAGCCGGGGATTCCGGATTAGATCTATCACTTGTGCAGATTAATACAGTGTGCTAACTGACAAGATACATACATCTGGTCGGATCACCACGCTGTGTTACGCTGTAAAGCACTCCTCAAAGGAACGCTCTAAGGAAACGGTCTGTTTTGCAAAAATAAAATACAAACTTCTGTAAGTCAGGAAGGAACTCAAATTTCAGAATGACGACACTGGTAGACATCAAAATAGCCAGAGAGCACTTCTTACATAAGCTATTTGTGAGAGGTGAGTGGACTCATCAGGACCAAACGGTCTGGTTGCAGGCAATCGCGCAACAGGTCACTGAAAAAGGGTCAGATACATGGAGAGATCAGGGTCCCCTACATGTGGCCCTGAGTGAACTATATATGGCCCCTGAAGCCAAAGAGGAACATAACAAGATTGCCAGGATAGCGGCATAACTGTACCTGTATATGGGAGTCATACAGAATAAATGTGCTGAAGGCCAAGATCTGGCAAATAGGCAACAGATGGCGTTAGAGAAGGCCCAATCTGATCTGGACTCTTCTGAGCAGAGGCTGCTCAGAAGCCAGGAGTCAGAAAAGGACAGCAGACAGTACATCACTAAAATAAAGGAGGATATGGATGTGCTGCAACAGGAAAAGGCGGACCAGGATACCAGATTTCTGGCCTTGCAGAAGGAGTACCAAGAAGGTTTGGACTCCCTACTGCAGAGCCAGAAAAAGCTGGAGCAACAATTAGATTTCAATAGGGCATGTGCCGAGCAGGTAGTCACCCTGCAAAGCCACCTAGATAGGGAGAAAGCAGAGAGCAATACACTGATTTTGAAAGATCTGGATACCCAGGCAGAGTTTGATCAGGAGCGCCAGAAAGCTGGTGCCTTCCAAAGGCAGAGGGACGACCTGGCGGCACAGATGCAGGCTCTTAGTCAGGAAAGGGATACCTTAGGCCAGGAAGTCTGCCACTTAAAAAGGAAAATGGAAGAAAATCACCTGGCCCTCCAGGGACTGGGTGACCTCCAAAAAGAACACCAGAACTTGTTAGAGCACACCAGGAGGGTGGAGGATGCTCTGGCAAGAAAGGAGCAGGCCAATAGGGACACAGCTCAGGAGGTAACCCTCCTGCAGCAGAGACTGGCCCAGTACTCCAGGACCAATCAGGAGGCACAGAGAGAAAATGAGGCTCTCTGTCAGCACAATGATAGGCTCCAGCAACAGGTAGCGATGCAGGAGAGACTGATAGTCTAGTAAGGCCTTAAGCGAGGAACTGAAAGCGCAGGCCCTTGCATTGCAACAGGAAGCAGGGGCGGATAGAGATGAGGTTCGCTGGGAAAGAGAAACTCCTGAGCATAACCTCAGGAGCCCTAGTACCAGAGGCCTTCATCTCTCCCAGTCCCTGGACTCTGCCACCCCCATATCCCCTCGCGCACATGAGCCCAGGGCCACGGGGATGGCAGATTACTATCCAGCTAGAAGTATGGGGCTCATAGGCCAGTACCTCTCAGGAATGGATGGGCGGGCATCCGGGTATGGGCACCCAAGCACAGTGCAATTTAGTGGGGAACCCCAGGAGAGTAGGCCCATTAAGGGCATCCTGAAAACCTCTGCCCAGTTAGGTCAGTGGGGGGGTACCCATCAAATCCTGGCAGCAAGGAGGGATCTGAAGACTCCTCTGAGCATTACAGGACACAGGAGACCAGGTCCCCACATTCTGCCAGCCATTCCCAGGCTCGCAGAATCCGGGAAAACCTGGAAGATCAGACGGGCACTTTTGGGAGCAGCGCTTCTGAGTCGGAGGATGAATGGACCAGGGTTACCCGAACCAAAAAGGCCAATAAGGCAAAAAAGGACCTTGCTTAAGGACCCATTGAAACAAATAAAGGCAATAAGGAGTGTCATCACGCCTTATCATAAGAACGCCAAGTATTCTGTTTGGGAACACTCGGAGCTCTATGAGCAAATGATGGAGACTTTCCATTTGAAGGACAGCCAAAGCTGTATTCAATATGTAAAGTGGACCTTCTCACCAGAATACTCCAGTTTCTTTGCGGGGCTGGAGGATCAAAACCATTCAAGGTGGTCCACATACAGGGCGGCCATCTTGAAACATTTTTCTGTGCACAGAAATCCTCAAGAGGCTCGCAAGGCAGCCTACAATTTGCAATGTGGGGAGGATCAGGCCCCACAAGAGTTTGTGCAAGAATTAAAGCGTGCTTTTGCGCAGACCACCAGAAGGGTGCGCACAGACAGCAAAGAGTTTGTCAATACATTTTTCCATGCTCTCCCTACATATATAATGACCCAGCGGGGGGCGTGGCTAACTGGCATTGGAATAGGACGTGCCGCGTGAGGAGCTCCCAATGATCCGACTCTATTTTTGCCAAATTTACCTACTAAAACTGCAACGAGCGCCTAGAACTTCGAGGGTCAGGTGTCGGAAGCTGCAAGATACGTGAAGCTCGCTGGAGAAGCTCATAGCCCCTGAGAATCGTGAGATATACATGGTTTTGTCGGTGCGATTGTGGGGCTGCTGCGACACCAAGATGGCGGGTAACAAAGGAAAGGCCGCCGAGGGGAAACGAAACTGATTCCCTGGACCTGCGGGACACGGCTGCGGTAAATGTGTGGAGAAGCAACACAATTGGGTGATATGGCAGAGTGGTCGAACCTACGAAAGCGCCCGGCCTGATATACGCGAATGGAGCCTCGGCGATCTGACCGTAAGAGGGGATGACATTGGATGCTTGGGTGTCGAGGCCTGTGGAAGTTGTATGGGGAGTGCAAAGCCATAGCCCATCCACAAGACAATCCGATGTGCCATCTCTAATGTGCGTCTGGCGACCTGAAAACCTGACCATTGCCGGACCGAGGACGGTGCGACAGTAGCACTAAAGCAAAGGCGCACATGAGCAGTGAGAAAGCGCCATGTCGGCGAAAGAGTTGAGAGCTAAGACCAAGCAACCCACGATGGAGACTTTCACGAGAACGCAACGGACCCCCTCAACATCTGTGCAGAGCGCGATCGAGACCCCTGCGGAGGATGCCCCTGATGGGGACAAGCACCAGATCCTTGAAGCTATAACGGGGCTAAGCGCCAAATGGGACTTGGCAATGGTGGAGCTACGCACAGCTCTGGAGCATAAGATCGATGCCGTAGGCACAGAACTCACCCTTCTTCGCCAAGATGTTAGGGCACTTGCAGAAAGGACCAGCGGGTTGGAAAGTGGGGTGAGGATTAATACAGATGTTAGCACGAGCAATGCGAAGGAGATCCATGTCTTAAAACAACAGGTCGCTAACTTGGAAAATCGGGTGGAAGAGGCGGAAGGAAGAGCGAGGAGAAACAACATTCGCGTGGTTGGCCTTCCGGAGGGAGAAGAAGGCCAAGATCCCACAAACTATGTTGAAAACATGATCCTGCAAGAGATCGGAGCTGGTAATCTCTCGCAGGGATTTACGGTGGAGAGGGCGCACCACGCCCTGATGAGGAAGCCCCGGCCGGGGGCCCCACCAAGACCGATCATCGCAAAGATCCTAAATTACAGAGATAGAGAGAAGATCCTCGAATACTTTCGTAAGGGCGGCACGATCAAGAGAGCATCTACTAACATCACAGCGTATCCGGACTACACGATGCTGGTACAGAGGTAGAGGTACAGCTATGTAGCCGTCAAAAGGAGGCTGAGGGCAGCAGGAATCAGATATATGCTTCTGTACCCGGCACGGTTGAAAGTGCTACATATGAACAAAGCGCTCTTTTTCGATGCCCCCGAGGATGCTGTCACATGGTTGGACCTGCAGGGCTGCCCGGAACAAGAAGCAGATCGGGATCGGCAGGACCACACCAAATGAAAATCCAGTAAGGAAAAGGACCCTGATTGTATGGAGAAGCTGTGCCTAACTAAACTTTTTACACGATCCGAGCCTGGTGCTCGATTCAGACTGGAATATAGTGAGTGTAACTGTAATCGGTAACGGTTTGGCAATCGATTGTGTAATGTTTCTTTGGGAGGAGCAACAGAACGCGGACGACCTACCCCAATAGACTATTAGTTTCAGCGGCCATTAGGGCGGCTATATCCTACTGAGCCTTGAGTAGAGGCTAGCGCTCAGCAGGGCTAGATGTGGGGATGCCTGAGATCCAGGAATGGAACTGGGCAACTGTTGGGGAGGTTACTGTTGGGGGAGGGGCGGGAGGGCAGAAAGTTGGGGGACGGGGAGTTGAGTGTGTGTGTGTGTGGTTATGGGGAGCATAAGTTTTGAGTTGAGCCTATTTGGGAGAACCAGCTGGCGGCACATGCGGTGCATGAAGGGACATAAACGATGGAGAATTGGGTGGGTGCTTATTAACGACCTATCGGGGACCTCAGGATAATAACGTGGAATGTTAGGGGCCTAAACAGCTACCTGAAAAGGAACAAGATCATGATGTATCTGAAAAGGCAGAAAATAGACATTGCATTACTACAAGAAACGTATTTGACGCGGGAGAAGTTGGGTCTAGTTAAGAGAAAGTGGAAAGGGATCGTAGTGTGCTCGCCATACTCTGCATATGCCCGGGGGGTGCTAATCTGGGTGGCATCGCATGTCCCGTTCAGATTGACACAGGAGGTGGCGGAAACGGATGGAAGGATGGCTATATTGCGAGGGCTGGTAGAGGGCAGGGAGGTATGCATAGTAAACACGTATGCCCCCAACCAAAACACAGCAGCATATTTCAGAGCCCTGAGTGCCAATCTTAGTGTGTGTATGGGAAGCGCGGTGATCTGGGGAGGGGACTTCAATTTTGTGTTGGATCCGGCGGTGGACAGGTCAGATGACAGGGTAAATAAGCCTAGCCCAGCGGCGAGAGCGTTGCGGACGATGCTAACAGATTTTGGTTTTACAGATGCGTGGAGGATGAAACACCCCACTGAGAGGCAATACTCACACTATTCGTCTCCGCACCAACTGCACACTAGACTCGATTATGTCTTTGTTACAGCAGATGTGATGGCCGAGATTACCCAAACCGAGTACAAGGCCAGAGTCCTCTCGGATCATTCGCCCCTGACCCTCGGTTGGCAATATTGCCCCCCGAGGGCGAAAATCCCTACATGGCGCCTCCGGGCGGAGGCGCTCAAAGACCCAATCTTTAGAGAAGATATAAGGGAGGAGATTGCCAACTTTTTTGTAGAAAACACTGGGAGTGTCGACTCTGCGGGCACACTATGGGAAGCTTTTAAGGTGGTGATGCGGGGGGCGGCCATTGCTAAGTCAAGAGGGTTACAGGGTGGAGTTTTGGCTGACCTACAGAGGGCGGAAACTGAGCTGGAAACAACGCTGAAGAGCGAAGAGGTAGACACGGAGCAGGTACTCCAACTACAGCAACAATGCGCAGGGCACTGGGAAAGACTCTGCAATCTTAATTATAAAAAATATGTCGAGAGGCAGCACGCAGGGGGAGACAAGACGGGCCGCCTTTTGGCCTGGCTGTACAAAAGTGAGACCCCTAAGTCCCCGATTAGGACCATTATTAGGGAGGACGGAGAGGAGGTGGCCACGCAAGAGGGTGTTAACAAAGAATTTGTGGAATATTACAAAGTGTTGTATGGAGATGATGAGATAGGTGACCAGCGCATGATAAACGAAACGTTAGAAGACATAGGGCTGCCCAAGATAAGCGACGAAGAGAGGGAGGAGTTAGATGAGCCAATCATGTTGGAAGAATTAGAAGAGGTAGTAAAGCAGCTGCCTACTTGTAAGGCCCCAGGGGCAGACGGGTTCCCCAGCGAATTTTATAAAGTATACAAGGAAGAAATCCCCTCCCCCCATGCTGGATATGCTGAATGAAGCGTTCAAGATAGGACGGTTGCCTGAGTCACTTAGAGAGGCGATTATAATACCGCTGCCCAAGCCCAATAGACCGGAGCACAGAGTTGGTTCCTACAGGCCCCTGGCGATGCTCAATCAAGACAGCAAGATTCTCACAGCTGTTCTTGCGAACCGATTGCGGAAAGTGATTGGTAGACTCATACATCCCGATCAGACGGGTTATGTCCCGAACAGGAACATTACACACAATCACAGGCGACTTCATCGGGTAGTCGAGTGGGGGGTCAAAAACGAGGGTGAGATGGCAATAGTGTCTCTAGATGCGGTCAAGGCTTTTGACTCGGTCAAGTGGTCATGGCTATTGGCTGCTTTGGAAGGGTATGGAATGGGGCCGTGCTATGTCAGGTGGGCCAAGATGTTGTATAGTGAGCCGCTCGCCAGGGTCCGAACTGGAGCGGTGATATCCGAAAGATGGCAACTTGGCAGAGGCACCAGACAAGGGTGCCCCTGGTCCCCGATGCTTTACATCTTGGCCCTGGAGCCTTTGGGAATATACCTCAGGGCACAATACGAAATGATTGTTGTTGAGGTGGGAGGGGAACAACACTTGATATCCTTGTACGCGGACGATCTGTTGCTATATTTACAACACCCAGAAGAAAACCTCTTATACATACTCGAAGTGCTGGAAAGGTATGCAAAGTTGTCGGGCATCTCGATAAACCCCCAAAAGTCTGTCCTGTCCCCATTAGGTAGCTATAGGGGGATCCCTGCAGGAGGTCTGCCGGTGCTACAGGTACCGTGGGCAATGCGCTCTTTTCGCTATTTGGGCATAGATATATATCACACGGCGCAGGACGAACACAGACACAATACGGAAGTAGCCGTTGAGAAAATCAGAAACAGCATGCAGTTCTGGGCAAGATTGCCCTTAGCGATGATGGGGCGGGGGGCTATGCTCAAGATGGTAGTTCTGCCCAGGCTATTGCATTACTTTAGCAATATCCCACACATAGTACCTAAGAAGTTTTTTAGTAAATTGAACTGCATGTGTAGGGACTTCTTGTGGCACGGTACCCGAAATAGGGTGGCGTTCTGGAAACTTCAGAACTTTTACGAAAAAGGAGGTATCAGACTGCCCCATTTTGAGGTTTATTATCTGGCAGGGCAATTGCAATATGTGGCTAAGTGGCTCTCCGATGAAGTGACCCCTGAGCACAGGGTACTTGGGCAGGACTGTGCCCCGTTTTATCTGAAAGAAATGATCTGGCTGTCCGAAACTGACATGAGGGGGCGCCCTGCGATGTTGAAGCTGGGGAGGAAAATTTGGCGTAGGGCTTGTCGCCTAATGGAGATCCCATACCCGTGCCTCCCGCAGGTACCGTTGGTTGCTTTAACAGGGGGGGATGATCAGCTAAGGGTGATTGTTAGGAACTACTGGGAATCGGTGGGGCTGGCGACGTTAGGCGATGTCTGGCAGGAGGGATCCATTAAGAAGTTTATAGAACTCAACGAAGAGGTGGGGCTACACACGGGGCAATACGTCACATACATTAGATTGGTGCGAATGATTAAGGGCATCTGGCCAGAAAAAGTTCTGATAGAAGAACCAGATGCAGTTTTGGAAACAATGTATGATATGTCTGAAGGAGGTCATGAGATCTCGAGACTGTATGAGATGGTGATGGCTAAGGTGGGGAAAGATTTGACGCATCTGAGATTGGACTGGGAGATGGAAGTGGGGGCCCCAATGGAGGATGGGATGTGGGAGCGTGCCCTGGGCTACCACAAAAAAGTATCTAGAAATGCCAGATTAAAACAAATTCAGCTGTATGTAACGCATACGGCATATATGACACCCTTGAGGATATCTAAGTTCCGAAACGCTGGCATACAAGTGTGTCCTAAATGTAACCTAGAAAACGCTGACATGACACATATGTTTTGGTCGTGCCCGATTATTAAATGCTACTGGAGTGATGTGGCGCATAAACTAGCTGATAAAGGGGTTACTCTGGTTATAGACACGGCTTGGGCCTGCTTACTGGGTGCGTTCCCTAAGCCGCGGAAACTCAAACATATTGAGAAACTAAGAAATCTGGCGTATGTGCTGGCGAAACGTAGGATCGCCATGGGGTGGAAGAAATGCCACAAACCTAAGGTGGATGTATGGTGGAAGGATCTACAGAAATGGGCGGAGGCTGAAACGGTGGCATGGCAGGAGGCGTGCAGCCGGGCTGATGAGGGGGAGGTGGGCACCCTATTGGCCTGGAAGGCGTTAATAACAGAATTGTTTGAAGTAACATCGAACCCAAATGACTCCGGAGAAGACGAAACTCAGCCGCATGTGCCAAACACTGTAAGAGATGGACAAATAGGCTCACGGGGGGAGGGTGGGATAATGGGAGCAGTGACTACGATCACTTGATGTGCAATTGAACCATTATGAACATGCTGCTTGTTTGGTTTCGTTGTTTTTTGTTTGTATAAAATCAATAAAAGAAATAAAAAAAAAAAATATATAATGACCCAGCTCGTGAGAGATTTTCATGAGAAAAGATCTTTAGACTGGGTCATTGAACAGGCTACCAGGATCTATGAGGTGGAGAAGCCTATCGAAAATAAAAATAACGCACCGAAAAACCCCAAAACCAACAGCACCCCTGCTGCTGCCAAGGTGGCAGAGGTAAAGGTTGCCCCCGTTTTAGATTTGGAGATGGGGGGGGCCTAAAAAACTGCCTGCACCAAATAATTCACAGCCCAGAAGGCCCTCGGGCCAGTCACAGACAGGGAGTCGAGGAGGTAGTCCCACAAATGGGGTCCCCCGCTCCCCTGACTATGTAAGTCCCCGCTACAAGGGAAACCGACCAGTCCTGGGTTATGTGTGGACTCCTCCAGCCCAAGGGGGGGGGATCTGGCCAAGCACCTAACCCAGGGAACTTCCCTCGCAACTTCCCACAGGAGGGCAGGAATTCTCCAAATCCTGGGCAGAACTTTTTCTCCAGGTATCCACCCAATTTCCAGCCCCCAAATCATCCATCCTTCTTTCCCCAATTCCCTGAGCCCAGACAACCTAATCCGGGAGAGGGGAGGCCAAGGGTGGAGGGGTACCAAAATCTTCCCAACCAGGGGTACTACCAGAGAAGGGATAGCTACCCTTCCCGGGGTCAGCCCAGGGGAGAAAATAGAGCCCCGTATCAGCCTGAGCGGGTTTCACAACTTGAGCGCCAGGTCCAAAATATGGCACGGGATCTGGGTCACATACTGAGGGCTCAACAGAACCCTCAGATGAGCATGCCACCGCAGAATGCCCCAAACTCTGGGCCTGGTGCTCCAGAACAATGACGGGGGCAGCACCCCGATAACCCACCGGTTCCCAGGGAGGAGGCACAAGGGGAAGGAGGGTGTAAAGCCTTGGAGGAAGCTTCCTTCCCAACTTGTAAACAGCCCCTGGAAAACCAGGAACCGGAAACAAAATCTCCTGCCCCTGAAAGCCTGCCTCCCAAGGAGCAGAGGGGGGGTAGGAGAAACAAAGGACCCAAACAGACCCACTTTGTGGAGGAGGTACTGGTCTTCCAATTTGAGGGAGAGGGATCCTCAGAAGATCCTGGGAAAAGGATCTTCTCCTTCAGAGATGGGGGAACTCCTCCCAAGGAAAAATTTGTCCCAAGGGATGCCAATTCAGACTGGGGAGATATGGAGACTGAGCTACCGCCGCCCATCATCTCATCCCATAACCGACAATACCAAAATCCCGTGGGTCAAACCCATCCTGAGGACTGCCTCCAAAAAGGGGGGGGTGGCCCAGAACCCAAAACCATTTCCAGTTGCCAACTTTTTCTTTCAGATTCCCAAGACTCTCCACCGAATTCTGCCCAAATCTCTTCTCTCGCCATGTCCAAAACCAGAAAGTTAGCCCACCAGTTGTCCAAAAATGTGCATTATCTGTGCCCCCTTGAGGAGAAGGAGGGAAGATACTATGCCCCGGTACAAGTACAGGGGCAGGGTACAATTTTGGCACTGGTGGACACTGGATCCCAAGCTACCCTTCTGTCCAAAATGGCCTTTGAGGAACTAAATGCAGGAAGGGGGGAGAATTACCGAATTCCTCTCACCTCTCTTCCTGGACAACTGCAGAACTTTGACGGGAAGGAAATTCCCGTTGAGGGGACTGCAGACTTGGACATTAAAATTGGGCGACACAAGGTGAAACACCCGGTCATAGTAGTGACTCCAGAGGGCACCCATTGTTTACTAGGGAATGACCTCTTGAGACGGTTGTCACCCCTAATAGATTGCGTAAACAAGGTCCTCTGGACCCAGACTAGCCGACCAATAAAATTAATACAGAGTGTCAACCATGTTAGTTTAAATGGCACCTGCCACATGGTTGAACAAAAATCTGACCAAGTAGAATTTCACTTCCAGAACAACCAAATTCCAGACTTGACAGTAATAGCAGTAGGACAACAGACTGGTGATGGGGGGGTCCTCTCTATTTCTGAAAATCAACATTCCTTCCAGTTTAAGGTGGTATTCCACACTGGAAGGAAACACCCTGAAATTCTTTACTAATCCACAATCAGAAACTCCCACTCCTATAGTCCAGAAAGATGTGAAATCAGCTCAGAGCCTGGCTGATATTCAGCAAATTGGAGAGCAGTTGTTCATCCCTGTCCAGTTAAATGATGGGAAGGACTCTGTTCTCGCTCGAGTGTGTGTGAACAACGGTAAGAGCTTCATCAGCGAAGCCATGTTCCGCCAACTCCCAAAAGATCCAGCCATTCCCACATTCAAACTGATAGACAAATGGGAAATGGACCTGGAAGCACCTAATTCCAAACATCTCCTGCCAAGCAGGTGTATGCTCAAAATCTCCATTGGCAACAAGAGCATAGTCCATAATTGTTGGGTCGTGCGAGACGTCAATGCCGCCTTTTACTTAGGCAGTGACATTCTCAATCGCTTTGCCATTAGTTTGGACCTAATAAACTTCAAAGCTTGGTCCCGATTAGCGGATAATCCCATGGGCTTTGATGATCCAGAAAAAGCATTTAGGTCAGCTCAATTGCTACCTTATGCAGTTGAAATTCAGATCAAAGAGGAAGTCACCATCCCAGAAAGGCCCCGACAATTCTCCCTGGAAGTGAAAGTTAAAAGAGGACAAAAATTGCAAAACCCTGATGCTTATATACATCTAAATGCTTCTCTCCAACAGCAAGAGTTGGGGGTAAACCCGACTCCATTAGTCAACATAGAACATGACACCATTCCAATAGAGGTGGATAACAGCGACTTAAAGAGTATTACTCTAGCCGCAGGCACCATTATTGGAATGGCGATTGATGACCGACATTTCTCCATTGATTTAGTAAATGAATTTTTAGGACCAATCCCCAAGGACTGTTTTGACTGTGACAGTGAGGACAATGCAACACCAGACAGGATTTTCACCCGGCATGGGGGGAACTTCCTGGTGTACATGTCTTGCCCTTATGGTAAGGAAGATGTGACTTGTGACTTCAGGAGGGATGAGGTGATTTTTCAGGTCCATGAGGGCTGCCTTTCCCACCTGAAGCCTCCGGTCCAAATCAGCACTCTGACCAGGGACTTCTCCACCCAGCTGGAGGAGGCCGCTGATATAGCCAAACCAGAAGTCTTTCCAGGCTTCAGGCAGATGGTGGAAGAGAGAGTCAACCTAGCCGATGCCTGTGTGACTCTGGAACAGAAGCAAAAGTTGAAACAAGTTTTCTTGGATTTCCAAGATCTCTTTGCGGTAGACTCATATGACTGTGGTCGCACCGACATCCACACCACAACAATTCCCACGGACCCTGGAATGACTCCAGTGTTTGTGAAGCAATATCGCTTGCCTCTTGCATCCATGGAGTCCCTTACTGAAATAATTAAGAACCTTGAGTCCCGGGGAATAATCCGTCCAGTCTACAGCACTTTCAATAATCCGGTGCTGGGAATATTGAAGCCAAACGGCCAGTGGAGACTCTGCGCCGACCTTAAGGAGCTCAACAAACGGGTCCATACTTCCTGATGGCCTCTGCCCTAGATGGACCAAGGGCTGGCCCAGATTCAGGGGTCACAGGTATTCACAGCAATAGACCTGACCAATGGATACTGGACCGTGCCTGTCAGTAGGGATGACCAATACAAACTGGCTTTTACCTTTGGGGGCCAGCAGTACACATGGACCCGGACTCCCTTCGGATACCTCAACTCCGGCAATGAATTCAACATTTTCCTACATAAGGCCATGCCCGACCTGGGTGCGAGGGGTAACCTGGCTTATGTAGATGATGTCCTCATCAAAAGTTCATCTGTGGAGGAACACATAGCGGAGATCCGTTATGTTCTGACACAGTTGAGGGCCGCCGGAGCAAAACTTTCCTTTCAGAAAGCACAGTGGTGTAGAACCCGTGTTAATTTCTTGGGGCATGTGATTACTCCTCAGGGTCTCTGTCCCCAAGAAAAGAAAGTGGAAGCACTCCAGAAACTGAAAGACCCCACAACTCTGCAGGAACTAAGGAGCCTCCTTGGACTGACTAATTACAGCAGAAAGTTCATTGAAGGCTACGCAGAGATCACTAGACCCCTGATTCATCTCTTGAAGGGGGGGTGTCAAGTGGGAATGGGGTCCAGAACAATCCGAGGCGGTAAGACAACTCAAAAGAAGCCTCTCACAAGCGCCTTGCCTAGCTTACCCTGTCAGAAACAAGCAGTTCTTCCTGGAGACGGGGTTCTCTAATACGTGCTTGACGGCTGTATTATACCAAAAGCATGATGAGGTCAATAAAGTAATCTCCTATGCGAGCAAAACTTTATCCTCTGTGGAGGAAAAATTCAACGATTGTGAGAAGGCACTCCTGGCAACGGTGTGGGCATTGAAGAATTACCGCCCGTTTATCCAGGGGGAACACATCATAGTGGAGACTCCACACCAGCCTCTGCAATATCTCCAAAGTGACAGAATCCGGGCCGGAAATGGGAGTATTTCCCGAATTACTTCCTGGATTCTGTCAATGCAAGGCTTTCCTGTGGAGGTCAGATATGGTCAAAACAAGAAGAGTCCCCTCGCGCAAGGTCTGGCTGACTTGCATGATTGTGCCAGAGAAAACTGTCTCGAGGACGA
This sequence comes from Ambystoma mexicanum, assembly GCF_040938575.1. Classification (NCBI taxonomy): domain Eukaryota; kingdom Metazoa; phylum Chordata; class Amphibia; order Caudata; family Ambystomatidae; genus Ambystoma; species Ambystoma mexicanum. The sequence continues at coordinate 190,154,100 of NC_090928.1, read as the reverse complement.
AAGTCTAAAAATCAAGGACAACATGGAGGCATATCTTAATTCCTCACACAAAGTCTTTGAAGAAGACAAGTGTGAGGGAATGCCCACTGTCTATGTGGATGGATGCTCTTACCATGTTGACAACAACGGGGAGAAAGAACTGGTGGCTGGCGTAGGGAATGCATGGGTGAAGGAGTTTCCAGAACCCTCCGCTGGATACAAAATTGGTCCCCGAAGTAGTCAGGTGGCAGAATTGATGGCTGTGCATCAGGCCATCCTCACTGCTGTCCAACATCAACTCCACAAACTGGTCATAATCACAGATTCGGATTATGTACGGAACGGGTTCGTGGAGCACCTGGTCAACTGAAAAACCAGAGGCATTTTATGCGCTAATAACAAACCCCTGAAACATGGGAAGTTAATTGAAAATATTGATGATCTGGTCACATCGAATGGAATGACCATCTACTGGAAGAAGATCAAGGGTCATTCCAAAGTAGAGAGACCAGACAAAACTGGAAATGACTTAGCTGATCAGCTGGCCAAAACCGGGGCCATCCAAGGGGATCTAATAGAAATAGAGTTCCTGTTGGGGGAAATCCAGGTCACTGCAATCACTAGGTCCCAGACAAATGCTCACAATGATCTTTCAACTGCACAATGGAGTAAGGAGACCCCTGATGCTGATTTAATTACAGCTCAGAAGAGGGATCCAATTATTGATAAGTTTTACCAACACCTTGAGGACCTTGAGAACTTTCCCCTGACGGATACCGATTACATTGGGAAAGAGGACCTAAGAGTGTTGATGAAATGTCCAAAAATTTTCCGAATCCAAGACGGTTTGTCGGTAAGGAAATCCCAAGCTGGCCATGATCAGTGGGTGGTTCCTACCTCATTCCGAAGCCTGATGTTAAGTCACGCCCATGATGCGGCCACCGCCGGTCATAGGGGGTTTCACACAACACTGGAAATCTTAAGAGAGGTTGCATACTGGCCACACATGGGGCAGGACCTCGACCAATACTTGAAGGGGTGTCTTGTGTGTGCACAATTTCAGCCATCATCCCTCACACACCGTGCGCCTCTCCAAAAGAGGGGGATGACACTGCCATGGTCAGATTTGCAAATCGACTTTGTAGGCCCTGTGATTCGCTCGTCTAGAGGAAACAAGTACATGTTGACCGTTACATGCTTGTTTACCAAGTGGGTGGAATGTCTCCCAGCCCCAAACTGCAAGGCAGAAACAGCAGCTGCCCTGATGATTAACCACATCTTTTCCCGTTTTGGTCTACCTCAAAGGATTGAGTCAGACAGGGGTAGCCGCTTCACCAGTGAAGTAATGACGAAGATGTGGGAGATACTGGGGGTCAAAAGAAAGCTACATATTGCTTACCGGCCAGCTTCTTCTGGAGCAGTGGAGAGATATAACCGAACCATTGTGAGCATCTTAAAAAAGTTTGTGGCAGATTCTGGGCCAAGTTGGGATATCCGATTACCTCTGGTCCTAATGGCCATCAGATCTACCCCTTCATCTGCAACCAAAATGTCACCATTTGAGTTGATGACTGGACGCAAGATGGTGCTTCCCCAGCATTTGCTCTACAGAACCCAAGAGCCAACGTTGATAAATGCCTCCACAACTCATGAGTATGTGGAGAATTTAAGGAAACACCTCCAGCATGCTTTTGCCTATGCTCAGCGGAATCTAGAAAGATCAGCCGAGAGCATGAAGACCCACTATGATTTAAAAACTACCCGGAAGGAATATAAGGTGGGTGATCGGGTCTATCTATACAATTTCCAAAGGAACCAGGCCAAACGGAGAAAATTCTTGCCTACATGGAAGGGACCGTTTGAAATTATAGACAAGATCTCCCCTGTTGCCTATAAGATCTGCATCCCCAAAGGCAGTCTGACGGAAGGGGAAGACAAGTGGGTCCATATTAACCAGCTAAAGTGTTGCCATCCCAGGCACACTTTGCAGCAACTGGAGGAGTCCTCTGCAATACCAGAGGGGACCGCTCCAGATTAATTCAGTTCCAACCCTAAAATATCCCACATATAGTCTCTAAAATATTATACTCTTGTAAGCCACTGTCTTTGAATGATAACTTGTATCTCAAAAGTAAAATGTTAGGTATGTTAAAGTATAAAATGTATATGTTCGCCACACCATTAATAGTGGTGAAGAAATGTCTACGACTAGGTATTGCCGCTTTTCCTTTGTCGTCCTAGGAGAAAGAAAACCTGGAGACTGGCCAAGGAGGACGATCCAGAGACCGGGAGCAGAGACCCAAGGAGCCCGGGGTACCGCCCAATCCTCCCATCAGGACCAGCAAGGCGAACCGATTGATCGACTGGAGGGAGGAAAAGATGCTGAACTGTGCCACCTATGGAATTGGAAGAAGAGGAGGTGAACATCCCAGATATTGCGAGTTCCATCAGTGAAAGGACAGAATGGCCATCGCAAGAGGGGGGGCTTGTGGGATGTTTTTACCCATGCATCCAAGCCCTACAATAAAACTGTGCAGTACTGGCATGGAAACCATCATGATGGCCAGAACTCCCCAGAGAGTGCACAGGGAAAACATGAAGAATAGGCTGCCACCCATTTTTGCCTATGTTGTGAGCACAGGAGGGCACTGCCTAAAACCACCATTGGGCTACACACACAGTAGCCTGAAACCATTGGGAATGGCAATGCTGATTGCCATAAAAAGCAACTCAGAACTGTGGGGAATTCATTTTCTTAATCCCAAAATTGGTTGCATTACCAGTACTCAACACTATCAGAAAGCCAGCGTTTTAAAACCACCAGACTTTTTTGTAAAACTGAACAAATGAAACAAAACCAGACCAAGGAAAGACTTGCTAAGAGGTGGATACAATGTAAAACTATATTCTGAAATGACTTGAAGGAAGTCATTATTTAATGTATAGGTAAAAATTGTCAGTTTGATTTGAATGTAGAAAACTGGGAACAAAAAGTGACATTTAGCTGAAACCTGGCTTAATGAAACTGGATTCTGCCTGACAACTACCCCCGACAGGAGTTGAAACTGGATCAACAGCTGTGTCCCTGCCAGGCCTGGCTGCATCCTGAGGTCACATGGCCCTGTTGATTGAAAGGGGAGTGGCAGCTGGGGACTACAGGGAGTTGAACAAAGGCCTGTCCTGGACTCAGGCAAATGTTATATTGGGGGCCGTAAAGTGGCTTCCTCTTAGGGGAAACTGGGAGGGGCAGTGCCTCTGCTAGCAGCTGAGCTTGGGGGAAGTGGATAAACCAGTTATTCCACCCTGTGATGTGGGAAGCCACACCCCTTTTTGACCAGGGCATACTTTTAAAAAGATAGATAACTCATAGTGCGGACTTGTCAGAATTGTATAAGTAATATCATTATTTTTGTGATTTTTCTGTGAACATTTTAAGAGGCGTTAGGACCCTGTGGTGTATTCTGGGGGGTTGCTAGCGGAAAATAGGGTCTCACTCCAAATGTCTGCATGTTAAAAATCTGACACTTCATCAATTAATGTCCATACTCCTTGCGCACATGTGTGTAATTTTGGGTAAATGTCCGATATTGCAAAACCAGTTAAAAAGCGCAAAATGTTGTCATTTTTTAATGCAAGCCCCCAGGAAGATCAGAGGCGGACAAGCATGGACCATAAGGAATATATAATGTGTACATGTAATTTCAACAAATTGTATATCTGGGAAGGATGTATTTGAATCAAATATAGATTTGTGGGCAAACTGACAAGGGGAGGTTCCTCTGACCATAACACCTACAGCATCACTCTGACTCACATTTCCTTCCCCAAATCAAGGGAGAGAGGAGGAATTGGCCAATGACAAGTAGAGAGGGGCAGGCTTAGCGAGGCCCAGGCACACATCCATTTTCAGAACACATAAAAAGAGACTGCTGAGACAGGTAGAGACATTCAATTCCATTTGCTGCGGAGCATGCTGACCGACGACTTCACATCCAGAGATCCAGACTTCAAATCCATCAATCTCTAAAGACCAGAACTTTACTTCAGAACTTAAAGCAAGGGCCTAAACCCACAAACTGAGAACTCTTCTCAGCAGGCCTCAGCAACCTTAAAATCATTTGCGAACTATTCCACAGCCGGGCGAGCTGTTTGAATTCTTTTGCCAAGAACAATTGCCAGAGACCAGACCAGAGATCCAGAGTGACCCAGACCGCTGTGAGCAGAACCAGAGAGCTTACCCAGATCACTGTGAAGTGCCGAGACCAGAACCGGAGTCCAGTCCAAAACCTGACCAGATCCGTGGCGAGGCCTATTTCAAATGTATATTGTGAGTACCTAGCAGAACTGTGCAGAACCAATCTCTTAGTTAAAATAATCTAATCCAAACTATTTTAACCTAAGTAGAACAGCCTCCTAGAAATCGTGTCATCTGTCATTTGTAAAGCTGCAGAACTGTGACCTGTCAATTCTGAAGCTGCAAGCTGTCACCTGTCATTTTGAGTTTACTTTAAATCCGAAAAACTACCTTTATTTAATCGTCCATATCTCTGGAACCGTTTGGGCTAGGAACGAAATTCAACTTTCATCACCTGAAAGCTTAGAATCTAGGCTTTCCAACGAACCTAGAACCGACTTCCTACTTCCTATACTTTTTCCGCAATCGCTGGACACGCACTCACGAAATTTACCGCGATTTGCGATTTTGGCTAAATTTCTCCACTTGTCAAAATAGCAGCTCCATTTTTTTTTTTTGTTAAAATCCGTTTGCAACTTGGTAACAACTCATAGAGCATTGCTAAAGTGAGCCTGAACTAATACCAACACGCATCTCCCACTCACCCTGAATCTCTAGAGGGAATTAAAATTATTGGCACATTTTCCCATCCATTGCCATCACATTTAAAAAGCATTTTGGGCCTGTGTTTCAAACTCCTACCTGTTTCCTCTAAGCTTGCTGGGGGGGAATTGAATTTCGTATTGTATTTGATTGCATTCCTGAGAACTGTGTGTGTTACTTCCATCTCCTTCCATTTCTTACATTGCATAGGGGAGGGGGGTGAATTGCCAGAGAAAAAGTGATTATCTTATCTTTTGCTAAAATCATATCAAGTATCTCTGTACTGCATTTTATTCCTCATTGCTTTTCCCTTGAAATCATAAAAGTATTTTTGCTACTTTATCCATCCTATACTAACTCCTCATTGATTATAAAGAAGTGTGCTAGTGTCAGATTACCCATTGTTGATTAACATTATATTTATAAGGGCGATATCGATTATTAATTTATTATAAAAGCGTGGTATCTATATTTTGTTTTATTTCTCAAATAAACCTTTTAAACTTGCAAAACAGAACTACTTCTTGGCTCAGTGGGGTCAGGGGGATTCTAAGAGAGGAGTGTTATATAGGGGTAGTCATCCAGCACTCATGAACTGGACAAAAAAGAAATATCAATAAGGGTTTCCATTCAGTATCCAAGACTAGGCATTGACTTAGCTGTAGTGTTGAATTGAATCCTCTTACAAATTGGGGGCTCGTAGCCGGGGGATTCCGGATTAGATCTATCACTTGTGCAGATTAATACAGTGTGCTAACTGACAAGATACATACATCTGGTCGGATCACCGCGCTGTGTTACGCTGTAAAGCACTCCTCAAAGGAACGCTCTAAGGAAACGGTCTGTTTTGCAAAAATAAAATACAAACTTCTGTAAGTCAGGAAGGAACTCAAATTCCAGAATGACGACACTGGTAGACATCAAAATAGCCAGAGAGCACTTCTTACATAAGCTATTTGTGAGAGGTGAGTGGACTCATCAGGACCAAACGGTCTGGTTGCAGGCAATCGCGCAACAGGTCACTGAAACAGGGTCAGATACATGGAGAGATCAGGGTCCCCTACATGTGGCCCTGAGTGAACTATATATGGCCCCTAAAGCCAAAGAGGAACATAACAAGATTGCCAGGATAGCGGCATACTTGTACCTGTATATGGGAGTCATACAGAATAAATGTGGTGAAGGCCAAGATCTGGCAAATAGTCAACAGATGGCATTAGAGAAGGCCCAATCTGATCTGGACTCTTATGAGCAGAGGCTGCTCAGGAGCCAGGAGTCAGAAAAGGGCAGCAGACAGTACATCACTAAAATAAAGGAGGATATGGATGTGCTGCAACAGGAAAAGGCGGACCAGGATACCAGATTTCTGGCCTTGCAGAATGAGTACCAAGAAGGTTTGGACTCCCTACTGCAGAGCCAGAAAAAGCTGGAGCAACAATTAGATTTCAATAGGGCATGTGCCGAGCAGGTAGTCACCCTGCAAAGCCACCTAGATAGGGAGAAGGCAGAGAGCAATAAACTGATTTTGAAAGATCTGGATACCCAGGCAGAGTTTGATCAGGAGCGCCAGAAAGCTGGTGCCTTCCAAAGGCAAAGGGACGACCTGGTGGCACAGATGCAGGCTCTTAGTCAGGAAAGGGATACCTTAGGCCAGGAAGTCTGCCACTTAAAAAGGAAAATGGAAGAAAATCACCTGGCCCTCCAGGGACTGGGTGACCTCCAAAAAGACACCAGAACTTGTTAGAGCAGGAGGGTGGAGGATGCTCTGGCAAGAAAGGAGCAGGCCAATAGGGACACAGCTCAGGAGGTAACCCTCCTGCAGCAGAGACTGGCCCAGTACTCCAGGACCAATCAGGAGGCACAGAGAGAAAATGAGGCTCTCTGTCAGCACAATGATAGGCTCCAGCAACAGGTAGCGATGCAGGAGAGACTGATAGTCTAGTAAGGCCTTAACTGAGGAACTGAAAGCGCAGGCCTTTGCATTGCAACAGGAAGCAGGGGCGGATAGAGATGAGGTTCGCTGGGAAAGAGAAACTCCTGAGCATAACCTCAGGAGCCCTGGTACCAGAGGCCTTCATCTCTCCCAGTCCCTGGACTCTGCCACCCCCATGTCCCCTCGCGCACATGAGCCCAGGGCCACAGGGTTGGCAGATTACTATCCAGCTAGAAGTATGGGGCTCATAGGCCAGTACCTCCCAGGAATGGATGGGCGGGCATCCGGGTATGGGCACCCAAGCACAGTGCAATTTAGTGGGGCACCCCAGGAGAGTAGGCCCATTAAGGGCATCCTGAAAACCTCTGCCCAGTTAGGTCAGTGGGGGGGTACCCATCAAATCCTGGCAGCAAGGAGGGATCTGAAGACTCCTCTGAGCATTACAGGACACAGGAGACCAGGTCCCCACATTCTGCCAGCCATTCCCAGGCTCGCAGAATCCGGGAAAACCTGGAAGATCAGACGGGCACCTCTGGGAGCAGCGCTTCTGAGTCGGAGGATGAATGGACCAGGGTTACCCGAACCAAAAAGGGCAATAAGGCAAAAAGGGCCTTGCTTAAGGACCCATTGAAACAAATAAAGGCAATAAGGAGTGTCATCACGCCTTATCATAAGAACGCCAAGTATTCTGTTTGGGAACACTTGGAGCTCTATGAGCAAATGATGGAGACTTTCCATATGAAGGACTGCCAAAGCTGTATTCAATATGTAAAGTGGACCTTCTCAACAGAATACTCCAGTTTCTTTGCGGGGCTGGAGGATCAAAACCATTCAAGGTGGTCCACATACAGGGCGGCCATCTTGAAACATTTTTCTGTGCACAGAAATCCTCAAGAGGCTCGCAAGGCAGCCTACAATTTGCAATGTGGGGAGGATCAGGCCCCACAAGAGTTTGTGCAAGAATTAAAGCGTGCTTTTGCGCAGACCACCAGAAGGGTGTGCACAGACAGCAAAGAGTTTGTCAATACATTTTTCCTTGCTCTCCCTAAATATATAATGACCCAGCTTGTGAGAGATTTTCATGAGAAAAGATCTTTAGACTGGGTCATTGAACAGGCTACCCGGATCTATGAGGTGCAGAAGCCTATCGAAAATAAAAATAACGCGCCGAAAAACCCCAAAACCAACAGCACCCCTGCTGCTGCCAAGGTGGCAGAGGTAAAGGTTGCCCCCGTTTTAGATTTGGAGATGGGAGGGCCTAAAAACCTGCCTGCACCAAATAATTCACAGCCCAGAAGGCCCTCGGGCCAGTCACAGACAGGGAGTCGATGAGGTAGTCCCACAAATGGGGTCCCCCGCCCCCCTGACTATCTAAGTCCCTGCTACAAGGGAAACCGACCAGTCCTGGGTTATGTGTGGACTCCTCCAGCCCAAGGGGGGGGGATCTGGCCAAGCACCTAACCCAGGGAACTTCCCTCCCAACTTCCCACAGGAGGGCAGGAATTCTCCAAATCCTGGGCAGAACCTTTTCCCCAGGTATCCACCCAATTTCCAGGCCCAAAATCATCCATCCTTCTTTCCCCAATTCCCTGAGCCCAGACAACCTAATCCGGGAGAGGGGAGGCCAAGGGTGGAGGGGTACCAAAATCTTCCCAACCAGGGGTACTACCAGAGAAGGGATAGCTACCCTTCCCGGGATCAGCCCCGGGAAGAAATTAGAGCCCCGTATCAGCCTGAGCGGGTTTCACAACTTGAGCGCCAGGTCCAAAATATGGCACGGGATCTGGGTAACATACTGAGGGCTCAACAGAACCCTCAGATGAGCATGCCACCGCAGAATGCCCCAAACCCTGGGCCTGGTGCTCCAGAACAATGACGGGGGCAGCACCCCGATAACCCACCGGTTCCCAGGGAGGAGGCACAAGGGGAATGGGGGTGTAAAGCCTTGGAGGAAGCTTCCTTCCCAACGTGTAAACAGCCCCTGGAAAACCAGGAACCGGAAACAAAATCTCCTGCCCCTGAAAGCCTGCCTCCCAAGGAGCAGAGGGGGGGTAGGAGAAACAAAGGACCCAAACAGACCCACTTTGTGGAGGAGGTACAGGTCTTCCAATTTGAGGGAGAGGGATCCTCAGAAGATCCTGGGAAAAGGATCTTCTTCATAGATGGGGGAACTCCTCCCAAGGAAAAATGGGTCCCAAGGGATGCCAATTCAGACTGGGGAGATATGGAGACTGAGCTACCACCGCCCATCATCTCATCCCAGAACCGACAATACCAAAATCCCGTGGGTCAAACCCATCCTGAGGACTGCCTCCAAAAAGGGGGGGGGGGGTGGCCCAGAACCCGAAACCATTTCCAGTTGCCAACTTTTTCTTTCAGATTCCCAAGACTCTCCACCGAATTCTGCCCAAATCTCTTCTCTCGCCATGTCCAAAACCAGAAAGTTAGCCCACCAGTTGTCCAAAAATGTGCATTATCTGTGCAGGGGCAGGGTACAATTTTGGCACTGGTGGACACTGGATCCCAAGCTACCCTTCTGTCCAAAAGGGCCTTTGAGGAATTAAATGCAGGAAGGGGGGAGAATTACCGAGTTCTTCTCACCTCTCTTCCTGGACAACTGCAGAACTTTGACGGGAAGGAAATTCCCGTTGAGGGGACTGCAGACTTGGACATTAAAATTGGGCGACACAAGGTGAAACACCCGGTCATAGTAGTGACTCCAAAGGGCACCCCTTGTTTACTAGGGAATGACCTCTTGAGACGGTTGTCACCCCTAATAGATTGCGTAAACAAGGTCCTCTGGACCCAGACTAGCCGACCAATAAAATTAAAATAGAGTGTCAACCATGTTAGTTTAAATGGCACACGCCACATGGTTGAACAAAAATCTGACCAAGTAGAATTTCACATCCAGAACAACCAAATTCCAGACGTGACAGTAATAGCAGTAGGAAAACAGACTGGTGATGGGGGGTCCTCTCTATTTCTGAAAATCAACCTTCCTTCCAGTTTAAGGTGGTATTCCACACTGGAAGGAAACACACTGAAATTCTTTACTAATCCACAATCAGAAACTCCCACTCCTATAGTCCAGAAAGATGTGAAATCAGCTCAGAGCCTGGCTGATATTCAGCAAATTGGAGAGCAGTTGTTCATCCCTGTCCAGTTAAATGATGGGAAGGACTCTGTTCTCGCTCGAGTGTGTGTGAACAACGGTAAGAGCTTCATCAGCGAAGCCATGTTCCGCCAACTCCCAAAAAATCCAGCCATTCCCACATTCAAACCGATAGACAAATGGGAATTGGACCTGGAAGCACCTAATTCCAAACATCTCCTGCCAAGCAGGTGAATGCTCAAAATCTCCATTGGCAACAAGAGCATAGTCCATAATTGTTGGGTCGTGCGAGACGTCACTGCCGCCTTTTACTTAGGCAGTGACATTCTCAATCGCTTTGCCATTAGTTTGGACCTAATAAACTTCAAAGCTTGGTCCCGATTAGCGGATAATCCCATGGGCTTTGATGATCCAGAAAAAGCATTTAGGTCAGCTCAATTGCTATCTTATGCAGTTGAAATTCAGATCAAAGAGGAAGTCACCATCCCAGAAAAGATCCGACAATTCTCCCTGGAAGGGAAAGTTAAAAGAGGACAAAAATTGCAAAACCCTGATGCTTATATACATCTAAATGCTTCTCTCCAACAGCACGGGTTGGGGGTAAACCCAACTCCATTAGTCAACATAGAACATGACACCATTCCAATAGAGGTGGATAACAGCGACTTAAAGAGTATTACTCTAGCCGCAGGCACCATTATTGGAATGGCGATTGATGACCGACATTTCTCCATTGATTTAGGAAATGAACTGTTAGGACCAATCCCCAAGGACTGTTTTGACAGTGACAGTGAGGACAATACAACACCAGACAGGATTTTCACCCGGCATGGGGGGAACATCCTGGTGTACACGTCTTGCCCTTATGGTAAGGAAGATGTGACTTGTGACTTCAGGAGGGATGAGGTGATTTTTCAGGTCCATGAGGGCTGCCTTTCCCATCTGAAGCCTCCAGTCCAAATCAGCACTCTGACCAGGGACTTCTCCACCCAGCTGGAGGAGGCCGCTGAGATAGCCAAACCAGAAGTCTTTCCAGGCTTCAGGCAGATGGTGGAAGAGAGAGTCAACCTAGCTGATGCCTGTGTGACTCTGGAACAGAAGCAAAAGTTGAAACAAGTTTTCTTGGATTTCCAAGATCTCTTTGCGGTAGACTCATATGACTGTGGTCGCACCGACATCCACACCACAACAATTCCCACGGACCCTGGAATGACTCCAGTGTTTGTGAAGCAATATCGCTTGCCTCTGAGATCCATGGAGTCCCTTACTGAAATAATTAAGAACCTTGAGTCCCGGGGAATAATCCGTCCAGTCCACAGCACTTTCAATAATCCGGTGCTGGGAATATTGAAGACAAACGGCCAGTGGAGACACTGCGCCGACCTTAAGGAGCTCAACAAACGGGTCCATACTTCCCGATGGCCTCTGCCCTACATTGACCAAGGGCTGGCCCAGATTCAGGGGTCACAGGTATTCACAGCAATAGACCTGACCAATGGATACTGGACCGTGCCTGTCAGTAGGGAGGACCAATACAAACTGGCTTTTACCTTTGGGGGCCAGCAGTACACATGGACCCGGACTCCCTTCGGATACCTCAACGCCGGCAATGAATTCAACATTTTCCTACATAAGGCCATGCCTGACCTGGGTGCGAGGGGTAACCTGGCTTATGTAGATGATGTCCTCATCAAAAGTTCATCTGTGGAGGAACACATAGCGGAGATCCGTTATGTTCTGACACAGTTGAGGGCCGCCGGAGCAAAACTTTCCTTTCAGTAAGCACAGTGGTTTAAAACCCGTGTTAATTTCTTGGGGCATGAGATTACTCCTCAGGGTCTCTGTCCCCAAGAAAAGAAAGTGGAAGCACTCCAGAAACTGAAAGACCCCACAACTCTGCGGGAACTAAGGAGCCTCCTTGGACTGACTAATTACAGCAGAAAGTTCATTGAAGGCTACGCAGAGATCACTAGACCCCTGATTCATCTCTTGAAGGGGGGTCAAGTGGGAATGGGGTCCAGAACAATCCGAGGTGGTAAGACAACTCAAAAGAAGCCTCTCACAAGCACCTTGCCTAGCTTACCCTATCAGAAACAAGGTGTTCTTCCTGGAGGAAAAATTCAACGATTGTGAGAAGGCACTCCTGGTAACGATGTGGGCATTGAAGAATTACCGCCCGTTTATCCAGGGGGAACACATCATAGTGGAGACTCCACACCAGCCTCTGCAATATCTCCAAAGTGACAGAATCCGGGCCGGAAATATGAGTAATTGCCGAATTACTTCCTGGATTCTGTCAATGCAAGGCTTTCCTGTGGAGGTCAGATATGGCCAAAACAAGAAGAGTCCCCTCGCGCAAGGTCTGGCTGACTTGCATGATTGTGCCAGAGAAAACTGTCTCGAGGACGAAAGTCTAAAAATCAAGGACAACATGGAGGCATACCTTAATTCCTCACACAAAGTCTTTGAAGAAGACAAGTGTGAGGGAAAGCCCACTGTCTATGTGGATGGATGCTCTTACCATGTTGACAACAACGGGGAGAAAGAACTGGTGGCCGGCGTAGGGAATGCATGGGTGAAGGAGTTTCCAGAACCCTCCGCTGGATACAAAATTGGTCCCCGAAGTAGTCAGGTGGCAGAAATGATGGCTGTGCATCAGGCCATCCTCACTGCTGTCCAACATCAACTCCACAAACTAGTCATAATCACAGATTTGGATTATGTACGGAACGGGTTCGTGGAGCACCTGGTCAACTGGAAAACCAGAGGCATGTTATGCGCTAATAACAACCCCCTGAAACATGGGAAGTTAATCCAAAATATTGATGATCTGGTCACATCGAATGGGATGACCATCTACTGGAAGAAGATCAAGGGTCATTCCAAAGTAGAGGGACCAGACAAAACTGGAAATGACTTAGCTGATCAGCTGGCCAAAACCGGGGCCATCCAAGGGGATCTAATAGAAATAGAGTTCCTGTTGGGGGAAATCCAGGTCACTGCGATCACTAGGTCCCAGACAAATGCTCACAATGATCTTTCAACTGCACAATGGAGTAAGGAGACCCCTGATGCTGATTTAATTACAGCTCAGAAGGGGGATCCAATTATTGGTAAGTTTTACCAACACCTTGAGGACCCTGAGAACTTTCCCCTGACGGATACCGATTACATTGGGAAAGAGGACCTAAGAGTGTTGATGAAATGTCCAAAAATGTTCCGAATCCAAGACGGTTTGTTGGTAAGGAAATCCCAAGCTGGCCATGATCAGTGGGTGGTTCCTACCTCATTCCGAAGCCTGATGTTAAGTCACGCCCATGATGCGGCCACCGCCGGTCATAGGGGGTTTCATACAACACTGGAAATCTTAAGAGAGGTTGCATACTGGCCACACATGGGGCAGGACCTCGACCAATACTTGAAGGGGTGTCTTGTGTGTGCACAATTTCAGCCATCATCCCTCACACACCGTGCGCCTCTCCAAAAGAGGGGGATGACACTGCCATGGTCAGATTTGCAAATCGACTTTGTAGGCCCTGTGATTCGCTCGTCTAGAGGAAACAAGTACATGTTGACCATTACATGCTTATTTACCAAGTGGGTGGAATGTCTCCCAGCCCCAAACTGCAAAGCAGAAACAGCAGCTGCCCTGATGATTAACCACATCTTTTCCCGTTTTGGTCTACCTCAAAGGATTGAGTCAGACAGGGGTAGCCACTTCACCAGTGAAGTAATGACGAAGATGTGAGAGATACTGGGGGTCAAAAGAAAGCTACATATTGCTTACCGGCCAGCTTCTTCTGGAGCAGTGGAGAGATATAACCGAACCATTGTGAGCATCTTAAAAAAGTTTGTGGCAGATTCTGGGCCAAGTTGGGATATCCAATTACCTCTGGTCCTAATGGCCATCAGATCTACCCCTTCATCTGCAACCAAAATGTCACCATTTGAGTTGATGACTGGACGCAAGATGGTGCTTCCCCAGCATTTGCTCTACAGAACCCAAGAGCAAATGTTGATAAATGCCTCCACAACTCATGAGTATGTGGAGAATTTAAGGAAACACCTTCAGCATGCTTTTGCCTATGCTCAGCGGAATCTAGAAAGATCAGCCGAGAGCATGAAGACCCACTATGATTTAAAAACTACCCGAAAGGAATATAAGGTGGGTGATCGGGTCTATCTATACAATTTCCAAAGGAACCAGGCCAAACAGCGAAAATTCTTGCCTACATGGAAGGGACCGTTTGAAATTATAGACAAGATCTCCCCTGTTGCCTATAAGATCTGCATCCCCAAAGGCAGTCTGGCGGAAGGGGAAGACAAGTGGGTCCATATTAACCAGCTAAAGTGTTGCCATCACAGGCACACTTTGCAGCAACTGGAGGAGTCCTCTGCAATACCAGAGGGGACCGCTCCAGATTAATTCAGTTCCAACCCTAAAATATCCCACATATAGTCTCTAAAATATTATACTCTTGTAAGCCACTGTCTTTGAATGATAACTTGTATCTCAAAAGTAAAATGTTAGGTATGTTAAAGTATAAAATGTACATGTTCGCCACACCATTAATAGTGGTGAAGAAATGTCTACGAATAGGTATTGCCGCTTTTCCTCTGTCGTCCTAGGAGAAAGAAAACCTGGAGACTGGCCAAGGAGGACGATCTGGAGACCGGGAGCAGAGACCCAACGGGCCCGGGGTACCGCCCAATCCTCCCATCAGGACCAGCAAGGAGAACTGATTGATCAACTGGAGGGAGGAAAAGATGCTGAACTGTGCCACCTCTGGAATTGGAAGAAGAGGAGGCGAACATCCCAGATCTTGCGAGTTCCATCAGTGAAAGGACAGAATGGCCATCGCAAGAGGGGGGCTTGTGGGATGTTTGTACCCGTGCGTACAAGCCCTACAATAAAGCTGTGCAGTACTGGCATGGAAAACATCATGATGGCCAGAACTCCCCAGAGAGTGCACAGGGAAAACATGAAGAATAGGCTGCCACCCATTTTTGCCTATGTTTTGAGCACAGGAGGGCACTGCCTAAAACCACCATTGGGCTACACACACAGTAGCCTGAAACCATTGGGAATGGCAATGCTGATTGCCAAAAAAAGCAACTCAGAACTGTGGGGAATTCATTTTCTTAATCCCAAAAATGGTTGCATTACCAGTACTCACCACTATCAGAAAGCCGGGGTTTTAAAACCACCAGACCTTTGTGTAAAACTGAACAAATGAAACAAACCAGACCAAGGAAAGACTTGCTAAGAGGTGGATACAATGTAAAACTATATTCTGAAATGACTTGAAGGAAGTAATTATTTAATGTATAGGTAAAAATTGTCAGTTTGATTTGAATGTAGAAAACTGGGAACAAAAAGTGACATTTAGCTGAAACCTGGCTTTATGAAACTGGATTCTGCCTGACAACTACCCCCAACAGGAGTTGAAACTGGATCAACAGCTGTGTTCCCTGCCAGCCCTGGCTGTATCCTGAGGTCACATGGCCCTGTTGATTGAAAGGGGAGTGGCAGCTGGGGACTACAGGGAGTTGAACAAAGGCCTGTCCTGGACTCAGGCAAATGTTATATTGGGGGCCGTAAAGTGGCTTCCTCTTAGGGGAAACTGGGAGGGGCAGTGCCTCTGCTAGCAGCTGAGCTTGGGGGAAGTGGATAAACCAGTGATCCCACCCTCTGATGTGGGAAGCCACACCCCTTTTTGACCAGGGCATAATTTTAAAAAGATAGATAACTCATAGTACAGACTTGTCAGAATTATATAAGTAATATCATTATTTTTGTGATTTTTCTGTGAACATTTTGAGAGGCGTTAGGACCCTGTGGTGTATTCTGGGGGGTTGCTAGCGGAAAATAGGGTCTCACTCCAAATGTCTGCATGTTATAAATCTGACACTTCATCAATTAATGTCCATACTCCTTGCGCACATGTGTGTAATTTTGGGTGAATGTCCGATATTGCAAAACCAGTTAAAAAGCGCAAAATGTTGTCATTTTTTAATGCAAGCCCCCAGGAAGATCAGAGGCGGACAAGCATGGACCATAAGGAATATATAATGTGTACATGTAATTTCAACAAATTGTATATCTGGGAAGGATGTATTTGAATCAAATATAGATTTGTGGGCAAACTGACAAGGCGAGGTTCCTCTGATCATAAAACCTACAGCATCATTCTGACTCACATTTCCTTCCCCCAATCAAGGGAGAGAGGAGGAATTGGCCAATGACAAGTAGAGAGGGGCAGGCTTAGCTAGGCCCAGGCACACACCCATTTTCAAAACACATAAAAAGAGACTGCTGAGACAGGTAGAGACATTCAATTCCATTTGCTGCGGAGCATGCTGACCGACGACTTCACATCCAGAGATCCAGACTTCAAATCCATCAATCTACAAAGACCAGAACTTTACTTCAGAACTTAAAGCAAGGGCCTAAACCCACAAACTGAGAACTCTTCTCAGCAGGCCTCGGCAACCTTAAAATCATTTGCGAACTATTCCACAGCCGGGCGAGCTGTTTGAATTCTTTTGCCAAGAACAATTGCCAGAGACCAGACCAGAGATCCAGAGTGACCCAGACCGCTGTGAGCAGAACCAGAGAGCTGACCCAGATCACTGGGAAGTGCCAAGACCAGAACCGGAGTCCAGTCCAAAACCTGACCAGATCTGTGGCGAGGCCTATTTCAAATTTATATTGTGAGTACCTAGCAGAACTGTGCAGAACCAATCTCTTAGTTAAAATAATCTAATCCAAACTATTTTAACTTAAGTGGAACAGCCTCCTAGAAATCGTGTCATCTGTCATTTGTAAAGCTGCACAACTGTCACCTGTCAATTCTGAAGCTGCAAGCTGTCACCTGTCATTTTGAGTTTACTTTAAATCTGAAAAACTACCTTTATTTAATCGTCCGTATCTCTGGAACCGTTTGGGCTAGGAACGAAATTCAACTTTCATCTGAAAGCTTAGAATCTAGGCTTTCCAACGAACCTAGAACCTACTCCCTATACTTTTTCCGCAATCGCGAGACACGCACTCGTGAAATTTACCGCAATTTGCGATTTTGGCTCAATTTCTCCACTTGTCAAAATAGCAGCTCCATTCTTTCTTTTGTTAAAATACGTTTGCAACTTGGTAATAACTCATAGAGCATTGCTAAAGTGAGCCTGAACTAATACCAACACGCATCTCCCACTCACCCTGAATCTCTAGAGGGAATTAAAATCATTGGCACATTTTCCCATCCATTGCCATCACATTTAAAAAGCATTTTGGGCCTGTGTTTCAAACTCCTACCTGTTTCCTCTAAGCTTGCTGGGGGGGAATTGAATTTCGTATTGTATTTGATTGCATTCCTGAGAACTGTTTGTGTTACTTCTATCTCCTTCCATTTCTTACATTGCATAGGGGAAGGGGGTGAATTGCCAGAGAAAAAGTGATTATCTTATCTTTTGCTAAAATCATATCAAGTATTTCTGTACTGCATTTTATTCCTCATTGCTTTTCCCTTGAAATCATAAAAGTATTTTTGCTACTTTATCTATCCTATACTAACTCCTCATTGATTATAAAGAAGTGTGCTAGTGTCAGATTACCCATTGTTGATTAACATTATATTTATAAGGGCGATATCGATTATTAATTTATTATAAAAGCGTGGTATCTATATTTTGTTTTATTTCTCAAATAAACCTTTTAAACTTGCAAAACAGAACTACTTCTTGGCTCAGTGGGGTCAGGGGGATTCTAAGAGAGGGATGTTATATAGGGGTAGTCATCCAGAACTCATGAACTGGACATAAAGATATATCAATAAGGGTTTCCATTCAGTATCCCAGACTAGGCATTGACTTAGCTGTAGTGTTGAATTGAATCCTCTTACAGTGTAACACCTACTCGATGACAACGGAATTGACATCTTGTTCATCACAGATACATGGCTGGATGACAACTACAAAATCACACTCCAAAGCTGCCTTCCGACCGACTTCAAATGCCTACAAATAAACAGAAAAAACAAAAATGGAGGAGGCATCTCTATAGCATTCAAAGAGCACCTGAAAATAAAAACTGACGAACCACTCAACATCCTCAACTGCGAAACCATGGTAATACACCTAACAGTGAGCCCAAAAACCAACATCACATTCATCCTGGTATACAGACCGCCGACATATGATGCAACATTCGTCGATAACTTCATAGAAGCCACCACCATTTTAGCCATCAACCACAAAGACCTAATCATCCTGGGGGACTTCAACATCTGGTTTGAAGACAGCCACGCCAACTCCCAAAACTCACTAATTGAACAACTCAACACCATGAAACTACGACAACTAGTCAAAGGAGCAACGCACTCGGCAGGACACACCATAGATGCAATTTTCGCCAAAGAAAAACTCATCACCACGGCACCTCCATTACAAATACCATGGAGCGACCATCTCATCATCCCATTCGTGATCATTCTGCCTACCCAAGCCTACATCCAAGATCCAAAACTCACAACCACCACCAAAAGAAAATGGAAACACGTCAAAGAAAACAACCTATTCGAACAACTGTAATTAACGAAACCCTCAACTACAGAACTGGAGCTAGCTAACCTAGACGGGAAAGCAGAGATACTGCACAAATGGATTGCAGATACAATAGACAAGATCGCCCCAGAAAAACTGTTCACCCCATCAAAAAAAAGAGCAATGGCAAAATGGTTCACCCCACTATTAAACGCCATGAAAAAGGAAAACAAGAAGATGGAATTGGAATGGAGGAAAGAATACAACCCAGGGGAAAAAACACTGTACCAGAAACAAATTGTCACAGGTTTCCCCCCTTCTCACCTGTTTGTGTTCTTTCTTCGATGGAGTCTTCCTCCGCACGCTACGGTCTTATATAAGCCCATGTGAATGTCCTCGGTTTCCAGCGTGCGTTCCACGTTCCGAGTCCTGGATCGTTCAGAATGTCCGGGAATTCCTGGAAACAGCGAAGCTTACACTCGGCAGAGTGTACGCAGAGATCCGGGATGAAGAGAGGACAGAGGAAAGAAGGAAGCTGAAGGTTTCAAATGGGACCAGGAACCAGGAATCGTGAAGTTAACGAGAGCGAACTTCGGCAGCACACGTCAACCACAGTAAACAGTAACGTTGAGACGCGCAGAGCCGCGGGCACGTGGGTGCTTTATAGAATGTGATGCATACGTCACAGAAACTGGTACACAGCATTCCGCGTTCAGGGGCCATGTTGGAAATACTGCTGAGTGTAAGCCTCTATAGGTTAGGGACCAGGAAGTCCAGAAGGGACGAGTTCAATGGTTCATGACAGCATGCCTCCTCCGAAGGCCTGTTCCTCCGGGTTTGCCAGGGTGTATAAGGTGGTACCTTTTGAGTAATCTGGTGGCATTGAGATTTGAGAATGGTTCCCATGTGCGTTCACTGGGAGGGTACCCCTTCCATTCAACCAGATATTGTAGTTGACCACGTCTGTACCTGGAGTCACATATTCTGGACACTTCATATTCCAGCTGGTCATTGACAATCACAGGGGTAGACCTTGGAGCAGTCCGGGAGGACTGGACGTATGGTTTCAGTAGAGATGTATGAAATACTGGGTGGACTCTCTTCCAGGAGTCTGGTAGTTTGAGTCAGAAGGCCACTGGGTTAATAATCTCCTTTATGGAGAAGGGACCATAGTACCGGGGGAGGCAACTTATTTGGTCGTAGATGTCGAGGCAGTAGTTTTGAGGATAGCCAGACCTTATCACCTACTGTATAGGAAGGCCCTGGTCTTCGTTTGGAGTCTGTATAGAGCTTGGTAGAAGCTCAAGCCTTTTCAAGGTGTTCTTTGGCTTGCTTGTGCACGTTGATGACGTTTTCAATCCAGGCGTCGAGTGTAGGGATTGGTGTAGGATGTGGAACAAGGATGGGAGACCCGAAGGATGGAATCCTTGGTTACAGAGAAAAGGGCTGGTTTTGACAGCCGAGTGATCCGAATTGTTATAGGCGAATTCAGCCACAGGTATCAAAAGTGACCAATTGTCCTGGACCTTGGTGGTGAAACAACGAAGATTTTGCTCCTGGGTTTGGTTCACACATTCAGTAGCTCCATTGGTCTGGGGATGATAGCCTGAGGAGAGGGCACATTGGATTCCTAGTATACGGCATAGGTGTTTCCAGAATTGAGATATGTATTGGGGTCCCCTGTCTGAAATGATTTTGGAAGGGAGACCATGAAGTCGGAATATGTGTTCCAGAATGATTCCAGCAAGTTCTGAGGAAGATGGTAGTTTGTATAAGGGCATAAAAGGAGCCATGTGAGTGAATAAGTCAATGGTAACCATGATAGTTGTGTATCCTCTGGAAGGTGGCAACTCTACAATAAAACCCATAGCAATGAATTCCCAGGGCCTTGTTGATGGTGTTGGTTGGAGTAGGAGACCCGCCGGTCTCTTGTTGTCATGCTTGTTTTGGTTCCAGATTGCACAGGTTTGGATATAGCGTTGGACATCGGCTTTCATTTTAGGCCACCAGAACTGTCTTTGTATCAAACGGAGAGTATTGAAGATGCCACGATGTCCTGAATGGAGGGTATCGTGGCAGAGGTAAATGATCCTTTGTCGCAATCTTTGTGTGGGAATAACCAGGCCATTGCCCTTAAACAGATACCCATCCTTTGTTTCTAAGATTCCATCGATTTTTCCCAGTAAATTCCTTCCAGACCTCAGAGGACTGGCTTTGAATTCGAATGTCTTCCAGGAGGCTGATTGCTTGGGACACAAAAATGGTCTGAGGAAACATCTTGGGAAAGGATCAATCTTCAAGAGTTTCATAGTCAGGATGTCGAGATAAGGCATTAGCAATTATGTTGTGAGTTCCAGGAACATGTTGTATTTGGAACTGATACTGTGCGAAGAAGAAGGCCCAACGGGCTTGACGACTATTCCTGCATTCTAAGGATTGTAGCACTTGAAGATTCCGATGGTCCGTATGGACCTGAACAGGATGTTTGGCCCCCAAGAGTAGATGACGCCACTCAGTAAAGGCTTGACGGATGGCTAACAGTTCCTTTTCTAGGACAGAATAATGAGTCTCGCTGGGAGTTAAAGTTTGCGAGAGATAAGCGATGGGGTGTTCTAATTTGTCCTCGAGTTCCTGCTTGAAAACTGCTCCGATGGCGTAGTTAGAGGCATCCGTCTCTACTAGGAAAGGTCGATCGATGTCTGGTTGAGCCAAGATGGGGGCTTGTGTAAACTCCGATTTCAGTCGTTGGAAGGCTTTATCTTGGGCTGCTGACCAAAGAAAGGGAGTATCCTTCTTCAACAGTGTAATGATCGGTTGAACTATCTCTGAGAAGGACAGTATGAATTTCCGGTAAAAGTTGGCAAGCCCCAGGAAGGATTGAATCTGTTTCATGGAGGTTGGGACTGGCCAGGATAGTATGGCTTTTACCTTTGAGTGGTCCATTCAGATTCCTTCAGGACTGAGGACAAATCCTAGATAATGAACAGTAGAGACATGGAAAAAGGCATTTCTCGGGTTTATCCTGGAGTTTATGTTCACGTAACCACTGTAGGACTGCCTTAACATGCTCTTCATGCTTGATATGGTCCTTGGAATATATTAGAATATCATCCAGGTAAACTATAACGAAGAAAAACAGCATATCGGAGAACACCCGGTCCATGAAACGTTGGAAGACCACCGGGGCATTGGCGAGTCCGAAGGGCATAACCAGATATTCCAAATGTCCAAAGGGTGTCCTAAAGGGTGTTTTCCATTCGTCACCCCCCTTTATACGGATTAGGTGATAGGCACCTCAGAGATCCAATTTCGTGAAGACTACCGCTCCTCTCACCGCTTCCAGGATATCCGAGATTAAGGGTAACGGATAACGGTCCTTGAGGGTACATTGGTTTAGACCACCATAATCAAGACAGGGCCTAAATTCCTTGGTATCTTTTTTGGGAACAAAAAACAACAAAGCTCCCGCTGGAGATTTGGAGGGTCGTATGGTGCCATTTTCTAGGTTGGTATACAAGTGTTCTCGTAGGGACTTTGAATCTGGCTCGGATAGAATGAACATCCTCCCAAAGGGAATTACTGCCGAAGGCTCAGTATCAATTGCACAGTCTTCAGGTCTGTGAGGGGGTATAGATTGAACGATAGCAGTTGAAAACACATCAGAGTAATCCTGATAGGCCCGGGGAACCTGGATAATATTTGAGACTGTGAATGGGCCTTGCTGTTTTGTGGGCGCATCTTCTGGTGATGTGGGGATAGACAATGAGACATACAATGTTCGGAACCAAGAAACAAGGATCCTGCTTGTTGATGTATGGGTTGTGCTTCTGCAACCAGGGAATACCCAGCACCATTGGATAACGGGCAGACTTTATGATGTCAAATCTGATAATCTCTCGATGATGGTTTATGGAGAGCTGGATCTCTTTGGTTTGTAAGGTGATGGGTCCTGAAGAGAGGGGTCTTCCATCGATAGCTTCTACAGGCTGCATGATGCCCCGAGTTTCATATGGAATGTGGTGGGTAGTGACCCAATCTTGATCTATAAATCTCCCCATGGCCCCACAATCCACCAATGCCAGAAAGGGGTAGGTTTCTTTCTTGGATGGCGATAGAAAGGCCTGTAAGATCACTAGATTGTTTTGTCGAAGAGAGTTCAAGGATGGAATAGATGTGGAGCAAACATCTCTCTCCCGAAACTGTGTTCCATATAGGATCGGGAGCTGGCGTTTCCCGAACACCACGGGGGAGCCAAGGGACATTGGGGGTCATTCTGAGTAGTGCCGTTAAACCCTTACCGCCCTATTCTGAGTTCACTTTGCGGGTTGGTACTTAATGCCTGCTTTTTGCAGGCGTTAAAAAACCAACCCGCAAAGGGACCTAGGAGCTAATTACGGCACCGTAATTTACGGTGCCGTAATTAGCGCCTTCCCCATTCCCATTGAGCCCTATGGGGCAAAAATGGGAATGGGGAAGGGCCGATGGTGAATGGGGAATTACCGCCCCCGCCAACCTTGAAATGGGGCGGTAATTACGCCATTCACCATGGTGGAGTCGGAGTAATACCGGCGTCAACCAAGGCGCTAATAGTGCCTTGGTTAACGCCAGGGTCGGAATGAGGCCCATTGACACACAAGATGTTTGTCTGAGGCACAATACATACATGGCTCAGTGTCAATCCGTCACATTCTTTCTTGCAGGACTATGGGTCCGCGGAAGGCCCCCAGTTGCATGGGTTCTGGGTCGTTAGTGGAGGCAGGAGTGGGCTCAGCCTTCGAGGAAGGTTCTATGGAGGTCTTTTGGAAAGGCATTCTAGTCTTCTTCTTTTCCGCCTTCCTTTCCTGATACGGAAGTCTATTTGTAAGGAGAGGTCCATAAGAACCTGGAAGACACCTGGGTGAGCTACCCTTGCTAGCTCATCTTTGATTTCCTCATTCAGTCCTCTTCGAAAGAGGGTAAAGCAGGCCTCCGGGGACCAATCTGCGTCCTTGGCCAGTTGCTTAAAGCGTGTCACATAGGTCAGCATATCCTGGGAACCTTGTTGGAAGTCCAGTAGCCGTTCCTGGGCACTGTAGACCTTTTTCTGGGTGGTCAAACATGGCCTTTAAGGCTTGTACGAAACCATCATAGTCATCCAGGAGGGCATCTCCAGAATTAATCAAGGGCGTAGCCCAAGTTAGCGCATTCCCGGAAAGATGCAAAATCATGAAGCCCACCTTGGCTCTGGGGGTAGAGAAGTAATAGGGCTTAAAGGTAAAGTGGACTAAACACGAATCAAGGAATCCGCGAAAGTTTCTTGATGAGACATCATATTTATCCACTATTCCGCCCAGCAATACACTTTCTTTGGTCACGGAATCACATGATAGGACTAACTGTTTTCATGAGGCATTCTCGGCCTTGAGATTCTGAACTTCTGTTGTTAACTCCTGCATGCCGCGCATGAGGTCTTGGACAGTTGCCTCCATGTCCGTATCAGTGTCGGTTTGTTGGCATCTCAATCTCTCACAGGTTTCCCCCCTTCTCACCTGTTTGTGTTCTTTTTTCGATGGAGTCTTCCTGCGCATGCTATGGTCTTATATAAGCCTGTGTGAATGTCCTCAGCTTCCAGCGTGCGTTACGTGTTCCGAGTCCTGGATTGTTCAGAATGTCCAGGAATTCCTGGAAACAGCAAAGCTTACACTTGGCAGAGTGTACGCTGAGATCCGGGATGAAGAGAAGACAGAGGAAAGAAGGAAGGTGGAGGTTTTCAAATGGGACCAGGAACCAGGAATCGAGAAGTTAACGAGAGCGAACTTCAGCAGCACATGTCAAGCACAGTAAACGGTAGCGTTGAAACGCGCAGAGCCGTGGGGGCGTTGCTGCTCTATAGAACGAGATGCGTACGACACGGAAACTGCTACACAGAGTTCCGCATTCAGTGGCCATGTTGGAAGTATTGCTGAGTTTAAGCCTCTATGGGTCAGGGACCAGGAAGTCCAGAAGGGACGAGTCCAATGGTTCATGACACAAATCCGCGCATAGAAGAAGGAAATTCAAAAGGCAAAGAGAGAAGACATTACGATGACAGAATCAACAATGCCACCAACACACAAAAAGAAATGTTTAGCATCATTGAAGAAATGAGAAACCCACTAGGCTGTGATAACACCACAAGCCCCTCAGAAAAACTATGCAACGACCTGGCGGACCACTTAAAAAAAAAAAAAATCAATGACATCCGACAAACCATACAAAGCGACCAACCAGCCACAACATACAACCCAACGAACCTAACACGGAACCACAGCACAAACTCCAAAGCTTTCCCGAAATATCAGCAGAGGCATTCGCAATGCTGGTAAAATGAAGCAAGAAAGCGGGATCACCCTTGGACCCTGTCCCCCAGACATCTACAAATCCATCCTTGCGCAAGGATCGCCAGCAGAACACTACAGAAACCTTCTAAATCTATCACTATCAACAGGGACTGTACCGAAGATCTTCAAATTAGCATACATCAAGCCACTCTTGAAAAACACAAGTGGTGACGTAGATGACTTTTCCAACCACAGGCCGATCTCTAACATCCCCTACCCAGCAAAACCTCCAGAAACCTACGTATATTAACTAACCCAAGAACACGTAGAAAAACATCACCTGCTGGACCAAGCTCAAATCGGTTTCAGACCAGCGAGAGGAACGGAAACAGCACTACTATCCATCTGGGACAACCTCAAAACTAACGCAGACTCAAACACTACCTCTGCCCTTATTCTGCTCGACCTCTCTGCAGCCTTTGACACAGTTAGCCAGGACACCCTGACCAAAAGACTAGAAGGCATAGGCATAACAGACACAGCACTACGCTGGACCAAATAATTCCTGGCAGACAGAACAGAAACCGTATGGATCAAACCTTTCAAATCCACTCCACGAGTTAACGACTGTGGAGTGCCACAAAGATCCTCACTATCTCCACTATATTTCAACATCTATCGGACTCCGGTCATCAGAATCTTCAAAAACTACAACATTACATGTTACAACTACGCAGACGACACCCAGATCTACAAAATCAAAGACACTGATGCCGACCATTCAACCCTAATCGACTGTCTAAAAGAAGTCTTCAACTGGATGGATGCCAACAACCTGAAAATCAACCTGGGAAAGACAGAAATCATGATCGTATCCAAAGACCAAGAGAACGAAACCACCATCCCATGGCCTACGGAAATGGTAAACATACCAACACCATCGAAGGTAGTAAAAAATCTGGGAGTCCTAATGGACAACACCCTAACCCTGGAACCACAAATAAATACAACAGTGAAGAAATGCTTTTTTCTCCTCCACACGGCAAGAAGAATTCTACCTTACCTCTCATTCACGCACATAATACTCACTATCGTCGCGCTAATCATGTCAAAAATCGACTATGCAAACAGCCTCTACCTCGGAATACCAGAATACCTCCTGAAGAAACTACAACGGATCCAAAATGCAGCAGCAAGACTACTCCTCAAACTATCCAGAAGAGACTACATCACTCCAGCCCTAAAAACACTACACTGGCTCCCAGAAAAACATTGCATCACCTTCAAAACAATGTGCATAACGCACAGGGCAATCAGCGGACAAGAAGCAGAAGTGCTACAAAAGAAAATAATAGTCTACAAACGAACGAGACCCATCCGATCAAGCAACGAAATCCGCCTGGAACTCAAACCATACCTTAAGAAAAAACTTGGAGGCACCTCCTTCTACCACTTAGCCACAAAAACCTGGAACAACATCCCAAAAGAAATAAGAAACACTGAAGATCACCTAAAATTCAGGAAATCACTAAAAACCTGGCTCTTCAACACCACAGACTAAATCTGGAAACCAAAACTGGAAAAAGGATGACTAAACCGGAAAGGACACGGACATCCTTGACCTGAGAGGGTAGCTCCCACGGCACCTGGATGGGTGACACTGGATAGACTGGAACAAAGGCGGCACACACGGAGACTGAGTCAACTACCCCAGACAATCCCACCAACACTTTCGCACGACCCTTAGTTACCGCCAGGTACCACAGTAGTGTGGAATTGTCGAGTTATTGGCAATTACCACACTACCTGAGAGGTTGACATTGGCAGGTGCACTGGTCAGAGGAGTATGAAGGGAGGATAAGGGGAGCTATGAGAGAGCATGTTATAGGTGGGGGCCAGAGGAGTAAGGAACCTTGTATACCAGTCATACCCAGATCAGGAGAGAGCCGCATCAGGGGAGACTACGCAAGTCGAGCGCCTCAATTCAGGATAGAGACGCAAACAAACCAACCCTACTAACAATTTCCCTTTCTGCATTCACCTATCAAACTCCAAACCAAACACAACCAAAACCTACAGCACAACAAACCGCACAAACTTCACTACATTGCAACAACAAAACAAAAACACACATAGTCTTGCACAACAGTACACAATGACTACCGGCTGCAAACACCCCAGGCCCAGCCAACGGACCCACCGGGCTGAGGCCGCCAACAGCATATCACTGCTCTCTTGCACTTTTCCTGCTTCCTCCCACTAACTCAACCTCCCCTCCTCTTTCAGAGCCACCAGAGCGGCAGGGGACCACTCCGGTGGTGATAGTGCACGGTACAAATGTCCTTTAACATTAACATACTCCCCATCTAGGCAATACTTCTCAGACTAAAAACTTCACAGCGCAAGTGACATCATGATGTGTGCATGGACCAGCTTCAATCCATCTTGAAAAGGCCACATTACCACTATCATGTACCTGGATCCATTACATACTTGCAGCATATCAACATAGTCAATATGTAAATGCTGAAAAGGACCATGTGGTCGAGGAATCACTCCTCTGATTGTTCGCAGTGTGTGCCCAGCAGTAAACCTTTGACATACAAAGCAATTTACTACATAAAAAGCAACGTGTTCTAACAGGTGCGTTACAAACCAATCCTCCCCAATAGATGCTGCAAGGCTCTCCCTCGTTACATGCGCAGGGTAGTGTAGCTGTTCTAATGCCACCATTAATAAGGCTACAAGCATCAACGGCTTTCTAGTGCTGTCCTGCCACCACAATGATAAAGAACACCCTCTCTGCATCCACAATTCTTTCTCTTCTTGTGGAGCACAGCCTTGAACTTCCATCAATTGCGTTCTGGACAAATGGTTATACCCTTTATTTACAATCATAGTGACCATTTTTTCTTTCACATCTGGAGTATCAAAACTCATAATATCAGGTGAATAGGCAACCCTTTTGGCCTCCTTGTCTGCTGCTTGGTTACCATGTGAAATAAAGTTAGTTATTTTGGTATGTGCTGTGCATTTAACTTTCGCTATAGCTACTGGGAGTTGTAGTGCTTTAATGAGTCTGTCCAATAATGCAGCGTGTTGCACTGCAGTGCCGTCCGCTATGAGGTATCCCTCCTCTTCCAACGTGCTAACCCTGCGTTCACGGTTGATGTCACATAGGTGGAGTCACAATACACAGTCACTTCCTGCTCTGAATGTTTTTCAAGTGCAACAATAAGCACTACCAATTCCGCAACCTGTGCCAAAAAGTGAGACGGTAATCTTGCACTTATCATTTCTTCAAATTCCCCATTAGCTCTGTGCCTTGCCACAGCAGCACCTGAATGCCTTCCTCCATCAGTTTGATCAATTTTCAAAGACCCATCAATAATGAGAACCTCCCCCCTGCCAGAGCATTCTCCTTCACACTCGGGAACTCATCATATAATTCCTCGTAATTTGAGCAATTATGCACATGCACATCCGCTGCCAGTGGTTCGGCGACAAACGTGGCATGATTCACAATTTTTCCCCTGACTATTTTAATCGCTGGATTCGAAATAACCACCTCGTAAAATGAAGCTCTTTGAGATGTCAATGTACCTTTACATTTCTCCAAAACAGCAAACAATGCATGCTCAACAAATAAAGTCATGGAACACCCCATCACTATGCTTGTAGACTTCTCAATAGCGAACGCCGCTGCAGCCAGTGATTGTCCCACGGAAAGTGTCCTCTCATAACTGGGTCTAGAATCCCACTATAATATGCCAGAGGTTTATACCCAAGTGTGGTTCTCTGTGTAAGCACCGCTGTCATAACTGTTCAATTTGTGTGCGAAAATAGGAAGAACTCCTCAGAATAATTGGGAATTCCTAAAACTGGGGCTGTACAAATTGCTATTTTCAGTTCCTCAAATCTCTCCTCCATTTCCTCAGTCCATTCAATTCTTTCTTTTGTCACCTGTGTCTTCTTCAAAGCCTGCAAAAGGGGTCTTTTATATGAACTATAATGAAATACTTATGCTCTAACATAATTACACAGTCCCAGAAACTGCTGCATTTGTTTTATCGTGTGCAGTTTTGGCATTTTCATAATCGCCTCAGCCACTTCAGGCGTAATTCTTTTTCCTTCATGTGAAATTAGCTGGCCTATGTACAGCACCTCTTCCTGACAATATTGCAATCTCTCCTTATCCACCTTATATCCTTTGTCTGCAAGGATACTCATCCAGTGAATCGAATCTCGTCTACACTCTTCTTCTGTTGTGCTACATACTAGAATGTCATCTATGTTTTGCAACACAACACTTGGCAAATCACTATTGCTTAGGTCCATCTGCTCCTGAATGCTTTGAATGTAAGCAAGCAGATCTTCATCATCTTTCATCTTATGTACCACAATTGCACCCATGTCTGACGTACCAGGATATTGTACTCTAAGCGCTTTCCAAACTGCCGCCCTACAGTTATTAAATGGCGCCTCATCATGAGCTGTGTCCTGTGCTGTGGCACTTGATTATCCTGCTCTCGTCCAAATGTCTAGAATACCAGAATATCTGCTAGGAGACCTTTAATGTCCCCTATGGCCAGAGTATTTCCTCCGGTTATCTTCTCTAGCTCATAAATCCATTTCCCCGCACCCTCCATTAAGCTGGGAAGTTTACATCTTAAATTATCCTTATTCATTTGGGGCCAGGGGATATACTGTGGTCTGACCCCTCCTTTCTCCAATAAAGGGAATTGCAAAATCCCAAAATCGCAATTGGCTCCCATCCTTTGCCTATCCATAGCAGGGACAATAGTTCCTGATCGCCTTCTACCAGGCAGTGACCTTAGCCTGCTCACTTATGGCGGCGAGTTCCCCCTCTCACTATGAGATCGCCCTTTAGGTCGCTCTACGTACGACAAAGGTTCTGGCGTCTTGTTTATAGGTTTATTTATTTATTTATTTATTTATTATTAACATTTATAAAGCGCACAACAGCCCAAAGGCGCTGTGACAAGACAACATGCATAGTTACATAATACATTCATATTTACATCAGGAGTACAAAAGGGAAAGGGAGAATGAGGATGGGGGCAGGAGAGGGGAAGGACAGCTGTGTTAGTTGAAAAGTGTAGTTTTTAGCACTTTCCGGAAGGCTGGGAGGGATGTCTCAGCTCTGAGTGTGTTGGGTAGGGAATTCCAAAGTTAGGTGCTATATGTGGGAAACCAATCCCCCACGCTTTGGCCCTTTTGATGGGAGGGATGTGCAGTTGGTTGGCGTGGCAGGTTCTTTTAGGACGTGTGGAGGTATCTCTGACAATGATTTGTGATAGGTATGGCAGGGCTGTGAGTGTTAAGCAGTTGTGCGTTAGGGTGAGGGTCTTGAAGGTGATCCGCTCTTTAACGGGGAGCCACTGACAGCTCGTCTGGCCTGTGTGATGTGGTCTGTTTTGGCAAGTTCAGTGCTGCTTCAAGGGCATTATTCTGTACGACTTGAACTCTTTTTAGATTTTTTGCAGCGGTTCCCGCTAGGAGGACATTACAATAATCTAGTTTAGCCCAAATGGTGGCTCTGGCTATTGACAAGCAGTTCTGTTTGGAAAGGAAGGGTTTTACTGCATTTATTAGCTTGGTGGTGTAGGCAGAGGCAGACACAATGGTGCTAACCTGTCGCGTCATGGACAGAGTGGAGTCAAGGTAAACCCCCAATGTCTTTACTGAAGAGGAGAGAGGGATGATCGAGTTATTGATGGTGAAGTTACAGTATGTTCACCAAGTTTGGATAATGTTTCTTTGGGGCCAATAAGGATAATCTCGGGTTTGTCTTCATTGAGACATAGCCCATTAGCCGCCATCCAGGCTTGGACGGTGGTGTAAATCAGATGGAGAGCAGCAGTGTCTTGGTCATAAGAGCCTGAGAGAGGCAGTATCATCGGCATAGTTGGTGTAAGCTATGCCAAGGGTGTCCAATTTGTCAAAGCGTAGCTTTGTGAACAGGTTGTAGAGTGTAGGAGCCGTTCAAGAGCACTGGGGGACTATGCAGTGGATGGTGGTTGGAGCTGCACTGGCCTGGTTTGAGAAAACCTTCATGGATCTTCCTTTTAGGAAGGATGTGATATGATATGATATGATATGGCATTTATAACGCGCCTATGCACAAGTGCTTCAAGGTGTGATCCACGAGGATGCCTCATTGGAAAATGTGCAGCACGAGTGAGATGTGAGGTAAGAATCTTGTGATCAGCAAGAACAAAGGCAGCCGAGAGATCTAGAAGTAGGAGGAGAGTTGGCTTACTTTTGTCCATAATTTCTGTTATTTGGTTTTTCAGGTCTAAAAGGGCAGTTTCTGTAACATGGCCTTTATGGAATCCTGATAGTCTTTTGCAGAGGATAGAGTTAGATTCGAGGAAGTGTTGTATCTGGTTGTGAGCTGCTTTCTCCAGGATTTTTAGGAGGAACGGGACCGTGGTGATTGGACGGTAGTTGTTGGGGGCGGTGGGATCTAAAGAAGGATTTTTAGTAGTGGGCACACCCACGGTTCTTTGAGGCTCGATGGGACGGTACCAGCTGTAAATGAGGCATTAATGAACACAGTTAGGGGAGGTGCCAGGGAGTCGGCACATTCTTTAATAATGCTAGGAGGGCAAAGGTCTCCTTTGCACATAGATGGTTTAAGGTGTTGGAGGAGGTCAAGGACTTCCGATTCTGTGACTTTTCGGAAGGAAAAGAGCAAATCGGTGGTATTAAGGGATGGGCGACTGGGTAGGGGAGGTTGGTTGTGGTTAGGTACGGCATTGAATTGCGCCTGAATTATTTCTTTGCTTAGCAACGCTGCTTGTATGCTAGAGCACCATCCTTCATCTTTAATGAACTCGTCAGGGCTGGTGGCGGGTGTGATTAGGTCTCCGAAAATGGCGTACATTTCCTTGGATTGAGAATTGGCCTTCAAGATACATGAATTGAAAAAGTTAGACTTGGCTTTAATTATCACTTCTTTATACTTGTGCATAGCCTTTTGAAGTCTTCCTTGGTGGAGTCACTGGGTTTGGATTGCCAGTTGGTTAATGCTTCACGTTTATTGGTGCGTAGGGCGTGTAGTTCATCTGTGAACCACGAGTTACCATGCATTGATTTCTTTTCTTTTTTGCATTCAACCGGGGCTATGGGGTCGATAGCTTTGGTGAGGTTGTCCGTGTAGATATATGCTAGTGTGCCAGGGTCACTAGAGAACAGGGGTTTGAGTTGTGGGACTTCCAGAAAAGGACGAAGGTTGTCCTTAGTAAATTTTTTTGGAGCTTCTAACCTGAGCTGAAGGAGCATAGGTAAGGGCTTTAGTAGTTGGGGCTGTAGGAATGGTAAATTGAATACAGTTATGGTCCGTCCACGGGTAGGCAGAGTTGGAGCTGATAGTGGTGGAGCACTTGTGGTCAGCCACCCAATCAAGGGTGCAACCTTTACAGTGAGTTGGGCTGGTAATTATTTGTAGGAACCCCATGTCTTTGAGTTCCTTGGCTAGGGCTGTGGCTGTTTTACCTTTAGGATCATTTAGGCCTAGATTAAGGTCGCTGTGTAGAAGAGTTTTGGTGGAGCTTTTAAGGTTATCACCTAGTAAATGGAGGAGATGTCCTTGAAAGTCTAAAGCTGGGCCCGGTGGCCGGTAAATGAGATGTATATTTATAGTGCAGTTCGGAGATATGGACAATTTGGCGGAGATAATGTCGGCGTTGCCTTCCCAAGGGAGTTTGCGCAGCCTGATGGCGAGGGCACCTTCCTTTATGATAGCTACTCCTCCTCCTTTCAACAGCTGTCTGTCTTGTCGGAGGATGGAGTTTCCAGGTGGGAGGGCTAGTGAGATGGCAGGACCATAAGCCTCATTGAGCCATGTATCCGTAATGGCAAGTAAAACTAGATCATGGACAGTGAAGAGGTCGTGGATCTCCAAAGCATGGGCGGGGAGAGAGTGTGCATTTAAGAGTGCACATTTGAGAGAGGGTGGAGGTGTGCTCTTCTTGGAGGGGTGACTGGAGGGGGAAGTTAGAAAGTGAGGGAAGTAATAGGAGGGGAGGGTGAGTTAACTGGCTTGGTGGTGTGATGTGGTGTGAGTTTTGAGCACACTGAAGGAGTTGTTGGGGAAGACGGGAAACCAATGAGAGGGTGTCTTAGGTGATGTTTCCGGTAAGAGGTTGGTGTGTTTGGCCCTAGTACGCTTTATGGCATAGGCGCAGTGTGAGCGAGTGCCCAGTCTATGATTTCTTATGTCCGTAGGCCTGATGAGACTATGATGTTGTAGTGGTTTAGAGCGAGACCTGAGCCTGGAGTGCCTAGATGATGCTGAGTAGGCTAAGAGGAGGGTTATGTCAATGGGGTTCCTGGGGGAGGCTAGGTTGGCGTGGAGAGCATGTTGTGGGTAAGTCTGGGTGTTGGCACCCCATTCCCTTCATGGAAGGTGGGAGGGGTAGGTCATGTTGGAGTTCTGCATTGTTAATGGAGCAGAACAGAGGTAGGTGATTAGGGCAAGCAGTAGAGGAAGCATCTGATGCCTGGTTAGTGTAGTGAGATGTGTGTTCTGCAGCGTATGCATGTAGGGCGCCTACAGATTAGTCTTGGAATACATAGGTAGCAGCGATACACGATAGACTGCTGCTCGGCTATTAAGTGTCAGGCAGCAGCCAAGAAGTAATTTTACAACAGTGGTAGAGGCAGTAAGATACACTATCCTATGCAATATGTAATACAGGTGGCAGTAGTGGCGAATTAGTATTAAAAGCCGTAGTTCTTGCTTAGTAACACTTGTGGGCTAATAGCAGGTGGCTGGGGAGCAACAGTCGAGCATGCTGTCGGACAGAAGGTCAGAATAACTGCGGCTCATGATAGGCACATATGCTTTCAAAGTAATATTGGGCAATATAGACACCTTAGATAGTCAAAGTGGCAGTGGGAGGCACATATGCAAACAAAATACAGTGGGCAGTGGGGCACCCTAGGTAGTCAAGGTGGCAATGGCAGGCCAATATGCAAACAAAATACAGCGGGCAGTGTGGCACCCTAGGTAGTCAAGGTGGCAATGGCAGGCACATATGCAAACAAAATACAGTGGGCAGTGGGGCACCCTAGGTAGTCAAGGTGGCAATGGCAGGCACATATGCAAACAAAATACAGTGGGCAGTGTGGCACCCTAGGTAGTCAAGGTGGCAATAGCAGGCACATATGCAGACACAATACAATGGGCATTGTGGCACCCTAGGTAGTCAAGGTGGCAATGGCAGGCACATATGCAAACAAAATACAGTGGGCAGTGTGGCACCCTGGGTAGTCAAGGTGGCAATGGCAGGCACATATGTAAACAAAATATAGTGGGCAGCGTGGCACCTTGAGTAGTCAAAGCAGCAGTGGCAGGCACGTATGCTTACAAAATACTCTGGGCAATGTAGGCATATCAAACAGACACAGTCATCTTAGTGACGGCGGGTGTAAAGCGTTACCAGGTGCAAGTCGGGTAATGTTACTCGCTGCTGTGTGCAGAAAGTTCAAATAGACATTTGCAAAGTCATTGAGGCTCAATTTATGAGGTGCTGCTTGGAAGGTAGTACCATTTACTCCTAATGCTTGAGCCAAAGTCACAGTTAAGAGGTAGTAGTGGGAGGCGGTACCTTGCAAAGGCAAAACAGACTACGGGAGGGTGTGAGACTTTGTGTGGCACGCTGAGAGGCAGTGCGCATGGGAGAGTGGAGGGACAGTGAAAGCGAACTGCAAAATGAGGGGAGCAAGTTGTAACGCCAAAGAGGGGGTACTCATGGAGACGGAGTGTAGTTGAATCGGCAGTGTGTCTGGCAGTCAGCATGTACGGCCATGGCTTGGCTTCTGCCTTCTGGTCGTGGTGATTGGAAGAAATAGTAAGGCGGATGACCAATCAGGAAGGACCTGGCGAGGAGGCCCGACCACTTCTCAGAGCGGCTCAGGAAATCTGACGGCCATCTTGGAATAGCCACAAAATTTGAATTTCATGTGCAGCTTCTGGTCTTGCAGAATGTTGTTTCTCGGCAGGTGCGCTGACCTGCAAGGCGAGGTGAGGGATGAGATGATATTTCCTCTATTATGGTGATCCCTTGGTGGATGTAGATAGCCTGAGGCAGCTATGGAACTGGATGGGAGGTTTCTCCTATTTTTGAAAACCAGTTTCTGTGGGAGAGGTCTCCTGCCCTCTCATGTTCATGCGGTCAAGGAATGAGGTTGGTCTATATCTGACCATCTTACTTCGTTGTCTGTCTGAAAACATCCCTCAGGACCAGATGCACTCGTTCCCTCCTCCCCACAGAAGATTTCTCTGTCTTCGTCTGACATATCTAGTCCCCAACTAGTACGACTGTCATCTTTCTCATCTCCGTTTAACGTCAGCCTGTCCAAAGACAAGGCTCTATGCTCAAGGTTAAACAGACTTTCTTCCTTGTCTCGTGATTGGGCAACTATAGATTGATCTTCCTTTCCCCTGTTTCCCAATTAACTTTTTGTTCTCATCTCCTGATAGGCTTTATCGATTCTATCCCCAATGCTTTCTATCTCAAAATTCCCTTCTAGATTTACCCTAGACGGTCCTGGCATTGCTTTTTGCGAAGGGAGAAACTCCTCTATGTCGCCCCATAACACTACTGGACTCGGTTCCATCAGCTCTTTCTCCATGCGATCGATGTTGCATGCCCTCTGCCTTCTCTTTCGTTCCATTCCTTCATCAAATTCCCTTTGTTTCTTTGCTTCCTTTGTAATCTCTTCCTCCTCCTGTCTTTTT
Source organism: Ambystoma mexicanum (assembly GCF_040938575.1). Classification (NCBI taxonomy): domain Eukaryota; kingdom Metazoa; phylum Chordata; class Amphibia; order Caudata; family Ambystomatidae; genus Ambystoma; species Ambystoma mexicanum. The sequence continues at coordinate 190,118,628 of NC_090928.1, read as the reverse complement.
GCATCCTTTCTTTCATTTGCCCTACGCACTTCTTCATCTCTGCTTCTTTGCATTCTTTTATCTCTTAATTTCTGTTCCCCCTCCTCTTCTCTCTTCTTTTCTAACCTGTCTCGCTCTTCGATTGCTCGCTGTCTATTATCATATTTTCTTTGCTCTTCTGCATTTTCTTCCTTTCTAAACTGTTCTACTTGATACATCTGCTCTCATCTTTGTCTACTTTCTCTTTTGTAATCGTCTTCTCTCAATTGTTTCTCTCGTTCCCTCTCTTTTTTATCCTGTTTTCCTTGGTATTCCCCTTGCCTTACTTCCTCAATACTATTCCCATCAAGTTTGAGCAGTATCTGCCCACCCGTCCACTCATTCTGTACAAGTGCTATCTCGTCAGCCTTATCCTTTTCTCCTTTACATCTCTTAATTTCTCGTTCTATCTCTAGGGTCACGCTTGGCCGTTCCCTGTTTTCTTTGTCCTGTAAAACTTTGGAGATCACTTCCTTTCCTGAAGTCCTTTCAGGACTCTCGTCACTGCTATAAGCAGGCGGTTCATGTGTCGGATTACTATACCCTTTTGCTGCTTTTAATTCCCTCAATGGATACACTCCATCATCTTTTGTATTATCGTCCTTTACTTCAAGTGAGGTAAAGGGAGCAGAAGGCTCATCACCCCCCTCTTTACACTGGTTAAGCATCCAGTCCTCAGAAGGCGGTTCTTCCCATTCCTCCTGGTACATTTTCCAAAGCTCTAAGCTAGCTAGCCTCTTTTCCAATTTCTTTCCCGTGTATGCAGCATCAAGTATGTGGTCATGTGTTGCAAAACCGCTTTTGACAGCGATCCCCATCGCAGCCATGGCATGAACATTTTATCTGCTGTAAGATTAACCCATTGTGTACTGTATTGCTTAAGCTTGGGTGCGTGTTTTGGCAATTGCTTACATATGTGTATTAACCAGTAACATCCTCCGTTGTGACAGGTCTCAGTTGACTGTCGATACTTACCATTATTTTACACAGGAATACGTTTCAGGAAAATAATAAATATGTACCCGCACCAATCGTTGCCACGCCAAGCCTCTACTTCACACTTTACTCTAATGTACCTGTTCGGTTGGCGCCGACAATGACTTAATTGATAGATTGTTACTCTCGGTCTCTTAGCACAACCTATCGTTTGTCACTCTTCAACATTTCACTCTTTTCCTTATACATAAAATACACAATACAGACAGACTAGCCGGCTATACATATACAGGGCTCAAGTCGAGGGTACACGCGGGGGACGGAGTCCCCCCACTTTATTCAGAGGGTGGACTTAGTCCCTCCACCTAAAATGAGAAACATTAAATTACCTCTTTGAATTTATGAATTAAAGTTGACCTCAGGGATCAAACCGCAGTGGTCCGGTTTGTAGGCTGGAGACTTCAGCACTGCACTATATAACCTGATGAAAAATAACAACCAACTAAAGGTGAAATGTCGCATTTCAGTACTGCAAGTCCCAAGGAAAATATGTGTATTTGTTCTTGGAGTTTAAAACATGCACACCTTTTAATGTTTTCAAAAACACTATTAGAGGAAAATATCCTCTCTTGGTTTTGTGTGTGTGTTGATTTTATGAAAAGCAAATTCCATTCGTCCTGTGCAATTTGGGTGGTCATGCAAAGCCAATTTAATGAAATGTGTATATTTCACCTTGATATGCTAATTTCTGGTGACGTTGCATACAATTGCGTTTGTTGAGGATTCCCCCCATTTCAATTTTTAGGACTTGACCCCTGTACATATATCTCTTTCAGTGCTCCTCGCTGTTACTCTTGCCCCTAAAAATACTCTGAAAGGAGTGTAAATTATTCCCTTTCACAGACCTTGTCTTGTGTGTCGCCTATTCATCCACTTGGATTTTGGAATAACTTCTTCTAAACGTTCCTTGAATGTAGGACTCTGGGCTTCTTATGCAACGCTCCTCGTCCATATACCTTTATTTGACGCTCTTCATCATCTACTAAATCCCCACCCAACCGTACGTTACTTTCTCCCTATCATCACAATCCCCAATCGTTTACTCATTCATTTTTTGCCACCTTTGTCAATCTACTCACCATTTGCTTTTCAGCTCCTGACCCTCGGGATTGTTTCCTCTCCAACCGGCCAGTGTTGCCTTCGGTCCGCTAAGCTCCTTGTGGAAACCAGGAGGTGATTTTGTGAAATAGGGACCCATCCCACCTATATCTATTACCTTGCAATATATTATTCGACCGCTATCCACAGGAAGCTTTGCGGTCCTCAGCTAAATGGCAGAGGACGTCCGATATTCCCAGACCCGTAAAAGCCTACTTGGTCAATGGATCTGAAGCCATCCAACTCTGTTAACACATGAACCCCCGGACCTGGGGCCCTTTAAGACGAGGTAGCAGTACTTAGAGATGGATGGGATGCAGAAATTACTCATACATCAATAAACGGACCTACTCAGGAAGTTGGCAAAACAGTACTGTTTTATTAACAATTATCTAAAACAGGGAGTTACATCAATCATCTATGGACGTTGCTCGATTTCTCTCAAACATAATATGAAAAAACAACATTCTTATACTAAAATTTCGTCATTCATGGTGTTGTCCTACATGGCAAAATAGAAAAACCTACTATGGAAAGTTATTGGCTTTCCGGGAACATCTAAGTATACGTTCTATACAGTCGGGAGTAGTGATTGGGTCTCTAAAATCAGGTGGACAATTTAGCCCATCCCAAGTGCAAGTAATCATCTGTGTCATACTAATACACAACACCCTATTGGCTTCTCAAACTATAGGGTGCATGCAACTATAATAATATCAAGTTAATTGAATTACGGCTGTCACATAAGTCTGCTAGTTAGGTTAACATGATAAGAGCATACACACAATGGGGTGAAAGCAATAATATAAGTGACTCATCTAATGTTTTTTTTTCTTTTTCTTATGTTTTGTGTTTTTGGTCTTTTGTCTGTCTTCCTATGCTTTCCTCTCCCCCAGTTTACACCTATTTTATGCCATATGGTTAATTTTAAAAAAGTCAAAGTTTGGGTTGTTTTTGCTAAATTGGTGAAACAAGTTTTTGTTGTATTTGTTAATTGTTGCAACAGCAAGTAGGAGAAATGTGATTGTGCTAAGGGGTGTATTTTAGCCTTGAGAACGACCTTCAGTCGAAACATGTGTCAGCTATGAGTGAACCCATCTAAATGTATCTTTTCACATGATGTGATTAATTGAGGACGATTTGAACATCGGGCTATCTATAATAAGGTTGGTCATTTCTGTAAACTGGTTTTCTTGACATGCTGTGATTAACCACTGTCGGGCTATCAACAACAGGTTGATATTATTTGTATCATATGCTTAAGATGATCTTTATAATGATGGTCATTTTGTAAAAGCATTGCACAATACAATTGATTTTCTACCACACACCTGAATTAGAGTCATTATTTTCAGACTAATAGCGCAGTGTCCTAGTTATTTTCAATTTACTCTATCAAAAAGTAAAACCAATATTTGTGTTGTACAGGACCTGCCAGTTTCATATCTTAGAATTATTTTGATTTTTAATTATTTACTTGCCTCTGTAAATGAGCTTCTGGCATGATAAAATAAGTTGATTTTATAAGCAAATGTTGACTTGTGTATTGGTATAAGACAGACATTTTCCAGGAAATTACATCATAGGCCCAGGTATTCGGACAGTTTCCCAGCTGTTTCCATCTTATGGTCAGGTGGTACCTTTATGGCAGTGCCTGGAAAATGCCTATCCATGCCTAATTAAAAGCCAAATGTTTTGGGTTTGGCAGTGTGTTTTGATTTCAGTTTGTCTCCCTAAGTGAAAGTGTATATGCCCAGATGTGGGTGCCTTGTTTGCTTTGCCTAGGGAATACAGCTGCTCCTCACCAGTTTGCTCCAGCAAGGCCCTACATGAAAATGACAAGGCTTAGATGGCAAGTATGGACCAGTTTCAGATCTTCTTCTCATGTGTACTTGCCCATGGGGTTCGGACCTAAATAGAGTGTATCTTTGTTTGTGTGAAAGCCTAGTGTACTCTGCCAGAACCTTTCATGAATCAAACTGATAAGTAACCTCATTCTGTTTAATAACTTAACAAAGTTTGTCATGTGTTTTGTGGGTCTTGTTTGGAAAGTATGATGTAAATGCTAGGTGCTGGGTGTTTAGGCAGTGCTGGAAATGGAAATGATTAGCTCTGGGACCCCACCAGTGATGGGGAGGGTAGGATTACCCCCAAGTTCCCAATAAACATGTGACTCTCAGAAGATTATTCATGAACACCTGGAAAATAACACAAGAGTAGATACAGCGCTTTCTTTAATGTTGTGGGCAAAGTATAAAAGGTGTACATCTTTTAAAATGTAAAAACAGTATTTAAATATGTTCTAAAGAGTGCAATCAGAGGTGGATTAAACATGTGGACAAGACACATGCCCATGCCCCCTTCCCCTGCTCTGTCTCTTTCCCCCTCAAACACAGTCAGGGATACACAGGCCCTCCCAGTGAGGCTTTATCTTTTTAATGTGTCTCAGATAAGAGATGGGAAACAGTAACCGGCTGTGACCATTGCTGTGGCACCTTTTTCTTAAAATTATACCATGTGTGATTGTTGGGTGATTAGAAATTAAGAGGATGCAGAACAAGTTGTGTGAAAAAAATGACTTTGTCATGCATTTAATTTTACTTTAAATTCTCATGAATTTCTATGCTGGAGCTTGTAGGCTTCCATTCAGGATGAGGAAAATAAAGCCACAATCATAGGTGGTAATTTTCCAAGTCAAGCGGAATGGCAAAATTGGCGCTAGAAGCTTTTATAACCACTTTTTATGCAATGCAGGATTTTGTATGAGTTTGGAGGTGAAGTTGGAGAGCAGATCAGACTTAACAAATTTGCCTACTTTTTCAGGTCCCCCTGCCAAATCCAATTGGTTTTCCACCAGCATGCATTTTTATGTTGGTGCAAAACCAATGGATTCCCCGGGATTCCGCCTGACTTTTACACACTGGTAAAAGCCAGCAGATTCCAAAAGAAACCATTGTGGATGGCTCCCACAATCGTTAATTGCAGGAGGGATTTACACTTTTCCAGACATAGGGCCTCATCACGACTTGGGTGGTAACGCTGGCGCTATTAGTGCCGGCGCTATCTGCCCTACCGCCGAACCCCCCGGCGCTAATAGCGCCGGATCACGAGTTCAGCGGTAATGGTATTCCCCATTGAGCCCATTCGGGAATGCCCCATTACCCATTGGGCTCAATGGGGAATTTTCACGCTCTTACCACCGGCGGATTTCCCGCCGGCGTTAATAGCGCAACATTTCGGCGGATTTCCCGCCAGCTCAGAGCTGGGGTGAAATCTGCCAAAGTCCTGATTTGGCGGACCCTTAAATCCGGTGGTAATAGCGCTACCGCCGGATTTAAGGGTTACCGCCAAACTTGTGATGAGGCCCATAGAGTGGAAAAGTGAAGCTCAAAGGTGTTAATTACCAGTCTTTTATGCTTTAATTTACCAGTACTTGGTGGAAACAATTACAATTCGATGGAGGTGCCATTTTGCAAAATCTGCAAACATGAGTGGTTCAATTTAGTATTAAAAACAAAATGACTCCCTTAGTCTTTTTCCATCAATGATGACATTGTCAGGTTGGTTTATTGTGTGACTTTTTTTAAAAGTCATTGCATACAATTGAGTATTTCTTTAGGTATTCAAAACCAAACTTCAATACATATTTGTACCTATCAAAATTTCAAGCTAGTCTAATATTCTGCCTTTACCAGTTAACCAAAGTGTGTGATCATGGGCAGATCATTTGATCATTCTATCCCTTACCTGCCAACATTAGGGGCCTCTAGAAGTGATACAGGCACAGTATAAGCTATTTTAAAAAAAGCCTCTCTCATGGTTTGATAGATGGGCAGCGCATGTGTCAGGACCTGCCAAGAACACACACACCTTTCTTTGAAAATATCAGGCCACATGTATTGAATAAAAATGTGAAATTCAATAGCAAATCAAGTAAACACATCAAACAAAAAGCCATCATGGACAATTGCATATTTTATAACCAGTATGTAAACAGTATGTACCAGACAATGATGTATACAGGGGCATGGCAGGGGAGCAAGGGCCTCTCCTCTCTGCCAAGCACCACCAGGAGCGATACCAGGAAGCCGGAAACCCGTCAAACTGCACTGTCTTCCTCCTGCTTCCACCCCCGCCCCTACCCTGGCTCTCTCTCCTGCATGCTAGCACTCCCTTGTGCACTCAACTCAATACAAATGTTCATCAAAGAGGCAACAAAAAATTAAATGTGCTTCAAAATGTCATTTTGTAAGAAACAAGATGTCCTATTCCTTGCTTGAGTAGTCTGGGGGGAAGCTGTCTTTTAGAAGAACATGGTGGACCACAAGCACATCTTTCAGGACCCACTGGGAGTAGGCACAGTGTTCAGGGTGGCATTGTTGAGCACACACCATCTGAGATGGAACAAAGACTGGGGGCCTCGCTGCGCAGCCCTTGCAGAGTATTAAGAAGCATCATCTTTGATTCTCCCCAGCCAGGCAGAGAAAGACATGGTGGGTGTTTTTAGGGTAGGTGAGAGTGGATGTAAATGGGAATGGTGGTCAGAGGGAGCTGATGGAAGATGACGGGGGTGAAAGGTGAAGGAGAAGTGGGGAAGTGGATATAATAGAAAGGCGAGAGCAGATGGCAAGGGAAGCTAGGCAGACTGATGTTGCAACACTATTTTTTTAGTTTATCTTTTGCTCTGTACTGTTTATTATAGAACGGTGCAAATGTATTTTTACTGTATCTAGAAGACATATCTTTCTGGATCACAGATCTTGGTAATCTGGATCAATGCCAGAACATTTACTCATACACCCAAACACAATGGACATTGGGCCCCCCTTGCCCTGACCACAAACCTGGACCACCCAGATGAAAATTCCTGGAGCCGGGACTGACACACACACACACACACAGTGAGTAAACAATCATTACAGCTGTAGCTTTATTTTCCCCATTCTGATTGAAAGCCTACAATTACCTGCTTGTAAATTAATGCTAAGCAAAATAAATCTAAAGAAACACAGTGAGAATGAACGATCAAAGACTCAGCTTTGTTTCACATGGCATTAGAATGTATGCGCCCCTTCCCGTTTTAATCCGGTAAACTAGCTCAGCGGGTTGATTGCTTGCTGCAGCTATCTGTGTGTGATCTGCAGGTCACAGGTTTGAATCCCGGTAAGGCCAACTCATCCCTTCATCCTTCTGAGGTCGATAAATGCATACCAACTTCGGTTGAGTGATATTTTATGTATATATGTTCTATGTAAAGAGCTTAGGCACAAGCACCATATAAATAACACATCCCTATCCTTAATCAGCCTTCATTTGCACCTCATGGTGACAAAAGCCACAACACACCTTTCCCATTTACTTTTATTATTGATAGTTAACCCCTTGATGGACACTCCCCTGGGCCCTCCAAGCCAGCTGCAGCCCCTCCTCTTCGAGGGCACTTGACTTTTGATTTGCTGGTAGTGAAGAGGGCAGGGGAAGAGGCCCATGGACTTCAGACACCAAAATAAACATACAGTGCTCATTTTGGTGTCTGATGGAAGATCTGCTGGGAAGCCTCTGGCGAGCTACCAGTGGCTCACGATCCATGGATTGGAGACCCTGGCTCTAGATTCAAAGCAGCACAAACACAGCCGACTCAGTGATAGCTGTGATTAACAGTGGATGTGTAGTGGTAGTGGGGTGCTGCAGTACTTGATGCCTTATATGATTTTGACGCATTGTGGCCCTTCTGAAATGGCCGCTGCTAGGGCAGGATATGGGCACTGCAGACCAGGTGGTAGGGATGATGCCAAGGACCTAGGCACTTCAGAAGTGTTCTGGGAAGTTTGCTCATCTGAGTTTGAACCATCCACTGTGCTCTTACGGTTTGGGTCCAGTCTTGCACCTGATGTGAATTAGTTCTATTGAGGACATGTACGTAGGTTAGGTCTAACTTTCAATAGGATTATGGGTGATTGATCATCATTGAATGACTCAATAGGTTACTGCAATTGTAGTTGATGCACACACAGGGGAGGGAGGAAGGATAGCTCAGGGCAAAGCGTTTGTCTTGGAAGAAAAATAATACAGTGCAACACAGGTTCAATTCCTGATCCTGCACTTAGCAACCACTTGTTGGTATGAACCAATTAACCACGTAGTGCCCACCATTGGAAGGTGCAGTCAGGTATTTGCCTCTGATGCACATACTCCCACACTCAATTGCTTTTTCATAAGTTCACGTGTCCTTGCCTTTAACTCCTTGTTGGCCGTGCACATTAATGAGATCCTTGACCTCTTCCCAGGTCATTTGAGGGGCATGCGAGTAACACACTAGTGCCTTCTATTAATTGCCTATTTATAATGCATAATGGGCATGGTACCTGACATCTTTGTCTATGGGTATGCATTTTGTCCTACAGGTGTTTTTATTCTGGTAATTGTTTTGGTTGTATATGTAAAGACTGGAGGGGGGTGTCTGTACTTCTGCTCTCTATATGGTAGAGGAGAGGCACAGAGGACCCCAGCCAAGATTCTCTATTATTGGTAACGTAGTCGAGCAATCAAGGCCTAGATTCTCAGGAGGTGATGCAGGCTGGTTCTTAAGTACAGTGTAGTCCCCGAACCCCAACAAAGGAATGCCCACACACTGTATTACTGAAAACACAGTCTTTATATAATTAATATTCTTAGATATGTACACTATCACAATAATGCACTTTGTTCTCCGAAATCAACAATGATAAATATATACAATTCTAAAGTGGTACCACCAATGTTATTGAATCTCATTAAAGTGCATCAACTGTACGGTTAAAATGTCACACAGATCAATAACGAGGAAACCAGCAATAGCGATAGGAAGGAACGTAAGATGGTTGAAACAATAGGCAGAATGCTGGCCTATACTGATAGACACAGTTCTGTGTGGAGATCCCCCCACCTGCGCAACCTGTAAAATAAAGATATATAGCACAAGCCCAGTCCATATATTGTTCAATAGCCTTATTTCCCCCTATTAAGGTTTCACCCCCCCAATGTACCTGGTGGAGTAGGGTTCTTCAAAGACGCGTCGAAGGATCCTTCTTGAGTGACTCCCTTTAAAGCAGGAGCCACGGATCATCGAGAGGCGTTGAAGATGGTGAACTTGTCGTCGACGGCGGCGATGAGAAGTTCAAGGGTGCCGAGACCCCGATGTCGATCCAGGCGGTGCTCGTCAGCAATGTCCTGCGAGGATGAGGTGTGCGGGGCACCTCGGTGATAGATTGTTCAGGACCACAAAGAGTTTCAGAAGAGCTGTGGCCCAACGAGGGCGTCGAGTCGTCAAAGTCTTTGTGGCCTTCAGGTGGCAGGAAACCCACCGACGGATTCTCCTCGGCGCGTTGGTTGTCCTCGATTTTCTCCGGCGGGACAAAGCGGTCGACATTGCGGACAAGGGAGTCCTTGGATTCAATGGGCAACACAACTTCGACGGGCCTCCAGCGGTTACACAAACCTGCGAACCCTGGCCGACGGCAATAGACTTCGACAGCGGCAAAGTCCGGGTGCTTTGCTTCGTTCTCCTTAGCGGTCCCGTCTCGGGTCGGCAGCCTTTCGAGGGTCGGACTTCCAGGGAGCTTCGCCGAAGGTTAGCGGTGCTCGATGGTCCCTCGGAGCACGGGAAGAGGGCGCCTTACCAGGTCCTCTCTCGGATCAGTCCTCTCTCGGAAAAGACAGTAAAGGACAAGGATACGGAGGCCCTGTCCCTTCGATGCATTTCCAGCATCACAGTATACTAATTGACCTTTTCACAATTGACCTCGGGAGAATTGACCTAGGGAGAATTGACATAATTTAGAAGGTCAAATAGGAAATATATGCGGGGGGAAACCCCCCGCAATGCCCCACCCAATTCAAAACCCCCGCAACCCCCCACCCAATCCCCTTATATTATTTATAATTCAAAACCAACCCAATACATATATAAATAACTAAAATAATATAAAGGTCAATTGTGCAGAATGTCAATTAGGACCACTATAATTAGGTCAACTTTGCAAAAGGTCAATTGTAAAAGGTCAATTTGGGTAATACCATTGTTTTTGCTGTCAGATGAAGGAAAAAGCTGTGGCTACATCTGTCCTACCGCCATATTAATTCCATATAAATTCCTTCAACCGATGGTAAAGAAGATGGCCTCGTTTGTACTAGACACTATGCAAATTATATCAGAAGTGGAAGGTTTGAATTTTGATCCACAAACCAAGATCCTGGTGGGCCTCGATGTAGTGGCCCTGTATACTAGCATCCCCCAACAACTATCTTTGGAGGTGCTAGAGGAAAAACTATTACGAGACCATACCGCGAAAAACACCCCTGTATCGTTCATTTTGTATTGTGAAGAAATGGCCCTAGTGGAGAGCTACTTCCATTTCAATGGGGAGTTCTTCAAGCAGGTACAAGGAACAGCCATGGGCGCCACTCTGGCGCCAAGCGTAGCTAATCTTTATATGGAAGGATTTGAGACGAACATCGTTATGAATAACTCCAACCCGTTCATAAGTGACATTAGAAAATGGCGTCGATATGTAGACAATATTTTCATTATCTAAACGGGCAATGAACAAGTATTGGAGCAGTTTTTCAAGTGGATTAACTTGCAGAATGGATTTCTGAATTTTACGCACCAATACAGTGTAGTATCCTTAGACTTTCTGGACATCACCATCTGTGCCGAACCCAAGACGAAATAATTGCATGTTAAACCATTCAATGAACCAATGGATAGAAACTCTATCCTGCATTATTCCCGTTTTCATCCGCGCCATGCTCGTGATAATTTACCACTGGGCCAGTTCTTAAGGCTGAAACGAAACAGCACCAATAGAACAGATTATCAGGCAGAAGCGGCCAAAATGAAAGAAAAACTTGAAGACAGAGGTTATGCGAGGAATATCACCCAGAACGCCTGGAAACGGCGAACAATAACAATAGAGAAGCACTCCTAGAATATAGGGAACAGCAAACACAGAAAGAGACAAGTAAACGACTTGTGTTTGTTAACACATTCAATCATCTCTCGAATGGAATCAAAAAAATAATTCAGAAGAATTGGCACATTTTGGAGAATAGTGATCATCCAATTGCAAAATCCATCATTGCATTTAAAAGAAGTCGAAATGTTAAAGAACATCTCACCAGAAACGACATCAGTAAGAAACCGATGAAACAGAAGACACTACCACAACAATGGGGGCTTCAAGCACTGACGGGACACACACAGTGTGGCAACTGCCTATGTTGTCTCTCCACATTCAAAAGTACAGCAGTAGATATTGGCCTCCTACCAACCGTGTGGCAACAGAAAAGCTTCACAAACTGTAATTCAAACATGGTCATTTACGCAGTTTGGTGTCCACATAAAAAAATCTATGTGGGCAAAACGGATAGAAAAATCAAAATCCGGATTGGGGAACATAAAAGTTGCATTAGAAATAGAACTCGGAATGCACCCCTGGTAGAATCATTGGATTGAACATAACCACACGGTGGAACACATCAGTTGGACCATTTTATATAAACAAAGGCCAGGCATGGACAGCAATAAAGATAAAAGAAATCTTTTGAAAAAAGAACAACAGTTGATTTTCCTTACCAACAGTATGACCACAGGACTCAACGAGAAAATCGATGGGTGGGTCTGAAAATTAGAGTCCGACTATTGATATACAGAGTTGGACATATAATGTTGAAACCCAATGATGTATTGCTGTGATGTATTAGCAATAAAATGGGCATTGCATGCGTTCCAAAAACTGTACCCATTCTACAATTGCTACCTTGGGCTTGACGAACGAACTACAGTAGATTAAAGTCCAATGTACTAATGGTTCACGTCGAGGCTCCACTGCGCAGGCGCCCGCCGATAACGCCAACGTAAAAGAATTCCGGATATGGCGTAAACCAACAGAAGCCTTGCCGGAAGTGATTTACGACTGACAGGACGCGGAAGAATAATCCACAAACAAACGCGGAACCCGTACTCAACTTTATCGGTAAGAGAACTCACTAAGACAATTCCCAAAGTGGGTTAGGAGTCTGGAAGGGGGTGAAATTGTTTAACAGAAAGCACATGGCAGCACAGACTTTTATGCTTGACAACAGAAGCATTACTTTTTGTAATTGAAAGTGTAAATAAACCACTAGCTCACTGGTGAATTAGGACTTAGGTCCTCCTGAGCAAATAAATTGTGCGCACAGGCGGTCAATGATGTAAGGATTAATGCCCAGGAAACCCTGATATAATACCTCAGCTGTAAGCGGCTAATATGTTTTAATACGTTTTTTTCGTTTAGAAAAAGCATTCCTGCGACTTGGGCAGAAACGGCAGCTAATGCATGACGGGTTCAGATGCCAGTAATCACACATCTGTGAAACGATCCGCTTGGGCTCGAGAATATAAAGAACAGAAACAACATGCCCAGAGGGAAGGCCAGCTTAAGTAAGTTTCACAAGTCGTAGTTCTGCAGAGTGTATCCCTGTAGAGGCAACCATTTACTGATTTATGGTGTGGATTTCCCCACTTTACCGATTTATGGGATGAACCGGGTCGGATAAGGATTAAACAAGATGCCTAGCAGAAGACGAGTAGAACTGGACGACCTCCAAAAGGTCTCAGAAACAGAACCCGTCCAACGGGGTAAACTGACTGTGTAATATGCAAAACGGATACCATTTGACTAGTGTGTTGAAGCACATAATGGGCGTTTCTCTTAAACTTTTTTTCAGCCCAGTGAGAGTACAAGCTCTACAGAGTGAGACGATTCTAACTATCTGCCGACAATATTAGAAGCAGTGGATTGACATAACATGAAAGGGTGAGTGGAACACATCCATACGACCTACCGGTTAGGGAGAGAAGTAATCATACTAGGCCCCCGCCCTGATGACACACCTCTATAGCCTTGTAAAGGGAACAGACATTGTTTAAGCACTGTTAATCCCCGGCCTGTTCAAGAAGTAGATAAGCGCTTTCCTGACTGTTAACGGTTGTTTGTTAAGCTTTGAGTTATGACTGCTATTACTGAACAATAGTTTTATGAGCCTAGTAGTAAAATAGGTTATTAATACGCCTATTCCGTGTTGCTGCCCTTCGATAGGTGGTGATTTCCTTCCAGATTGATGGACGGCAAGGGTACCACAAATCCTTAAAGAGAAGCTACCAGTAGAACCTCAATGCGAACTGTTGATACAACATTGTTTTTAGTAATCTTTGTCTGTGCTTAGGTTATTACGTTGACTGAGATGTTGTGCATGTCTCTTTAACCCTTGACTAAAGCCCCTGAAGAATTTCCGAGCATTAATTACATTTACATTAAAACGGAAAGAAACATGTCGTGCACTAGTTGTGTGTGTGGAATGAGATGGCGACAGTGACTGAAGAAAAGAGTGAATGGAATGAGATTGAGTGAGGTGTGCTAAGTGGGGTATGGCCTGGTGTGATAAGTAACACAGCACAATACACTTGAACGGTTAAGAATTTCAATTAATTGATTTACCGATGGAAAGGGGTTAAGTTTGTGCATTTACTTCTGTTAATGTTTTGATCAGACTCTCAATACAGGAGACCAAATAAGCACTTTAATAATACACCGATGGTGTTTTTAAATATTTGTGTGTAAATGAACAATAAAATATATATATTTTTTTACAAATCCGCGTTTAAACAGTGTTCTTTCTCATGACCATAAATGTATATGGTACGAAAATAGAGTCCACCCAGAGTAGCAATGATGAGCACCAGCTTTTTTGTTGCAAAGTGTTAAGCGTTAATCCCTTTATGTTGAGGGTATGCTGGTGTTACATACCCCTCTATCTCTCCTCTTTGTTTAAATAGGCACTACCGCCATATTAAGCTGTTTTTCAATCAAAATAACCAGCTACATCTGCGTCTGCTAAGGCATGGGATTACTGAAGTGTTGTTCTCTTGCCCTCCCAAGTTTCTCATTTTGCTGCAATGGAAAAAATGTTCCCGGAGGAAACCCTGTCAGTGTTTTTTCCGGTGATCACAGATAATGCATCATTCTTGCCACTGGTTTTCCTGATCATGTTGTCCTCGTTGAAGAGCATAAGGTCTATTGTGTCATCAGACATTATAGCAATGTGCATATTTGGGGCCTGATTTTGATCGGGCCAAAGAGCTGCGTGGAGGGATTGAATGGAGTTGAAGGGCATGCCACGACTGCTCGTCAAGGCTTCTGTGATGGCAGATGGTCATGATGCTGGTACAGACGTATAATGGAGAATAATGTATTTTTAGCCAGGGGCACAATAATCCTATGATTCCAAGGTGGGGTGTGGGTCAAGACGAGTGTGAGCCTTCAGCCACTTCTGGAAACAGCAGGTTATACCTGGGAGCTGACTGTCATTGAAGGACTTTTCAATCTGCAGATCCCAGAACCTGGCAGCTGTTGCGGCAGGGGCATAACCGCCAACTTCCTAACCTCTCTCTGACGACCTTGTTTAAACATACTTACCTAGATCTGCAATGTCACCTTCGAGGAATCCGGTGATCTAGGAGAACAGTGGTAGGTGCCACCCAGCCAAGAGGCCTAAAGGTGAGAGCAAGCCAAGCACAGACCCAATAAATAGACTCTAGGCCATTATGGACGCTCTCACCCTCTCATCGGAGGAGCTTAAGGAAACTGTGGTTGAGTTAAAAAGTGACCACTTGAAGACCAAGAGGTAAGTCGCTGAGCTGGAGCACTAGGTATCTGATGTTGATGAAAGCATGGATGCCCTGGAGAAAAGAGTTTCAGACCAAGATTCTCATGGAGGCTGCCCATGTTAAACCCTCCAATCAGGAGAACTTCTCAAGGCACAATAACGTTTGCATAGGGGCGTTTGCCAGCGGGGCAGAGAAAGAGAAGCTGGCAGGATTTCTCCAAGCGATGCTTCCCCAGATCCTGAAGTTAATTCCAGGAAAAGTGTTGTAAATTGATAGCGCACATCAGTCTCTGCACTCAAAACCAGCAGAGGTGCAACACCCACGACTCTTCATAGTTACATTCTTAAAGTTCCTAGTAAAGGAGATGATCATCAAAAAAGGCCAGAGAATCAGAGACCCTGCATTGAGGTGACCACAAGAAACTAATAATGTTTTACAACAACCTCATCTAGGCAGTGGTGGATCAGATGATGCTTTTCATAGAGGCAAAGGAGACCTGCATACATAATGGACTCAAGCACTAAATGGTATACCCTGCTACTTACAAGCTGGTGGTGGAGGAGGGTTACCAATGCCTCTTGTACCACAAAAAAGCTGAGATTTCCATTAGAGATGAGCAACACATTGAGAGGTTCATCAGCAGAATATGTTTCTTCCTTGTTACAGAGAATCAAATAATTCACCTTTGGTAATCCTTTCACTCCTTTAAAGTCACTCTGGCTTGGTGATTTACTGGTTGGGCCATTTGCACCCTGGGTCGACAGTTTTTTTTTGTGTGCGCTTAATTCTACCAAACTACTATGCCAGGCTGTTCCTGATGGTGCCCCTCACATATCGTGTGGCGGTTTGGTGGGGATTTTCTGACTTTACCTTAATTTATATATATATATATATATATATATATATATATATATATATATTCAGTAAAAAAAATGTTGTTAAAGGGATGTTATGGTTAATTTGCGCTACTAAAAACCTATGAAATTCAGTAAAAAAAATGTTGTTAAAGCGACGTTGTGGTTCCAAGTAAAACCGAAAAACCCTTGAAATTCGCCAGTTATGGTAAGCTAAGCAACTATAACTCTCGCCACCACCGTTCACTGCTAAGACTAACACCCACGACATCAAAGATGACATCACAAATGTCATTGATGACATCACTGATGAAATCACATGTGTATTTACTTTTCGTGAAATGTGTGTACAAGGGATTCTTATTATAATGTTGAGAAAAAACTGTCAAGTTGAAACTGTTCTAAGAACAGAGCTGGTGTTGTCCTGAAATGTTCGTCAATAAACAAAATGGAGGTGTCCTGAGGACGCTAGACCTGTCCGTATTGATCGCAGGCGAGTTGAAACTGTTCTAAGAACACAGGCAGAATCCTGAAATGTTCGTAAATAAACTAAATAGGGGTGTCCTAAGGACAATATACTTGTCCGTATTGTTCGGAGGCAAGCTGAAACAGTCCTAAGAACACACACGTGTCCTGAAATGTTTGTCAATAAATAAAATGGGGGTGTCCTGAGGACGCTAGGCCTGTCCGTATTGTTCGCAGGTGAGTTGAAACTGTTCTAGGAACACAAGCGGTGTATTGAAATGTTCGTAAATAACCACAATGGGTGTGTCCTGAACACTATGCCTGTCCATATTGTTCAGAGGCAAACAGAAACTGTCCTAAGAACAAACGCTGTGACATGAAATGTTCGTAAATAAACAAAATGGGGGTGTCCTAAGGACGCTAGATCTGTCCGTATTCTTAACAGGCGAGTTGAAACTGTTCTAAGAACACAGGTAGTATCCTGAAATGTTCGTATATAAACAAAATGGGGGTGTCCTAAGGACGCTATACCTGTCCGTATTGTTCGGAGGCAAGCTGAAACTGTCCTAAGAACACACACAGTGTCCTAAAATATTCATAAATAAACAAAATCGGGGTGTCCAGAGGACGCTAGACCTGTTTGTGCTGTTCGTAAGCATGTTCAAAATGTTCTCAGAACACATCAAGTGTCCCGGGATGTTCGCAAATAAACACAATGGGGTGTCCTGAGGATTCTATGCCTGTCCCTGTTGTGCGCAAGCAAGTTAAAACTGTTCTAATAACAAACACCTGTCCGTAATTGTTCGTTTCACTTGTGATGCACTTTTAATTAGTTTCAGGACCCGAACACCGCACCCACGCTGAGCGTGTGTTCTGACTGCGAACACTGTTCGTGTCCCCGAACAATTTAAAACTACCTTTTCAAGCAATCCACATTATTTTTTAATAATAACTCATAATAGCACAAGTCCCACATAGTAATCCTGAGTTTCTACACACTTTTTGGGACTTTTTAAACCTTTTTTTGGTGTTCAATCTGTCCGCGGACAGCATGCATGTCCGAGAATTGCGCACAAGCACCCCTATAAAAGGCCACACCCTAGAGCTCATTCTCATTGTGTTTCTGGCTATCTTACAGAACACAGTGCATTTTCCAGCCAACTTTCCAGATTTTAATCGGAAAACCTGATGGCATCCATGGCTGCAGTACTGCCAGCTGGTGCTACATCTGCATCAGCACCACCCCCACCCCCTCCACCACCACCTCCCCAAGGGCCTGAAGAGGGGAACAGGAGTGAGGATGCAGAGGAGGATGAAGAGGATGATGAGAATGAGGTAGAGGACATCATTACTACCAGCACTCAGCGTGAGTCTTCGGTGTGGCGGTTATTTACCATTCATGGTAATGTTCCTAAGGCACGTGCGAACCGAGTCACCTGCAAAGAGTGCAAAATGGTACTCAGTCACGGGAGGCCTGGTTCATACAGCTTTGGAACAACTACCATGAAGCGACACCTAAAGTCATTCCACACTGGGGCTATTCGCAAGGTTGTACCTTGCGGGGAGCGTAGTAGGTTGACTTCCTCCACTTCATCCTCCGTTTCTGATCCTGTCACCACAAGGAACACTCCTGTGGGACAGCGTATTCCTCAAACTGCCTCAAAGGCCATACGCAATACTGATGACCCTTACCTTTCGAGGGTCACAGTTGTGTGTATGTACTGCGATGCAGTACTCTGCAGGGGGGAGAGAATTCGAAGTGCTTTTGAGGCTCTGGTCTCAGAGTACGAGAAGATCTTCTCACTACCCAAGTAAAACCCACTCTACAGCTTCCTCTCTCCACCCACCCTTTCTTATCCCTGTGGTTGGTGTCCCCCCTTACCCTCCTTTTCCCTCCTCTCCTAGTGTGTCGTGTATAAAAAACCAAAAAAAAATAAAATAACAAAAATAAAAGAAAAGGCTCTTTTTAGAGCCGCCTTTCACATTTTAAAAAATCGAAGTGAAAATAAATGAAGCAGGGCCCTGTGTATTTTTTAGAAGTCCGCGGACAGTCCGCGAACATCTAAAATTTTGGGGTTCTGCCCCATCAGAACCATTGCAGTTTTGTCTGAGAGGAAGTGGTGGCTCTGAAAAGAGCCTTTTGGTGGTGTGTCTTCATGTTTAAAAAATTTGAAATGCTCAACACCTATTACAAAATGGATGCTGTAATTCCAAAAAAGGTTGCAATGCATTTTGTACATTTCTCAGAAAAATCTGATTGCCAGCATAAGTAAGATGGACTCCATCTCTGCGAAAAATGTATGTGCTACGAAACATAATATATTCATTGTGAAAAGAGGACATGCCAAAATCTCTTAGAAAGGCACAAACAGCCTTATTGACATTGCGCCTTGCTTTCTCCATTTGTGGACCAAATGAAGAATAACAAAGCCACTTTTGTCTCTGCGCAATCCGTGAAAAAACTACTTGAGAATTTGGAAACATGTGCATGACCTTCCCAAGTCCTTCTTTCATTGCAAATTGCAAAGAAATTCCAGACACATGTCCACAACTGTTCCGTCCACAATGAATTACAATTATGTCTGGATGTTGCTCTGTCTCCAAAGTAGCACAGAGAGGTAGCAAGTCCAACCACTTCATTCCACGTACTCCATGCCAGTGCACTTCCACATGTGGGAATCCAAGATCTACAGCTACTCCACAGCTTTCTGCATGCACCTTCAACCAATGTATCCACGAGTCTCCCAAAATCCAAACAATCTTTTTTCTGAAACACGAAGCCATAGCTATCTGTTCTTCTCTCAGCAAAAAGAGTATCTGAGAAACTCTCTCCTGGCACAACACACCCACTAAACTTTACTGATCAATTCTTTGGTGTGCTCATTCTCATTTGCATGCCTCCCCTCCCCAATATCCCCAGATGTAACACGCGATGTCAGCGGACTACCACCATGTCCGTAGACATATCGTAACATTGACAGTCCTTCTACCATTTTCATTTCACTTTCTGTGCTATTCCCTCATTGGATATAGCTAAGAAGTCACACGGCCATCCATCAATCACATCCAAGACCTCTACATCTAACTGCATCATCATAGATCAGCACTTCAAATGTACTGTTAATCTCTCTGAGTACAAGTGTCATATCATTGGAAAGCACCTTCTACAAGAAATACTGTACAAGTCTCCAAGATGTCTACTTGCAGCTGCGTGCATATCCATGTGCATGAACACAAACTACAGGTATGCATATTTTCTCTATAGTACATGTACAATTCTTATAGATTCATATAAACAGATTAACTGAATTTTAGCCTGTATAATCTATAAAATGAATTTACTGTCATTTTTTCCATCTCCTATAATCAACTGTCACTTCCAAACCTATCTGCTATTTAATTTCTTTTTACACACACATTTGCAAAACATGTTGAACTAACATATTTAAAGTACAATATAAAGAGTTAACATACTCTAACAAAATTGCATGCACACAGTATGTTCAAATATCAAACAACAATACTTGAACAAAACATGAACATGTATTTATTTATTTATTTATTCATATAGCTTGCAAGCAGCCCATGGGCATTGAGGCGCTGTTACTTGCAAGAGCTTAGTCACAGGAATAGTGGCATTAAGTGGTACATTATGAATTCCACAAGGCATAGAACTGATATTTTGGTTGGTACAGTTAGTCATTACAATACAGCTTATGCATTAAGAACATATGATATGTATTCAACTGGTGTGACACATTTTATGTGAATAAGATAGTTTTCATGGTTTTGCAGAAGGCGCTGAGGGTCAATGTCAATTAAAAAAATGAATGTCTAAATTAAAAACAGTGCTATATACAAACAAAATTACTAATTTGTTTCCTTTACAATTGCAGTGAAGACCATTCTCCTGAAAAGAAGCAGCCACATTTGAAGTACAAAGAACAACTAAGAAGAAACCTGCTAATTCCAGAAAAAAAGTAAGTTGAATACCACCATAATATTTGTACTATTACTCAAACACACTGTAAGGTTAATTCATGCTATTTCTGCCCCTAAAAATAGAGATTGTGCACCATTCTGTCCACAAATCCCCATTTCTTAAACAGAGATCTACAAGCAGAATGGCACAAAAATTCCTATTTTTCGGCACACAAATGACCCAACTCAGCCCCTAGAATTTTGATATTATAGAACAAACAACTGTTTTAATTGTACATCATTAGATTTACTATTTGTACTTCTCCACACCACTAGCTTACTTTCTACTGTCATCTGAACCCCAGTTTAGTAGCACATAAATTCAAGAATACACACCTCAACGAGTTGTAGTTGCCCAATGCATTCACACACCATCACATACATCTTTATCATCTTACTCAGACACTCATGCACACAGCACACATACATTGCAGAACACCCCAACCCATACCTTCTTTATTTTTTTCAACAGGCCCTAAAGAATGCCTACCAAAAATCAAGTCCGTAGAAAGCAACACAGAAGCAGAGCAAATGAAAATAGAAGTGTCCAAAATAAGTATCCATCTCTAGCAAAATTTGTAAAAAAAAGTTCAAACAAAACAGCTTATACAGTCATTTAGCGAAACAAAACAAGCTTCAAGTACAGAAACTTTGCCTCCTCTATCAAAATGTAAAGCGAACCAGAAAACAATTAACAGAAATTCAGCTACCACTACAGATAAAACTGCTCCTATAAATCTTGATATAGTGCAAAGTAAGCATATCAAAAAAAGTATTTTAGCAAAAATGTTCCGTCACAGAGTCCTTCAAAATCTTATAAAAACAGGAGAGAAATCAGGCACAACCCTTAAAACCTATCGTAGGAAATTAATCTTAGAAGCGTTGATAGACGGTGCAATCCTTCTCAAAAGGAAATTATTTATTTTAGTGTTAAACAAAATGAAACCACTAACAAAACTAATGACTAAATTACAAAAAAGACTTCTCAACAAACAAAATGTCAACAGAAATAACTTCTTAAGTATCTGTGGAGGTGAGTGGAGTCACACAGAACCATATTTTAATGAAGAAGCATACAAACGAAAGCAAACAAATACAATTGCCATACATAGCAGTGGACGAGGTTATGAAAAAGTTAATAATACCATAATGGAACAAGAAATACTGCTTACAAAAATATCCCCAGAAAACTTAGAATTGCCTTTCCATTCAACTGAATCAGAACGTCTAGTATACAAATGGCCTTGCACGTCAATGTGTAACATTCCCAAAAAATCTTTCAAGTCTTTACGCCAATTCCTCAATCAATATGTGAAAGGCAAAGACAAAATCAAAATTAAACTACTGCAAAATATGGATACCTGTCCAGTGCGCAAGTACACAGGACTACAAGGACATTCATTGGCCTGCATTTCAGGACCTACTTGCAAAACCACCTTCCATTATATCAAAATGATATCAACACATCATTCAACTGTAAGAATCTAGTCTATAAACTGTATTATGCTAAAAGTCCTGCTTTAGCACTAGACAATTTAAATAACATTCTTCAACATGGTACAGCAAAAGACCTACTTGGAGAAATTGACTATATCCAGAAAAAATATTTTGGAAGTGAAAGCCACTCACAGAATGAAATAGCTTTAAAGCAAAGTAGCAACAATTCTATGCATGGCAACCTTCTACTACACACCTACAAAAAAGAAATACTGAAGTACCAAACCATGTGTGTGTATGTTGCCGTAGAACCTTTTATAAAAGTAACACAAAAACTGTAGACCTAACATACAAAATAGAAGACAATGAAGATTCTAAATGGTTTGAATTAGCTCTCTATCTTATAGCAGAAAACAAATACGAAATAACTGACCCCTTAATACTTTGCAGTTAGTGCACTACAAAGCTTGACAGCAACCAAACTCCTTCATGTGCTATTACAAATAATTTGGAATTATTTCCACTACCAAAACCCCTACAACAACTCAATTTATATGAGAGCATCATAATTCAAACAGTGCATCCCTTTCAAGAAATAATACGCCTTCAACCAAAAACAGCAAAATTACCTCCCTCTGAATTAGTGAAAGGTATTTGTGGAAAAGTAGTGTATTTACCATTAGATCTAAAACAAAATGTGCACACTCTAGGAGTGCAACATCCCATGGAGCAATCTTTAATTATCTTAGTAAATGGTGTACCTACAAAAGACAAACAAAATTGGCAACAACTGGTAGATTTACATAAAGTTAGACAAGCCTTGCAATATCTAAAAGACAATAATGAATACTACAAAGAAATTAATATTGAAGAAAACTTGAAGGATACCACTGAAATAATTCAAGAGACACAAGAAGCTGGTCAATTTGAGCTCCTAGATCCTGCTACAATATCCAATACTTTAGACCATTATACAATTCATCCATTGCACTCTAATGACACTGTAGAAGATGCACTAGAAACATACCAAATGCGTCAGACAAAAGGATCACCAGTCAGCATATGAGATAAAAGTATAGAAGCACGTGCTTTTCCTCTACTCTTTCCTACTGGCAAAGGAGGAAGGTACGATGATAGATCTATTCAAATAACAGCATCAGAATACCACTTGTTACGGATGTATTCTGAAGATCCCAGATTTAGACAAAATGTGGAAAACATATTCCACATACTCTTTGAAAGTGGACTAGCAACTTTATGTTATGGAGTTGCACACACATTAAAATCAGGATCCCACTTTCAAAATATGTCAGCTACACAATTATTACAAAAAGTGCAACAAAAAGATGAGGTTTTACAATCAAATATTACAAATCTATTAGCAAACATGCGTGGTACAAAAGAGTACTGGTTTTGACGTCATGGAGATGTACGTTATATGATAAGAAACCTTGGCCCACCCACTTGGTTTGTTACATTAAGTTGTGCAGAATATGCATGGGAAGATTTACATGATTTCCTACACATATCAAACAAAAACAAAACAAACATAGATATACTAAGACCTGGAGAACTTTTTTCTCTAGATCCTGTTAATGTACCAAGATATTTTCCACATCACTTCAATGCTATGCTACACTTTATTTGTAATAAAACTGCTCCTCCCCTCAGAGAAGTGCAACACTTCTTTTGGAGAAAAGAATACCAAGCCAGAGGAGCACCACATATCCACATGCTTTTATGGATTAAAGATGCTCCTAAATTTGGTCATGACAATGACGCCACTGTGTTACAGTTTATTGAAAAATATATCACTTGTGAAATTCCAAAAGAAGCAACAAATAGTGATCTTCATGCACAAATTTTACAATTTCAAAGACACAAATGTGGCAAATATTGTCATCGCAAATACAAAAACAAAGGGAAATACTACACCAAATGCCGCTTTGGTTTCCCTTGACCGGTTACAAAAAAATATATCAATGATTACAATGAAATCATTGCCTACTTATGGAATGCAAACATAGATGTGCAGTACATTGCAGACAATTCCACTGCAGTTGCACGATATGTTACAGCATACTTAACCAAAGCAGAAAAAACAGAGCTCCAAGACCTCTGGAATGACCTGACATCAGACAAAACAATGTCTCGGAAATTATAGAGCTTGGGCATAAAAAATGCTCTCCCATAGAGAATGTGGCTCCTATGAAGCAGCAGATTGTTTAACTGGTACTGCTTTGTATGGAAAATCTGAAAATATAGTATGGTTAAGTCTTGGTCCTGCTAAATCTAGAAAAAGAGTTCTAAAATCATATGAAGCTGTAGAAACAATAGCCAAACATGATCCCAACAGCCAAGACATTTTAAAAAACAATTTACTAGACGCATACTACCCAAACAGAAGTACCACTTTAGAAACCACGTGTCTATACTACATAGCCCAAAATGTCACATACAAAAATAATATAAAACCCAATGAAAAAAAGGTAAATACAGAGTGACAAATTGTGAAGGCAGCTTAGTAAAACCCACCAAACCAAATTTAATTAATCATATCAAATTGTCATTAAAGACTCCTCAACATAAAGAACTATATTACATGTCCCTGCTACAACTCTTTAAACCATGGAGAAAAGAAGAAGTACTAGATACCTATGACTCCTATGAAGACGCTTTCAAAGCAAATGAAAGCACTATAACTGATGTAAATTTTACACAGTACAAAACAATGTTGCACAATGAACAGCAAAAGGAAGAAGAACTCCAGGCCTAACTAGATAAGGACACTCCTGACAATAGTCAACCTTCTGTAACAGGAAGCCCAGAACCACTGGGAGAGCCACTAATAACAAATGAGGCAGAATTCGCTATGACAGAAGTAGAAAACACCATGTGTCAGTATGAAGATAAAGAAGACTTACCTATACTACAATCAAAACTAAACAATGAGCAACATAGCATTTTTGAAAAAGTAACAAAAGAAATTGCCAATGGTGTACAACATGAAAACAAAGAATGCACCTGCCAAAATTACAAACCTATACTACTGTATGTCAGTGGTGAAGCTGGTTCTGGCAAAACATTCTTAATCAAAATCATCAGTAAATTCCTTCAACAATTGACAAACAACAAGCTGTCAGCTGTTGTCAATGCCCCCACAGGTTAGCTGCCTACAACATAGGCGGTGTCACTTTACACCGATTACTACTCCTGCCAGTAGAACACCAAAACAAATTAGACTACTACAAACTTTCTACAGAAGCTGCAATGGAACTATGCAGAGTATTAAAACAAATGAAAATGCTACTAATAGATGAAGTGAGCATGGTCTCCAACCTAATATAGGCCTTGATTCACCTCAGATTACAAGAAGTACTCAAAACAAACTACAAAGAGCTCTTTGGAGGAAAACACATTATTGTTTTCGGAGATCTTCTTCAATTGACACCAGTGAAAGGTGAGCCTATTTTTAAAACCTTAGGACACAAACTCTGCCTTGAAACTGTTGGCAGTATTGGAAATGTCAACCTTTGGCAACATTTCCAAGACAGAGAATTAACAGAAAACATGCGGCAATCTGCAGATATCACTTATGCCAACATCTTAAAAAGTATTAGAGTTGGTATATTATCTCAAGAAGCACAAGCAATATTGAAAACCCGGCACATTCATGCACTTTATGGCGATAATGCATGTGCTACGGATGTTATGGAACAATTAGCCCACAAAAATGCCAATTGTATGGCCTTAATGCCAACTCTTGCAAGCTGTTTCAAATTCAATGAAACAATGTTAAAAAAAGAAATGCAACCAATAATTGAAATTAGTGCCACAGACAAACTAGACATACATTGTATGACACTACCCATGTGTGAACAAGCCACAACAAGACTAAATAGTTTAGAAAATTCAATCTCCAACACAGCTGGATTGGAAAAAATGTTAAAATTATCCTTAAATTGCAGAGTAATGCTTAAACGTAACCTTGACGTGGATCAAGGACTAGTTAATGGAGCACTGGGTACAGTTGTTGGCTTTCAAACATACCCACTGAAGTGGGAGAATGGAAGACCAGGCTCCCGTCCTTCGCCTCTCGCGCTTGGCCTAGAGGGTCACGACCCAAACACCCGCCACGAGAAGAGTTTGTCCATTTACCAGACGACCAGATACCCTGGTACAGGAACATATGGATGTGTCCATCTGCTTGCCCAGCAGCCCGCACTGGCCATGCCGACACCTGCGGCACGGATCAACTAGACTAAAATCTACACGTCGTTAGAGATGCCATGACGACCTAGACAACGGGAAGCACATCTGTACAAATGTACACACTGGACATTCCCACACCAACCTACACGAAGAATATACTCAGTGCTATGACGTAGGCGACAGGCATATTCACGGACGTGCATCTTTATTATTTTTACATAGGCTTTCAGAATGCAGAAACGCAAGACGCGTCATGAACTCTTTTACTAGCTTGCTCACGCTTCTCTTGAAACCAGTTACCGCCATGAGAAGTATAATGAAGACAATACTGGTCATGAAATTATATGCTCCTATAACCTAAAGCACCTGTGCACCAAACGGACAACTTATGCACCAGGCCCAAGTAGGCCTCAAACAAGAGCTCCCGTGGACATCAACAAGGCAAGAGTCAGTTGCTGATCCTGCAGAATGAGCTCGGCGAAGCAACCAGCCAAGGTCGCAATGTTGCAAACCCACGTCCCAAGAGCAAATCATCAAAGGCACGATGTTGCAACCTCGTACTCCGCGCACCAACGTTAAAGTCACACCGACAAATTAAACCAGACGCGCAGTAGAAAAACAATATTAATTGTGCAGAATTCTGCCTCTTTCACGGTCCCTCCCCACGTGACCAAGCCGAACCTGACGAGATGCCAAACCCAGGAGAACAGAGGCGTCTGGATCCCTCGCTACGAGACACTGGCAGATACACTTGAAAGGCTCAATGGACATCTGCAACAGTGGGAGCGGTCCCCCGTCCAGCTATGAATAAGTCCTCACATTGTCTGCATGTACCCATAGTGAAACATTGTTGCAACTTACAGGTACACCGAGAGCTGGGAACGACGGTGGTCCCAGGCTGGGAAGCTCACGGGCGCACCAATCAGAACATGAGGCTCTTATCACTGACGCCAGCAAATTTAGCCAATCCTCAGGAGTCTTCATGTAACAATTCTCATGTATCTAATTGTAGGGACAACCCAGATATACCACCTGACTACACCTTGTCCACTAATATCTTCCTCTATATGTGTGCTATACTAACCCTACCACTCGAACACCCAATTAAGAGTGGCGATAGGTTTTTGTTAACTTTCTGAAGTGACGCAAGTAGCGCGTCATAATACAGTAAAAAGGGCCTGCGAGCCCCACGATTGTGTGTGTGTCAGGACGAACGCGTACGCTCCTTGACCCATCCCTGCCGTTTTGTCTAATAAACAGCAGAGTCACCTTGCTCCTTGTGTGCGTCTCATACTCTATCTCATCTCATCTGGGATATACACGGGAGGAGTTGGGGCCTCCCTGCCTGGAGGTCCGTGGACGGCCCGGCCGACCCCGGCAGAATTTCCCCCCGACAAGTTGGAGGCACTGCTGTATCTGGACAACAGCTGGGAGATAGGAGTGATTGGTAGCAACATGGTAACAAAAGAAACTATCTCAACCATCGAGACACACAATCACCGATGTTGGACGACGTGGATCAAGTATGTACCAATGCTCACGTGGGTAGAAGAAGATGAAGACCCAATAACGATACTACCGTTGACTGCGCCCAAGGTATGCTACCAGCATAAAGGAGAGGTGGACGTAGGATATAACACCAATTGTGCAAGTGTGACGGAGTTACCTGAGGGGGGAGCGGGAACAGCAGTAATAATGGACCATTATTGGGCCTGTGGAGAAAAGGCATACCATACACTGCCTCCCCTGTGGAATGGTGTGTGCACAATGGTACACGTCAATGTACCATCACTAGTGGTACCTAAGAAGCACGTCAATGTGGCGAAATTTCCTAGAATGAATGAAGGGGATAAGAGAAGAAAAAGATCTGCACCACTTCAGGAGGAGCAAGGGAACAGGACCAACAGCAATGACACTGTCCTAAATAGAAGAAAAAGACAAGGAGAGCCGCTGACAGGAAATTACCTGTGGGGAAGGTCGGAAACGGCACTAACATCAATACCGCCAGAACACAGACTATTTAGCAGAGCAGCAATGTTCTTCTCCTCAATAATACACCCGGGACTACAGGCTTACGCGAACGCAAAATGGCTCCAAATAACTAGATGGGAACTAATGATGACCATCAATTCTACAGTAAACGGGTTCAACGCAATAAAAGAGGAGCTGCGAGCTGTAAGGATGGTAGCACTACAGAACTGATATGTATTGGACCTCCTCACAGCAATGGAAGGAGGAGTTTGTGCAAAGATAGGACAATCATGCTGCACGTTCATACCTGCCAATGATGCTGACAATGGTACACTGACAGAAGCAGTTTTGCAATTGGCCCAGATGCACTCCAAAATGATGGATGAAAGCAACGGTGTGAACAAGGATAAGAGCTGGTTTTCACTATTATGGTCATGGATGCCATCCTGGCTGTCAGATGGACTGAAAATAATAGTGGGCTGTACTATATTGGCTGGAGCTACCCTGATCATAATTAGATTTTGGAAGGCACGAAAGGCACGCACTACTGACGAGTTGCTGGAAATGGTGGGAATGCACCCCTTGATGCCAGCAGATGACGGCCAGCATACAGGTGTAATAATACAGGAGAGGGAGAAGCTGCGCACCCAAATAATTACCAACCACCTAGACCCACCATCAGTGAAGATCGAGAACCCAAGAAACCCCAGGAGCTACATAGGAAGATGGGTATACTGTACTCCTGGAGGTACCTGTGAATATATGTATTGGTCCTTTGAAGATCATGTAAACCACTATGGACATCTCGGAGGAATAACTAAGATATGGCGAGTAAGAGGAGATAACGAGAAGGATATGTTTGTGGTCGACAAGTCGACCAGAGGGGGGACTGAAGTGGGAGAATGGAAGACCAGGCTCCCGTCCTTCGCCTCTCGCGCTTGGCCTAGAGGGTCACGACCCAAACACCCGCCACGAGAAGAGTTTGTCCATTTACCAGACGACCAGATACCCTGGTACAGGAACATACGGATGTGTCCATCTGCTTGCCCAGCAGCCCGCACTGGCCATGCCGACACCTGCGGCACGGATCAACTAGACTAAAATCTACACGTCGTTAGAGATGCCATGACGACCTAGACAACGGGAAGCACATCTGTACAAATGTACACACTGGACATTCCCACACCAACCTACACGAAGAATATACTCAGTGCTATGACGTAGGCGACAGGCATATTCACGGACGTGCATCTTTATTATTTTTACATAGGCTTTCAGAATGCAGAAACGCAAGACGCGTCATGAACTCTTTTACTAGCTTGCTCACGCTTCTCTTGAAACCAGTTACCGCCATGAGAAGTATAATGAAGACAATACTGGTCATGAAATTATATGCTCCTATACCCTAAAGCACCTGTGCACCAAACGGACAACTTATGCACCAGGCCCAAGTAGGCCTCAAACAAGAGCTCCCGTGGACATCAACAAGGCAAGAGTCAGTTGCTGATCCTGCAGAATGAGCTCGGCGAAGCAACCAGCCAAGGTCGCAATGTTGCAAACCCACGTCCCAAGAGCAAATCATCAAAGGCACGATGTTGCAACCTCGTACTCCGCGCACCAACGTTAAAGTCACACCGACAAATTAAACCAGACGCGCAGTAGAAAAACAATATTAATTGTGCAGAATTCTGCCTCTTTCACGGTCCCTCCCCACGTGACCAAGCCGAACCTGACGAGATGCCAAACCCAGGAGAACAGAGGCGTCTGGATCCCTCGCTACGAGACACTGGCAGATACACTTGAAAGGCTCAATGGACATCTGCAACAGTGGGAGCGGTCCCCCGTCCAGCTATGAATAAGTCCTCACATTGTCTGCATGTACCCATAGTGAAACATTGTTGCAACTTACAGGTACACCGAGAGCTGGGAACGACGGTGGTCCCAGGCTGGGAAGCTCACGGGCGCACCAATCAGAACATGGGGCTCTTATCACTGACGCCAGCAAATTTAGCCAATCCTCAGGAGTCTTCATGTAACAATTCTCATGTATCTAATTGTAGGGACAACCCAGATATACCACCTGACTACACCTTGTCCACTAATATCTTCCTCTATATGTGTGCTATACTAACCCTACCACTCGAACACCCAATTAAGAGTGGCGATAGGTTTTTGTTAACTTTCTGAAGTGACGCAAGTAGCGCGTCATAATACAGTAAAAAGGGCCTGCGAGCCCCACGATTGTGTGTGTGTCAGGACGAACGCGTACGCTCCTTGACCCATCCCTGCCGTTTTGTCTAATAAACAGCAGAGTCACCTTGCTCCTTGTGTGCGTCTCATACTCTATCTCATCTCATCTGGGATATACACGGGAGGAGTTGGGGCCTCCCTGCCTGGAGGTCCGCGGACGGCCCGGCCGACCCCGGCAGAATTTCCCCCCGACACCACGTGACAACAACATTCAGTTTGTCAATATTCTCTTTGACAAACTTTTAGAAGTGAAAAGGATAGGACGCTCAACAGTTCGATTCCTTCTCTTCAAAGACATTTATGTACACAGAGAACAATTTTCTCTAACTCTTGCATACGCAGTCACCATTCATAAATCACAAGGTCTTACCCTAGACAAAGCATTGATAGACATTGGTAACACAGTCTTTAAAGAAGGCATGAGCTACATAGCACTATCACGCTTATGTACACTTGACGGTCTATTTCTAACCAACTTTGATGCAAGTAAAGTAAACGCTGATTTTCCTTGCATTTCTGAATACAATAGACTTCGTTCACTATACACCCCCCATCTAAAAACATATCCTATTCCACAAAAAGTAAAATGTTCTAAAAGAAAACTAAATCAAACAGAAATGCAACAGGATGTCACTGCAAATCCTCCAAAGAGATTAAAAGAAACTAATACTTCATCAAGTACCACAATCAAAAAAGAACCTATTACGGAAAGTAAACCAGGCACTTCTTCAAAGAAAGAAGACAAACTCCAAAAAAGCACTCAGATACAGAACTACCTGGTCCATTTAAACTTTCTAATGTAATTGGTGTAAGTTGCTTAGCAAATGTAGCAATGAATATTCTATTAAAATTACCACCAATAGTTGACAGCATTTACTTACACAGTACAGACCAATTGTATTTGCAAATGTTAGTACTTCATAGAAATGCAACATACAATCCTGACAACACGTATAGTGTTTATGGAATAAGACAACAATTGGACTACTGTGCTGAAATGGTGAAATTCACTATAAATTCACAAGAATATCCACAAGAATTTCTAATGTACTTACTACAAGTACTGGAAAACAAAAACATACCTATAAATGAAAGCTTCCAGATTTCATACATGTGGAAACATACATGCACTCTGTGCAACAATGTGACACAAGAACAAATCCCCAATGAGCGCTTTGTGTATGTATCAATACCTAATTGTGAATCCGTTCCATTTCCGCAACTTGTACAAAATGCAAACCATGGTAGATTATGTACTACCTGCAATTCGAATAATCGCTCCACCTTACTAACACAAACACATAGTAAATACGTAATACTAATGCTTCTACGTTACAATGCAGATGGTACCAAAAACAACTGCAAGCTGACTGGATTCACACATGGTCAAGTATCACTTTGTAAGAAAACCTTCACAACAATAGGTATAATCGACCACACAGGAGCCACAACCAATGCAGGTCACTATACTGCATATATAAAACAAATGTGGATGGTTCAAATGTAATGATAGTACCATTACTCTAAAGCAGGGATTACCTGCAAATCTTGCAAACGCTTATTTAATGTTCTTAAAACCAAAATGTATTAACTAAACTGTACTTAAACATAAACTAAACTTCTATTAAAAAACTATAAACTGTTACAATATGCCAACAGCTATATAACTGCCCCAAGATTCTACAACAACTAAACAGATAAATGAATACCACTAAATTATATCAAACAATAAACAGTTAGAATACGCCAACTGGTATCTAACTACCCCAAGATTTTCAATAACCAAACAGATAAATCAATACCACTTCATTATAACAAAAAATAGACTGTTAGAATATGTCAACAGGTATCTAACTGCTCCAAAAATCTGCAACAAGCCAATATATAGAGCATTAGCCAGAAACAACAAGTGAACACTGAAAACAAACCAACAAATAGACTGCAGCATAACAAAAAAAGTTTTTTTTTAATCCAACATGGATTTTTTTTTCTCCCACAGACCCAATGATTTTAGCAACAAACACAGAAATTGAGCAAATTGCACAGTACACTGGTTGGTAATCTACTAAATATGAGGGTAAAAAAAAAGTTGATTATTCAATGTTATAAGTCGTTACATAATACCAATAATAACATGATCTTTTCTTTTATCACATAAATAAACAAGAAATACATGTACTCCAGTTACTAAACCAAACAGTAAGTATATTATATTAAGTGCAACCATCACAGCAAATCACACTCATAGTGACTTACAACTTTAGTGCTTATAAATTTGGTCTTGTCCATGCACCCAAGCCTATAGGCCCTACCCACAACCAGCACAGCATATCACACCCATAGTGGCTTATCAGCGAACATGTTGCATGTCCGCGGACATGACGCAAGCTGGTTGGCCAATCAGGACACTGTTCCCGAAGCAAACAGGGAAGTGTGTCCGCGGACCGAACATAGATATCACTAATTTTTTGTGACCTACTTTTTGGTCATTTTAAAAAAAACTACTGGACGTATTTTCACCAAATTTGCAAAAGCACGCTTTCGAGACCAAGCCGCTGCTCCTGGTCCAAATTTGGTGAAAATCCGTCCAGCGGTTTGGCCTGTAGGCGTGAGCAAAGTTTTTTCCCCATTCAGTCTATGGGACAAAAAAATACGTTTTGGGACCCCCCTATAACTTTGCCCCCCCTGGATCAAACCTCACCAAACATTGCAGAGTGACCCATATACTTTTTTTGCAAAGTTCGTGAGGATTTGTCCAGGGAGAGCGAAGTCATAAGCTACCCAAAAAGGGCTCTTCCTATGGAAACAGCAACTTAACCATAACTACAGAGCCACTACTGTAATATATATATCTATATATATATATATTTGTTATTGTCCTCAACTCTTCCATTGGTAGTTGGGGCATGGAATTAATATGGTGGTTCCTTAGACCGGTTTGCAGTTTAATTATAGCTGCCATTAGGCAGGAATATGGAACCACCTGCAATCTTTACTTGTTGTCCAGGCTGGAGCTCCAATGCGGCGGATCACAAGGAATGCAGTACACACAAGAAGTGATGGTGACTTTTCCCACTCTGATTGTGTGTAGTATACATAGGTTGGACACATATTGGGAGGGTAGAACATACTGTGAGTGTACAGTTGCAGTAGATGATCCAACATGGTGGAAAATGATTGACCATTTACTACACTTGGTCAGTTAAGGTTGCCAGTCGATTTCAATTGAGGAGGTATTTTGGTACCAGTGACGGACATAATTTGCTTTTCTTCAAGTCCTGCATTTGCAAGGAGTTGTAAAGCTGCTGCACGAATAGAGTGGTTGGTGTAGATTGTTGCCAGGTGGGCATGTTTGCTTATTGTTAGCATAAAGGCTCTGTGAGTATTTTTTCCCAATGGGAGATTTGTGTACCAAGTGCTTTTGTTTGTGCATTGTGCATTCGTTTGCGCATTGCTCTTTTTTTAATCTCCGAGGAATAACAAAGAAGCAGGGTGCGTCATTTGGAATGTTGTGAATGTAACATAGTAGTGAATTAACAGGACAGTCTGAATCATTGGGTGCTTCATACATTCTTCCTTGTAAGTCACTGCAGAGTCGTTCCAGAAAGGGATGTATTGTGTGCCATTTTCATGGTTTATGGTCATTGCATCGAATTCTTTGCATCTAAATGCATTTGCATCAGATCATTTCCATGTAACGAATTTGCACCCAATGCGTTTTTTTTCTGTTTTTTTTTGTTGGAGGGACCGCCCCCCAAACCTCTGTTTTTTTCCCTTTAAAATCCTCCTGTACAAAAATTAACCCTTTAACTCCCAAAAGCATGCTTTCGATGCACATTTTTAGATGGAAAAAATTCGATGGAATGGCATTATTTGCAATGACCAGATACCCCTTCTCATCTTTTACTACTTGCAAGGCATTAGCTGGTAGAAGTCTTTGTCCTTCTCTTCCTCTACATGCAAAGTATTGTTGAATATCAAGCCATAATTCGTATTTCAATGTGTCAGGGTAATTAGCATTGAAACATGTCAGAATGTTTAAGTTTCTCACTTTTTAGTGCCTAAAATATGGGATTTATGCCAAGCCATGTCTTTGCCTTCGCGTCTTAAAGGTTTTATGATGCTCATAAAACATTGTTAGCTCTGCGGAAGTTTTCATTGCACATAATGTTTATTTTGCGACTGAAGGGTGGATTATTTAAATGACAATTAATTCCACATCGCAATGACATTAAGCTTTGTGGTTGGTATTGTGAACCAGAAACCTTTTGCACATATGCATAAAATGGCCCACAAAAAAGATGCCAATGTAGCAAGTGCGGTGCTTCCTGAGAAAGTTTTAATTTGGGACGGAGAATGGATGCAGAAGAAAGTGCAGCAGCTGTTGGAAGGTAGGTGGCGACAGAATATTGGTGCGGGTCACAAGCCTGGTTCGAAAGCATGACAAGACAACTTTCACCGGATGGTAAAGACCGTGTTCTGGCCAATGAGATTGGTGGCAACAATGCGATTGTTCAAGATAGGGTACTAATGTATTATATTTACCTTTTAGATTTTAGGAGGGGGCTGTCGGTCTCCTTCATATGGTTCTTGTCAGCTCTCCTTGTACCTTCCCTTTTGTGTCTGACTCTTGAAAGTAGGTGTGCTACTGTTTTGGAGGTTTCCTACCGCGTCTCAAGAGATGGTGTTCTGCAATGGCCTTTTTCATGTCTGCCGATGTTCTCTTGGTGAGGATCACCCATGGGGACACATGCATGTGATTGATGGGAATGGTAGATTCACATACAGTCACCAGCACCATCCCACCCCCAACAATACCCCTAAGGGTTTTCTCATGGAATGTCAAGGGTTGCAACTGCTCAGTTAAATGCCAAAAGGTGCTAAGTCATTCCGCCCAAGGTAAAGTAGATATTGGGCCTCATACTAAGCTTACCGGCACTGTTGTCTCTGGACCGGCAAAGTACAAGTCTAGTGGACAGGTGCCCTCCCGCCCGGCACGTTTTTTTTACCAGCATGGTAACCGCCGGACCCGTAATGAGGCCCATTGTTTTTGTTCCAGAGTCTCATTTACTGAAAAACCACAAGGACTGATTGCTTCATACATAAAATGAGAGTTTCAATGATTTTTTTCCATATAAATCTGTGTGCCTATGTGTGATGCACCATCACTGACGGAGAGGATCACTATGTGTTGGCGGAGGTTTTCATTGGGGGTACGTCTATGATTTGAGAGCGTGCATATGTACCAGATCTTTACTAACTCTTTGACACACTGAGGGAAGACATTTAGAAGATATCAGGATGTCAGGACATCATCTGCTCCTTTGTGGAGATAACCATGTATTTCAATGCCCTAAGATGGATAGATCGCTGGCTGAGGAGAAACTAAAGAGGGTCCCCATGGGAATATATGAAATGTGAGAGTGCCTGAATTTTGAGAACCCTTGGCGTGTGTTGCACCTGCTAGGGAGGTATTTCACTTTCTCTTTTCGCTCCATGAGTCCCACTCAGGAATATTTTTCTTGTATCCAAATCAATTTCCGATTTTGCTATGGGCACTTCCATCGCAAAAACATTCTTAATTAACACAATGCTTTCATTATATTGGACCTCAGATTATCACAGGACACAAGGGGGCAAGGAGCTGGAGGCTGAACTGGACCTTATTGACATTCCATTGATTTATAGAATTTATTGAGAGGGAAATTGAAAACGTTTGTAAAGAATCAAATACTCTGTGGAGAATGTATTTGCAATCTGGCATCATTGGCTATTCCTCCAAGATCAATAAGGAACGAAGGGTGGCAATAACTGAACTAGATCAGCCCATGCAAGAGTTTGAACGGAAGTATATTGAGGATTTAAGGGAGCCCAGCCTGGAAAATCTGCAAAAGGGATGACAAAGACTGAATACGCAGGAAACGTGTCTTTCTCCACGCTCAAGAACTATTGGGAATCTGGAGCTAAAGCTGCAAGATTCTTGGCAAAAAGATGGAATACTCAAGGAAAGACCTGCATTTTAGATGACCGGAATAGGACCCTAGTCAGAAATGCTGACAGCTTGGCTTTTTGGGACTTCTGTATCATGCTGTACCAGCCCACTCCAGACCTGCCAGCATTGGCTCTTGAGGATTGCTTTGCTGATTTAAACATTCCACCATTGGATGATAACTCAAGACTCTTCATAGACAAGACGTGTATGGTGGTAGAGATCGAATTGGCTGGAAAATCAAAGAAGAGTTATGCGTGTTCTGGGTTGGATGGTCTCTCGATTGAATTTTATAGAACGTTTTGGTGGGCACTGTACCCTTTGCTGCAGGAAGTATACAATGCAGTGATATTAAAGGGTTGTGTCCCAGATTGAATGAATTTAGCAGTTTTAACCTTGATCCTGACACCAGACAGGAACTATCAGGACTGTGCAAATGGCCATCAAATGTCTCTTCTAAACCCTCATGTGGAGCTCCTTGCGTAAATATTTGCATGCTGCATGGACGGTGTATTTTCATAAGAATCAAGCGGGCCTTATGGAAAAATAAGAGGGGCACTGACACCAATGAGAGGATCATTAGGATGACACACTTACATAGAAACACCATTATGCCTTGCGCTGTGGTTTCAATTGATGCTGAGACCACCTTTGATCATATGGTTGTTGGGTTATTTAGAAGGTGTACTGGGTAAGTTTGGTTTTGGTCTATCTTGCATTTATTCAAGGCTGTATACAGGAATCCTATCGGACAGGTTTTCAGGGAACTGATTAATGTCAGATGTGTTCCAGATTGCTAGGGGTGCAAAGCACCGGTGTCAACTCTCACCGTATTTGTGTAATTTTGCCACTGAATCACTCACAATTACCATTCAATGTGGATGAAGGTATTGAGGGCATATGCGTCCAGACTTCCCTGTCTACGGTGCTCCGGTTGGCAGATGATTTGCTTATTTTTTTGTCCAACCGAAGAAGCCCTGCTTATCTCCAGTTTGTCCTGTTGCAGACCTTCGGCTCACTCTCAAACATTTTAAAATAAACCGAGCCAAGGCAGACGAGTATCCAAAAGAAATGTCAGTCATAGAAGCATGTTTTCAGGTGTGAAACTTAAATTGTGAAGCAACTCGTTCGGATTCAGTGAGTTTGAACCACTGACTACATTACTTGATGCATACAGACCTCAGGTTGATCTTAAACAAATGCGCCCCAGAATGCAAAGCTGGGGAGACTTTAAAATGACGCTTTGGGGGAAGATAAACACTATATAAATCAATCTGCCAGTGTGATTTCTCTACATCTACTATATTCTACTCTTGCCCCTTGGCCATGAAGGCTCGAAATGGATTGAAAAGTACTTAACCTCCTTTTTGTGGGGAGGGTACGGCATCCAGAAATCCCCTATAATATTGTGAAGGAGGAAGAGGGGGGCTTTGATTCCCTGATGTGTGCAGATATCATATAGTCTTTTAATTGTGATGCCTCAATGCATGGCATAGTGCAGACTGTGGGGTGTCCCCCTAAACAGTTGAGGATCCCAACTGTGTTACAAGCGAGAGAAAAGTCATATCCTTGTCTACCATCCAGCACCTCCTCTCATCTGTTAAGACCCATTCACCTGGGAGCTGCTCCCCACAGTAGCTCACAGATTGAGAGGATTCCAAGCAGTAACCCACAACATGAGTGAAAATGATATCCTCCCTTTAGGATCCCCTTTGTGGGATAATGCAGCACTAAACGTCAACACAAAAATAATTCATTGAAAAACTGGTCCTGATTGGGCAGAGAATTTGTAAAAAAAAATGTTTGCATAGATGAGGGGCTGCTCTCCTTTGAGTTTCTAAAATGTAAATGTAAGCTTCTAGATAGAGAATTGGAACCCAACAATGCCCTGACCACTGCACGGGAGATCCACTTCTCAAAACATTACCCGATGGACTATGCTTCCTACCAGTCCTGTCTGCTGTTTGCCCCAGTCAGCATCTACTTTGTGCAGGCTATTGTACAGAGTGAAGGGGGATGATAAGCTGCTTGAACTGTGAGATCATTGGTCAGCAGAATTGGGCCTGGACATTGATGCAAGAGTTTGGTGCAAAATCTGTTTGGAGCCACAAGATATGAAGGTTAGCTTAGATCTTCTCTACAACCAACAGAAAATAAATGTCTGTCTTTACTGGACCCCAGCTCAAATGTACAACTGCAAGGCATTGAATGCCTGTATCGCAAAAAGGAGGGGGGGGGGGGCGGTCGCACATGTTTCAGTCCTCTGACTACTCTCCAACTTCTGCTGAGAAGTCCTCGACTTGATTAAGTGTGCTCAAGTGCCTAAGGATCCACTTTTAATCCTCTTTGGGATATTCTTGCAATCCTTTCACAAGGCGCCTGTTTCACAAGACGTGGGGCTACCGAACCCTTGTTCTGGTGAAGAGGGAGATTCATAAATATTGGACGATAACGAATAGACCAGCCTGCATGAACTAGATAAAAGGTGTGGTGATGCTTTCAGCCAGGGAAAGAGTCGCGTACATTACAACATATCTGCTGGTGCAATATGAACTAATTTGGAAAGTCTTTAATGAACTATTTACATACACAATGTACATGTTGTCCTGTTTACACCCCTGGTCTAGTAGAGCCCTGTGTGCACAGACTATGCCGTCCAATAGATCTGTTTGTGGATTTCTTTGCATTGCTCAAGTCGTTTGCCATTAATGAGCAATGAAAACAATTACTATATTACTTTGTATTGCGCAATATATCAATAGCCATTGTTATTACATATGTAGCAATACATTGGCCCGTTAAACCACGGGTAAGGTGTTTTTGGGAAGTGTGTACTCTGAGAACCTAATCACTGTTAAGGGCTGACAATTCTGAAACATTTACTTGTGATGTTGAAAGGTTAGGCACAATGGAACTCATTTTGCCCCATTGCGGAATTTTGGGAGGGAAGCCGTTACATGTAAACATACTCAAAGGCGGCTGGCTGCTGCCAGATTTTGAGCATTTTCGCAGCAGAGTGCAAGTGTGCAGGGCAAAGGTTAGCGTACAAGCATGTACAAATGTGCAAATGAGTAAGCGCTGCCTACCATGCTCACATGGCAGGCAGCACTTACAATTACAACTAATCACTGCCTACCATGCTTACATGACAGACAGCGATTACAATTAAAGAATGTCTGTCATGCTCGTATGCCAGGTAGCATTTACAATGAATCCCTATGGCGTCCGCAGGCTTTACGCTGGCACAAAAAGCTGGCGGCCTCCATGGGGATCCCCAGCATTTGTACCGGCATGAAAATGCATGCCGGTGTAAATGCTGGAGCATTTGTATGGCAGATAGGAAGGGAGGCGGTGGAAATGCAAGTGGCGTTTTGTCCCTCCTGTCCCCCATGCAAATAGGTGAAAATGGGGTGTGACGTTAATGGAAGGCGTAAAAGCCTTTTACACCTTCCATTAACATTACAGCCCCATAAACAACGAGCTCCTATGAGATTAAATGAGTTTCCCGTGATCACACAAATTGGTTAAAAGATGTAGCTGGGACTGGAGCCCAGTTTACACTTTCTGCACTTAATCATTTTGCTTCCTATCGCTTGCCGTACATCAAGGGCCAATTCTTTGTAAAATATTTACTTTCATGATCTAAAATCAGGGGCGCAACGAAACCTACATTTGGAGGAGGCTAACTGGTGATGGGAGGGGCCACTTTCAAAACTGGGCATGGCAGACGTGGAGGCTCTGCCCACTCTGTTCAACCCCTAGGGTTGTCTAGCATGGGGCACAAGTATCTGGTCGCAGCCCAGCATTACACATAGGCACACATTCAATTACACGTGCATTCACTTAAAAATCCCATTCATCATACACTGACTCATTTACATGTGCACCTAGCCCCCATGCATCATACACTCATTCACACATACATTACATACACACTCCTTGCACACATGCATACATTATGAGATACAACACAGCACCC
Organism: Ambystoma mexicanum; assembly: GCF_040938575.1. Classification (NCBI taxonomy): domain Eukaryota; kingdom Metazoa; phylum Chordata; class Amphibia; order Caudata; family Ambystomatidae; genus Ambystoma; species Ambystoma mexicanum. Next base: position 190,078,690 of record NC_090928.1, on the reverse strand, counting down.
TTTAACATTGCCACTTTCAGAAAAGGCTTCACTCACGTCTATGGCTAACAAAAAGCAAGTGTGCACATCAGACCCTTCCCCGCAGATGTGAAAGAACGTTGTTATATGTTCGCTCGCATCCACGGGGAGGGGGCTGATATGTGCATTTGATTTTTGTTAGCCAGAGAGGTGAGGGAAACCTTTCTTGAAACTATCAGATTTAAAGTTCTGCTGTGTTTGTGCAAAGACATTTATCTGCACAAACACAGTAACACTTTAAAGCTGCCGGTTTCAGAAAATGCTTCTTTCCCCTCTCTGACTAACAAAAAACTGTTTTGCGCAACACCTCGGAGCTCATCGGGCTTCAGCCCCTCCCCATAGCTCACATTTTGGGGAGGGGGCGCGAAAGCCCGATTAGCTCAATGGCGTGCGCTCCTGTCTAAAATAATACCCTGTTTTGTAGATCTGACTTGAAAATAACACACATCATAAAACACGTGACAATATTTCGACATAAAACTCTATATAAGCATGTTAGCTTGGTTTTGTCCATCATTAAGGTAAGTATACAAGTACCAGAATGCAAACTCATTTGCACCTACAAAAGTCCATATACGTTTTTCTGCTGTATTTTAAAGGTTTAAATACACCCAACACTAAAACTTGAGAATTGCTGTTCATGATGGGCAAAAGAACATTTGCAACTGTACAAATAAAATCAAACCTTTTTTGTCAAATAAGCAGACCTGAAAATAAACCAGGGACTGTGATATTTGGTTGGCTCTCTTTTGCTAAGTCCCCTTTCCACTAAAATGTCCTAAACAAAAAGAAAGAGCGGGCAAATATATAAATAATGCCACCAGAATATGAAAAGGCAAAACTTTTCACAGAAGACAGCACAGTACCAGTCAGCGAGACAAGATGATTGGTCCACAAGTATTGTATCATCCAGTGGCAAAGCTGGAGTATGAACTTCAACACTTTGGGGGTTATTTTTATTTTGTCGCGGGTTGGTCAGTGTGGCAGTAAGTTATCACCACTTTTACCAATCCTATTTATGTTCCTGCATTTGTCAAGTGGAGTTGGGTAGCAGGACTGAAATACCATGTCCGCCTCCATTTCCTGCTCAAATGTGTCGACCTTACGTCCAACATTGATTTTCTTGCTGCCTGCAGTCCTATGGAACCTGCCTTAAATTGCCACCCGTTAAAAGCAAACGGGTTCCATAGGAATCCATTGTAAATTACCAGTGCTTAATGTGTAAAAGTATAAGTGTGCCAGGGTCCGAACATTTTCTAAGATGCTTATGACACATTGAGGTGGGCATCTCACTGTCACTGTTGCCACCACCCACAGCTATTCCACACAGTGTCAACATGTTTTGCATTAAAGCTGCAACTCGCCTTGGTTCCTGGGGGTTGATGGATGCATTGACTATTGCAGACATGTGATTTACAAATATCAAACAACATAACGTAAAATAAAATAATAGTTGTGTCTTGAAATTAGGTACATGTTTAAGTGCTTCTTTGAACACATAACCAGCATTAACACGTTGCTCCAATTTTCTAGGTGTCAAGTGGAACTTATTGACTGTCTAGCCACAGAAATAAAGCAAACATGATTTCCTCTTATGGTAAATTGATGGACACATGCTGGCAAAATCCTTGCTGAAGTGAGGAACTTTCCTGTAAAACACTACTGCAGCATCTTCTTGTGCAGGTTTGCAGGTGCTCCCCCTTGGCAGTGACCTTTTCCCTGTCCTTGCCTCTGTTGGTGCTGTTTGTATAAGTATACACATTTTACTTATTCAGCTCAAATTTCAAAAGTATATACTTAATTAGAAAATATCTCACAATGCAGACACATAAAACACAAAACCGAAAAAAACAAAAAACTATTTCTTATAATCACTAACATTGTGCTTGTCTTAAGGAAAGAGGAAAATTATCAATAAGTCAGAAAAACATATTTTAGAATATATATGTGCATATATATATATTCAATGAAACAATTTTGTTAAAGGGGTGTTATAGTTAAGTTGCACTAATTAAAATCTATGAAATTCATTGAAAAACTTTGTTAAAGGGACGTTATAGTTACAAGTAAAACGAAAAAACAACAGAAATTCAGGAGTTATGGAAAGATAAGCAACGATAACTTGCACCACCACAGTGCACTGCTAAGACTAACACCCAGGACATCAAAGATGACATCACAAATGTCATTGATGGCATCACTGATGACATCACATATCTAGGCCACTTGTTTTTGTTCACTGACATATCTAGGCCAGGTGTTTTTGTTCTCTGACAAGTCAGAATATGAAAATTGAAAAGGTGCTATATATCTGGACGTCAAACTTGTCGTATGTTCTTAAGGATCACTGTGAAATAATCAAATCCGAAATAACTTTCGGTTTTGTCTCCAACTGACATTCTGGACCACCGACTCCCCCTCACACCCACTTCCTTCCGTTCTGGCAACAGACAGCAAAGTGTGCCGCAGTCTCCGCAATCCCCCTGAAACGCTGGTTCCCTTCACGCACATGCACATGAAGTTTGCGTGTCCCCCCTGAACTTTAGTGTTATTTACATTTTCTGGTGATGTTGTTTCTTTATTCCTTACTTTAGTTTCCTTGCATGTGCGTCTGATTTGTTTGCATTGTGAGTCTTCATATGTATTGTTTGTACTAACACAAGTGTATAGTAAGTCTTGAATGGTTAGCTATTTATTCCATGTTTAACATTACTCAAAACTCTGATGAATTAGCATTCATTATTTTACTATGCAAAATTACCAGATACAAAATATTGTACTTCTATGGTGCATGCTGCAGCCATCGCCTATGTGTATGTTAAGGTTCCTGTATTAACAACAACACTACAATATAATGTTTTGTTTAGATGAGTACATTCTTTAATACATCAAGTAGTTCATGATAGGTCTTCCGATCACCCCTGACATCTAGTTACCAACATCATAAACACAATCCCTTTTAGGGACTTTTCATCAACATTCATTTCATATGTGATGTCATCAATTACATTTGTAATGTCATCTTTCATGTCCTGGGTGTTAGTCTTAGCATTGCACAGTGGTGGCGCAAGTTACAGTTGATTAACTTACCATAACTGGAGAATTTCTGGGGTTTTTTGTTTTTACTTGTAATTATAACATCCCTTTAACAAAGTTTTTTCACTGAATTTAATAGGTTTTTATTAGTGCAACTTAATCATAACTTCCCTTTAACAACATTTTTTCTGTGAATATCATAGGTTTTTATGAGTGAAAATGTTTCATGATGTTACATCACTGTATATAAGTTATTCATAATTCCTTTAACATATATGAAAGAACTGTAAACCTCTTTTAACAAACTTATTTTTTGCAATGCATACTGATGTGTGTCGTCAACAGCAACGCATGCTGTGGGTGCAAGTGATGGTTGAATTACCCCAGCCCCACCAAACCACACCTGTTATCCACTGCACCTACCCTGCATCCTAGTTCAATGTCCACTATACCCTCATAATGTGACCAATGGCCAATGCCCATGGCGTACAGCTATGGCCAGGCTCCACAATCCTTGGGGCATGGTCTTCGGCCATGTCGCATTCCCCAATAGGCAAATCAGAGTAGATATGTGTCCTTGCCGAGGGCCAGGCCCACTTCCCAGGCAGCAAAGTTATATCACTATGTATTGTACTTACTTTTTGACACTTTCAAAAAAGTCAAACACAGGACAGATTTGCAAAAGCATGCTTTTAGGTCATTGTTGATGCTCCTCGCGCAAGTTTGCTGCAATCCCGTCCAGTACTTCTGGCTGCAGCCGCAAGAAGAATTTTTTCCCCATTTAAACCTAGGGTGTTTTGGCCATGCCGCATGCCCCAATAAGAATAAGGGAAGGCATTCGTCCTTACTGAGGACCAGGCTCACTGTCCATGCACAAAAGTTATGTCACTATTTTTTGTACTTGCATTTTGACACTTTGGAAAAATAAAATACAAGACAGATTTTCAAAAGCATGCTTTCAAGTCCTTGTTGTTGCTCCTCGCGCAGGCTTATTGTAATCCAGTCCAGCACTTCAGGCTGTAGTCGCAAGCAGAATATTTTTTCACTTTCAAACTTAGGGCTTCGCCATGCTGCAGGCCCCAATAAGCAAATCAGAGTACATCTTTGTCCTTGCTCATGGCCAGGCCGATTGCCCAGGCACCAGAGTTATATCACAATTTTTTGTACTTACATTTTGACACTTTTGAAAAAATAAAACAGAGGTCAGATTTGCAAAACCAGGCTGTGTGGTCCTTGCGGATGCTTCTCGCGAATGTTTGCTGCAATCCTATTCAGCACTTCGGGCTGTAGCCACAAGCAGAATTTCTTTTCCCATTCAAACTTATCCCAAATTCTCTGGTGACCATGCCCACCCATGTCCCTCATGGTCATGGCCAGTAGGCAGATTGTCTGGGTCATGGCCAACGGCCATGACTCGGATAATCTGCCCACTGCCCATGGCCACAGGCTATACCTCAGTCGCCAAAGGGTTATCAATATTTTTTGTATCTAAATTATGACACTTTTCAAACATATACACATTTGGAAAACCATGCTTTCCGGTCTTTTCCAATGCTCCTTGCATGAGTTTTCTGCAAATCCGTACATGTTTTCTTTTCTTTAAAGTGTCAAAATGTACGTACAAAAAATAGTCATATAACTTAGCCCCCACATGACAAGATCCATTCAGACTTTGCACAAGCCTTCAAGGTTGAGACGACAATCTTTCTGAAACCATGTGTGCAGATTCTTCAAACAGCACCAAATGTATGAGTCTTTCAAATATTTTGGGACTCCCCTCTAATTTTGCCCCTTCTGGGTGAAACAGCACTTAGTGGAACCATTCAGGGCCAAGAGTACAATGATATTGCAACATTTTATGCAGTTTCATTGAGTGGTGCCAAAGTTATAAGTCATCCAAAAACTGCTTTTCACGACTCTGTAATGTAGAATTATGCATTGATGTCCCCGGACATCTGAGATGTTCGTTGACTTCATGGATGAAAAAACACCTGATTTCTGGCTTTTTATGGCCATATCCCATTACATCCTCATCACCCCTCACCTTGCCAGAGATAGTCTCATTTGTTTGACAAGTGCAATTTGTGTTTTTTAATATGTTTTTACTGCAATGTCCGCGGACTACGGGCCCTGATCACGAATTAAACATGGTGTCCGTTTCAAACATTTTAACGCACCTAATTGACCAATCAGTGGTCGCATATGATGTCCGCGAACATCACGCTGCCATCTGATTGGTCCAGGAGGTGTCAGCGGACTCTGAATCAGGAAATGAGTCCGTCAACCGGACCCAGATATCACAAAGAAAAGTTCCTACTTTTTGGCAATTTTTTAAAAGCTTTTGGATGGATTTACACCAAATTTGCAAAAGAACGCTTTCGGGACTAAGCCCCCACTCCATGCATAAATGTGGTGCAAATCCATGAATCGGTTTGGGCTGTAGGCACAAGCACATTTTCTTTTTCTTTGTGTCTATGAGGATTTCAAAAATGTTGGGACCCCCCTATACGTTTTCCCCCCTTGATGAAACCTCATCAAGCTTCACAAAACCATTCCAAGGTGGCCATATACTTTTTTTTACAAAGTTTGGTGAGGATTCATCTAACGACAACTAGTTATAAGCTGCCCAAAAAGTGCTCTTCCTATGAGTTGAGCTACTTAACCATAACTACTGGGCCAATAACGCAGGCCCCGTAGTTATGGTTAAGTTGCTCAACCCATAGAAAGAACACTTTTTGGGCATTTTATAACTTTGTCCCCCCTAGACGAATCCTTATGAAATGTTGCAAATTAAGTATATGGCCTGGTCAGATTGATTCTGCAAAGTTTGAAGCTGTTTCTCCAAGGGGGCAGGGGGCAAAGGTATAGGGGGGTCTCAAAATGTGTGGTTTTTCACATAGAAGCAAATGGAAAAAAAAAATTCTCACGCCTACACCCCAAACCGCTGGACAGATTTTCACCAAATACGTGGCAGGAGCGGCGTCTTGGTCCTGAAAGCGTGCTTTTGTAAATTTGGTGTGCATCGGTCCAATAGTTTTTTTCTTAAAATGACCAAAAAGTAGGTAAAAAAATAGAAGTGATATGTGGGTTTGGTTCACGGACTCACTTCCCCGTTCGGTCCGCGGACAGGCCTCCGATCGGCCCAGAGGCTGACCTGAGGTCCGCATTCATTAGATGCACTGGCTGACTGGATGGCGAAAAGCAAGGTGCGTCATATTTTTGGAAACACCTGCCATGTTGGATTCATGGACAGCCGCTGTATCTCTGGAGAGGTGAGGGGTGATGACGATAGGATGGGATATGGCCTTAAAAAGCCAAAATAATGGGTGTTTTTGTACTCTGATGTCCACGAACAGTCTGGGGAAGTCCTGAGATGTTCGTGAACATCTGAAATGTTCAGGAGCATCTATGCTTACTTGTGCATTACAGGGTTGGTGAAAATCAGTTTTTTGATGGCTTATAACTTTGGCGCCACTTAATGAAACTGCATGACATTTTGGACTTTCATGCTAGACATGACTCTGAATGGTTCTTCAAAGTTTGGTGCTGTTTTGTCAAGAACAAACACAATTAGAGGGGGGTCCCAAAATATTTGAAAGGCTTATAAATGTGGTGCCATTTGACTAAACTATAAATCAGTTTGCAAAATAATTGTGGACCTAGATATTAATGGTTTTGCAAGGTTTGGTGGGATTTTGTCAAGAGGGGGCAACATTAGAGGCGGGGTGTCAACATTTGTTGCCATTTGACTAATGTGGAGAAATGTTTTCAGAAAGATTATAACCTAACCATGAATGTTTGTGCAAAGTCTGAATGGATTTTATCAAGTGGGGGCTAAGCTATATAACTATTGTATGTACGTACATTTTTACACTTTTGCAAAAATAAAACATGGGCAGATTTGCAGCAAACTCGTGTAAGGAGCATTGGGCAAGGACCTGAAAGTCTGGTTTTGCACATTTGTCTGTGTTTTGTTTTTTGAAAAGTGTCATAATGTACGTACAAAAAATAGTGAAATACCTTTGGTGACTGAGGTATAGCCTGTGGCCCTGATCAGTGACTAGATTCTGGGGCATGGCCTTAAGGCCATGACCCAGATGATGTGGCGACTGGCCATGACCACCAGGGACCAGCAATGGAGTTAATATGGGCATTGCCACCAGGGACCGGCTATGTGGTAAAGTCTTTTGGAATAGGTTTGAATGTGAAAAGAATATCTGCTTGTGGGTACAGTTTGAGGTGCTGGATGGGATTGCAGCAATATGAATGAGGATGGTCAGCAAGAACTTGAAAGCATGGTTTTGCAAATATGTCATGTGTTTATTTTTTCAAAAGTGTAAAATGTAAGTACGCAAGACAGTGATATAACATTGGTGCCTGGGCAAAGGGCCTGGACGTTAGTAAGGAAAAATGTGTACTGTAATTTGGTTATTGGGGCATGCGGTATGGCCGTAGTGGTAGATGTGAATGGGAATAAAATTCTGCTTGTGGTTACTGCCTGAAGTGGTGGACTAGATTACAACAGTACACAACGAGGATTAGCAAGGACCTGAAAAGTATGTTTTGTAAATATGTCTTGTGTTTTATTTTTTAAAAGTGTAAGAATGTAATTAGAAATACTAGTGCTATACATTTGGTGTGTGGGTAGTGGGCCTGGCCCTTGGCAAACGCACATGAGTACACTGATTTGCTTATTGGGGAATGCGGTATGGCCGAAGCCTATGCCAATGGATTTGGAGACTGGCCATGTTTGCAAGCCATGAGCCCTGGCCATTGGTTACATTATTAGGGTATAATGTTGACTGGGCTAGGATGCAGCGTAGGTGCAGTAAATAATAAGGGTGGTTTAGTTTGTCTGGGGTTATGGTGTAGCCTTATGCCATAGGCAATTGTACAACGATTTTCGTCCACAGCATGCACTGCTGATAATGACAGACATAAGTATTTGTTGCAAAAAATATGTTTTTTTAAAGGAGGTTTATAGTTCTTTCATATATATGAAAAGAGGAATTATTAATAACTTATATACAGTGATGTAACACCATGAAACATTTTGACTAATCTATTAAATTGACAGAAAACTTTGTTAAAGGGATTTTACGGTTAAGATGCATCCCACCCTTGGGACTCCTCTGCAGTAGTTAGCCAGTGGTGTCCCACCTTGGCATCCCTTGGTATTTCCCTCCTGGGTTTTCATGAGCATTTGTCCATTCGTATTGCCCCTTCTATTTATGCACTTCTCTCACTGCACAATGCATATGTGGATTTATAGGAGCACTGTGTACAATTTTATCGTATAAGTAAGGGAAATGCAGATGCAAAAGATTTGTAGAAGATTGTTAAGTGGCAGTTGTTGTGTGGAAGTTTAGTATAGTCATAGGGTTTTATGTACAGTTTTTGGAAGTGATTGGTGGATGGATGTGTGACTGTTTGAAAGCAGGCATTGCATTGAGGGAGTGTTACAAATATAAAATTAAAAAGAGTAGAAGGGCTGCCCTGTGCGATGGTGTGCACCTGCCATTCGGGTCTTTCAATGATCCGTGGTCTGCAAAGGGGACTGTGGAGAGTGTGGATAATTATAAAGGTTCATCGATTATGGTCCTTATTGAATGCTAGATAAAAGTATTTGGGTACAGAAAATTGTTTCTGTCCTTTTATATTTTTCTCTAGTATACAATTGTCCCTTAGCACTTTTGGCAGTGGAGCCAGTCAATAAGTTGGCTTGGAACGTGGGCCTGAACCATCGGTGCAAGCCCGCAATCTAAGTCGCCTGATGGCCGGCTCTTCCCGCCACCATCTTCCTCCCACCCTCCGTCCCATTTTTTATTATTATTTTTTACCCATGTCCCCTCCTACTTACATTATTTTGGCAGCAACGGGTGCTACTGCTGCATTTGCTCCTTCTCTTCACCTCCTGCAGGCTGCCATGGAAAGGGAAGAGGGGCTCCGTATGCATCCCGCCTTCCCTTTCCATGGCGGCTATCTTGGAAAAGGATTTTCCTTCCTACAGCGCAACGCTGAGTACGTCCCGCTGTAGGAAAGAACATCCTTTTTTTTAGCACCCCGGTTTACCATTTTGGTAACCCGGGGTGCTAATGGCCTTGATCCCCTGTTGCAGGTGCTGGAATGGGGATAACGGCCCAGAGCCCTTGTTATCTGCCCTCGCTTCACTTGGGTCGATAACTTGGGCTGCCGGGCCGTTATCCCGCGTTCCAGCCCATGGAACGGGATGAACGCCACATTATTCTCATTAGCATAACACAAAATGCTAATGGAAATGTTGGAGACTCCTATTGAGTCTATCTACTTATTGAGAAATGTAAAGTAGATGGAGTCTATAAGATTATTTTTTTGTTCTATTTTTTAACTGTGAAAGGTGGTTCCTAAAGAAACCTTTTTTTCCTATTTTGTTTTTGCATTTGAGGTCAGAAAGTAAGGTGGGGGAATGAGAGAAGCGGCACCAACGACTAATATAGAGGGGCAGGTGGACAGGGGAAGATGTTGCTTGTGTGTTATATTTAAGGTAGGGGGCAGTGTTTCTCATGCTCCTTGATTACAGCTTCAGAAGCACTTTGAAATTGCTCCCCCCTGCAGAGTGGTGTGTTGCAGTATATACAGAGTACTGTTGTCTTTGAAAGATATGTATCAACAGCCTCTTTTATCGCTTGCAACATAGCTGGTGGGATTTTGTGTCCCACAGAAGTAGGCTGTGTGGTTACAGTATTGGCTGAAGAAGATGAGTTTGAGGAAGACAGCCTAATACTTGCTAAGAAAGGAACACCTTTTCTGAGAGCATTGCCGTGTTTGGATTTGTTGTGGTGGCGCATGGAGGTATTCCCACAGGAGTACTGTCCCGGTAGTCCGCCACTGAGCACAACATTGCACTGAGTGCATTTTACTTTGGTAGCATTGTCCTTTGGTACATTCCCAACAGTGGCAAAGAACTGCCACACCCATGATTCTCTCTGAGTGCTAGAGGTAAGCACTTCCTCTACCTCATCTTTTTGGTCCTCTTCATTGTCTTTGGAAGTACTGTGCTTTTTGTTGTTGTGTAGGTCTTGTGTAGCTGGTGGTGGTGGCTCTTGGGGAGGAGGGATGACAATAGCGGATGCCATTTTTAAGATGAATAGAAGTTTTGCTAATATTCAAGTATGAGCTCTGTGCTAGATTGTTAATGGATAATGAGTAAGAATAGGTGTAGGAGCTGTGCAAGGGTACAATTTGAGCTTGAAAGTTCCAAGATCAGCAGAAAAGGCAGTTTTGAACTGTACGCAAAGCACAGACCCAATCTCAAAGTGCGGACGCGATCACGGACAAGTCATCATGCCACGCGTGAGCGCATGGTCACGTGACACTGTCTGGCAAGTCTGCGATGACATCAGGCGTTCGCGGACGTCGACGAACATAGAATAAGTTGCAAAAAGTGTGTAGAAGTGTTAAAAATGATGATAGAAGGTGGGGAATGGCAGCGTTTTAAGGTGAAACTGTAAATTGGACACAAATGTTGCTATATTGGATTAAGTATGATATTAGTAAATTGTAGGAAATTAAGGGGCGGTCTCGGGGCACGTGCTCCCACTGCACTCCCAGTAAGATGTCTCTGTTCCACTGCTGACCCAGGTGGGGTCCCTGAGCACATGCTCTTACTGCACTCCCATTAAGACGTCTCTGTTCCTCTGCTGACCAAGGTGGGGTCCTGGTGCACGTGCTTCCACTGCACTCCCAGTAAGACGTCTCTGTTCCACTGCTGACCCAGGTGGGGTCCCGGAGCACATGCTCTTACTGCACTCCCATTAAGACGTCTCTGTTCCTCTGCTGACCAAGGTGGGGTCCTGGTGCACGTGCTTCCACTGCACTCCCATTAAGACGTCTCTGTTCCACTGCTGACCCAGGTGGGGTCCCGGAGCACATGCTCTTACTGCACTCCCATTAAGACGTCTCTGTTCCTCTGTTGACCCAGGTGGGGTCCTGGTGCACGTGCTTCCACTGCACTCCCATTAAGACGTCTCTGTTCATCTGCTGAGCAAGATGGGGTCCTGGTGCACGTGCTTCCACTGCACTCCCATTAAGACGTCTCTGTTCCACTGCTGACCCAGGTGGGGTCCCTGAGCACATGCTCTTACTGCACTCCCATTAAGACGTCTCTGTTCCTCTGCTGACCAAGGTGGGGTCCTGGTGCACGTGCTTCCACTGCACTCCCATTAAGACGTCTCTGTTCCACTGCTGACCCAGGTGGGGTCCCGGAGCACATGCTCTTACTGCACTCCCATTAAGACGTCTCTGTTCCTCTGTTGACCCAGGTGGGGTCCTGGTGCACGTGCTTCCACTGCACTCCCATTAAGACGTCTCTGTTCATCTGCTGACCAAGATGGGGTCCTGGTGCACGTGCTTCCACTGCACTCCCATTAAGACGTCTCTGTTGATCTGCTGACCAGGGACCCTTCTACCTCTCCTCCCCCCACCCCCCAACACGCCACACACGATGGGACCTGATCACATTTGGCAGAGATGGCTACTATTGTAGCTTTAACACTTGTGTGTTAGGCGGGGAAGACTGTGCATTTGACAATGTCTGAGATGTGACGTCTATCCTGATTGCAGGTGTCATTGGTATGACGTCACAGCACCCTGCCCTTGTCTGGCAGTGTCGCAAACCTACAGGGAAATCCTGGGGCACACTGGTGACTGGACCCTCTTAGGCATTTGCGGGCCTCCTATGAGAATAATCTATATATCCACCACGACATTCTGGCCACTTCTCTGAGTTGCAGCTGCATAATCATAATTGGTTTAACTAGGTTATTAGGTGGGATTAGGGTTCATTTAGTTAATTTGGGAAAACAGATTCATTTACTGGACAATGTGCTCCAAGGATTAACTGGGCGAACACAACGCCTGAACTTTTAGGGCAAGACAGCATTTGCGCAGTGGTCGAAGTGGGCGGGAGCGGCCGGAAGCGGTGCTCCTCTACTTCATTTAATTTAGTTTTACTGTTTCTATATTTTTTTATTTTTTTTTTAAAGAAACTGTTCCGGAATGTTTTCGTTTTAAAATAAAAGTGGAGGAAGAAGTTGAAACTTGCACTTTCAGTGTAGTGAACTGAACGTTCCCCTAAACAGCAGGCGCATGTGTTTTTGGGTTTGTATTGTCCGTGGGAGGGTGTGTGGCGATGGGGTTTGTGGTGAGTGGTGCAGGCTAGTAGGGAACATAGTTCCACTACTTCTTTTCGTACACCTAGACCACAGCTTTTACGTAATAATGAAGTGTGCACCCCAGTATGAATAGTGGGGGGGAGGGGGGGTTGGGGTCCGGGTGTTGGGAGGGACGCACTCTGGCAGGGTGTGAAGAATTATTAAATGCAATGTAAATCGTTTTTTATACTGTGGCAATTAACACTGAGGAAGTCTGGAAGAATGCTCATACATAGCGTAAACAAATGTATGGTGCTTAATGCACTGCATGGATATGTCTTACTCTAGTGCTCAGGCAGCTGCGTGCAGCGATGCTTGGACTAGTTTATAGCAAGAAAAGACCATCTCTTGTATTTCAAAGCAGACCACAGATTATCTTGTGCACGAATACACATCAGTGTTCCTAACACTTCTAAAAGGTAGAGCACTCCTTGTTAAAAGCAGGCATTTTCCGCCTCACTAAGTCATGCGAGTGGTCTCAACCCTATGAGAACACAGGGCTTTTTTTTGCTGAATGCCCGAGGAGAATTCTATTAACTGCAACTTGCCTGAGCTTGTTCCTCCCTTTCCAAGACTCGAGCTCTTGCCAGACGCTCCGCTTTCTCACAATCCTTCTTCTCCGAGGACTGGCCGTGCTAATGACTATATTCGGCTCTCAGTGTGTGTTGGCAGGGTTTCTGGGCAGCATTTTTCAGGATTATGCATACTTTCCAAAGCTTGTCAGTGCACAATGCCAGAGGCTTTTCTGTCAGTGCAGTCGATGGAGGTCTCAGCCCGGTCACGTGACTGTGTGCTGAATTTTAGTTGGAACGTATTTATAAGCCTCAAGTGTCAGTAGCGGACCCTCGCTTTGCAGGCCAGACAGCATTGCGCTGCCTGTTTCCACAACAAATGGACAACTTTTGGGCACCCGATGTCGCCAGAAAACAAGTCGGCCTCCCAGAGCGTTAGAAGGTTTTATAAAGCACTGTATATAGTTCCAGTGATTAGGCTCGTCCAGGCACTGATCCAAAATCTCCTCAGCTGTCCCTAAAAGCTGTACATACATTGAGGAATAATCCCAAAATCACCAAAATGGAATGTAGAAAAACAGGTTGCAAATACATCCCCTTTGGGCAAATCAGCTGGGAATATGGGGCTATTTTTTTGAGGAGCAGCTGAAATTTAAAGCAAAAGTGGGTCAGCTAGTCCCCTCATTCTGGATGATGTGGAAGTGGGGGAAAAGCGCGGATTAAAGGTATTTGAGACTTTTTCCAGTACCTGAACCATTCTGCTGTCGGTCTTTGTAGGAGTTCTTGTGCCGTGCTGAACCCCTGCTTGGAGTTACGGTTCAGGCGTTCAACACTGGCCTGTCGCCCGCAACCGGCAGCTTGTGGTCACTGGTGAAGGTTAGGGTGTACTGCTCTCAGGCTGCCAGACAAGGCAGACTGAGTAAGAACCTCCTTTATTCTTTCCCGCCGGAGAACTTCCGGACCACAGGAATCCCTCCCGCACATGTGCAGTGGCAGCTGGCTCCTGGTTGGCCAACTGCCAACATGTTATCAAGAGCGCGTCGCTCCTTAACTTAAAGGCATGGTCTAGTAAAAAATGTTATTGTCCCTACGGGTCGGCCTTGTTTTTTTAAGCCTAAGTGACTTGATTTTAGAAAACGTTCCTATGGACCTTACCCGAGTTTTCGTCCATTAAACGCACACGAAAACAGGCACCAGGGAGCTGCCATTTTGTGATAATCCTATCATTTCCCCCATCGCCCTGGCTGACCTGCTTTTGCGGCACTAAATCATATCCCCCGCCCCTGAGCCTGTCATCAGCAGACTCGTACCGCCCATTTCCCAACGCCAAAGCACATCTTGTGTCAACATTCGCTGCGCTTCAGCTAATGACGTGTCGCCATGGAAATGGCAGGACGCCTCTTTCCTCAATAAGTATAAACAGACCGTTTCACAACACACAGCAGCAGATTTTCGATTCCATTCCTCTCTCTGTGTTACTTGGAGTATTTTGTGACTTGTTTCTGTGCTCTGGTCAGCTACCTTTGCCGCTTGTAGCCCGTGTGAACACCTGTACCATCTCTGTAAATTATTTTACTTTGTTTGCCACACAATGGCTACAATAATGCCCTACATGTACGAGCCCGAGTATACCGAGGAGGAACTACTGGAAAGGGAAGCACGCGAAAACGATGGGGATTCGGACGGCAGTTGGCAGGACGAATCAACAGATGAAGAGCCTGGGCCTAGTCGCATGGATGGCGTCTCCACCTGGTGCACATGCAATCGGTGCTATCTAATGCCAACCGAGGAGGAGAGCTGCTGCTGCCGAGAAAACTCGGGATGCCTGGCCTACATTTCAGAAGGCGAGCCACGACCGCAATGCATCACCGAGCTGCCAGAATTCAGGGCAGCCTGCCTCACACGGGCCGTGTTGAGAATAATGATGGTGCTTATGCACGAACTTCGTGCAACTGTTCGTCCTCGTAATCCGAGTAACGAGTAAGTATACTCTGCTTGTCATGCCACTCCTATTTCATGTTCTTCTACTATATCCAAAATTACATCTACATATCATTGTAACGCATGTAAGTCGTTCAATAGTGTGCATTGTCTAGATAGCATTTGTCCGTGCAGAATGCCATTAGTTACAAGAATTGTCATTGACAACAAACGTTTATTAAACTTATCTTGGTCATTTAAAAACAGTTTGTTTCATTCCTTTTCACAGGTGGTACAGGCTGGTGGCCTATCGTTCCTTTGCATGGTGGCTCCACGGGAGGCTTGGACACCGCGTTCGAAGAGTGATACCCGCCTGTGCCGTTCGTGCCATTAGAGAAACGTTCCCGAGTGACAGCGGTCAGTACAGGGGATATTCTCTCGCTGTGCTGTAACCTGACCTGTATAATCTTTAAAGTCTTGTATTTTTGTGTCATGAAAATAAGATACAAAATAAAACACCACATATATTTTAACAACGGTTGTTTCGATTTTTTAAATGAATCAAGTGTGTCTCCATTCAAGGATGGACGTCAGACATCTGTGCTCCGAATGGGTGAAGGTCTGGTCGCTGTGAAGCAGGGTGGTCACTATCTATCTAAGCTAACATAACATATTCTCGATAATGCATGCACTAAATAACACTTGTTCAAAGTCTTTCAGTAGGTTATGTCTCTATAAAAGTCACACATATATCTATACTAACAATTACCATAGAATTATAAAGGCCTTAGGGTCTTGACCACTATAATACACTGGTTGAAGTGTGGGTCTGTGCTCACAAGAATCTCTTATATGTGGCATTTGTTATTGATAAGCAACGATATACTATCAAAGGCGGTTCGCGCCAGTGGATGAGCGCTGGCATGGGGGGCTGTCGGGCGCGAAAGGCCAAGGTGTCAAACTGCATGTACACTTCAAAAGGTATCCCACGCCAAGGGGCCATCGGTCACATGGCCTCCTCAGACCCCGTGTCTCCAGCCAGGCCTCCCCTTGAAGCAGGCCGCCCCCCTGCAATCCACATAAGTGCGTCTCCATTCAGCAGTCTTCCTGTGCCTTATCTGCACGCCCCAGGCCCATCCATGCCACCCCCTCTATCAAAGGCGGGTCGCACCCGGGGATGCGCGCTGTCAGGGGCACGAAAGACCAAGGTGCCAAACTGCATGCACACTTCAAAAGGTATCCCATGCCAAGGGGCCATCGGTCACATGGCCTCCTCAGACCCCGTGTCTCCAGCCAGGCCTCCCCTTGAAGCAGGCCGCCCCCCTGCAATCCACATAAGTGCGTCTCCATTCAGCAGTCTTCCTGTGCCTTATCTGCACGCCCCAGGCCCCTCCATCCCACCCACCCTCTATCAAAGGCAGTTTGCGCCAGTGGATGCGCGCTGTCAGGGGCGTGAAAGGCCAAGGTGCCAAACTACATGTACACTTCAAAAGGTATCCCACGCCAAGCGGCCATCGGTCACATGGCCTCCTCAGACCCCGTGTCTCCTGCCAGGCCTCCCCTTCAAGCAGGCCGCCCCCCTAAGACCACGACATACATACGTCATTCATTCACAAACACACCCCTATTTCTAATACTTTATAAACCACTTGATATGTCTCATGAGAACATCTTTGTGCTTTGCAAGTCAACTCCTGAACGTGCTACCTGGCAACCACTGAGATCTACGCTAATCTGCTCGTCGTCGTGCTATCTGTGAACTTCTGTGACCGCTTAGAGCAAACCCATCAGTGTGCTACAACAAGTCTTACAGGACAAGAGGGGTGATCGATACCGCATCTGCAGCCGGCACTTTTCTTTGGACATGTACACAACATCTTGGGTAACAAAGAAGAATAAACGGCGAACGACACGGAAATTGCTCGAAAACGCTATTCCCACTCTATTCGTCCACATTCCGCCACCGGTGAGTCAAGTGTCCGGATTTAGCTTTATGCCTTGCGGTAGTGTGTAGGTAGCCAAATGGATTAATTGATATTGTAGGTGTTCTATCCCTTGTAATAATTTCGATATTGATATGAGTGTATAGTTTTTTGAAT
The DNA here is from genome assembly GCF_040938575.1 of Ambystoma mexicanum. Taxonomy (NCBI): domain Eukaryota; kingdom Metazoa; phylum Chordata; class Amphibia; order Caudata; family Ambystomatidae; genus Ambystoma; species Ambystoma mexicanum. Next base: position 190,061,914 of record NC_090928.1, on the reverse strand, counting down.
AATGACATTTATCAATATATTCTTTTTCGATTTCATAACCCACAAACGCAATGTATATATATATGGGAACAGGGAACTGTGCTGTATTGAGCATTTTTCAAGTATTCTGTCGCCTTACATGGCTATTTTTAATATTGGCATTTCATTATCAATCATTAATTTACCTTTACAACTTCTTGACTATCCCTTGAATCTGAAGCAAGAACATTCTAAATCCTTGACGTGGTCGCAGTTATCAACAATTTCTAGCGCGTATCAGGTAATCTTACTAGTCTAATCCGCTACATACTTGTTTTATGCATGTCAAGTAATAGTTTTATTCTTTCGTGTAATTATTTTACCGAATGTTTGGTTAGTGCATTCCAATTGATATCCACCTTAGTTATCGTCCACTGGTGTTTGTTTTCAGTTATAATTAGTGTTATCCATACTAATGCAAGTACTGTCTTTCAGGGAGATGCTGAAGCGTCCGCCACATCTACAACATTTCTAGATGTTCTTCACCAGCAGGAGGTATGGATACTGACAGCTCCATCAAGCGTCATCATCAGAGCTGGAATTCTTGTTGTTTGATTGTTCTACACAATGTTTCATTCGTGGTTAGCCGTTGATATGTACCTGTGCTGTCGAGAATTCTTGTTGTTTGATTGTTCTACACAATGTTTCATTCGTGCTTAGCCGTTGATATGTACCTGTGCTGTCGACCCCAGGTGTGTGTTATGTTTTCACTATTGTAATCCTCACTAATGCAAGTACTATGTTTCAGGCAGTTGATGGAGCGTCAACCCCTGCATTTGATGCAGAGCCTGACATTCAAGTAATTCCAGGGGAAGTTGAAGCGGGACCATGCGTATACGAATCGGCGCAACAGCTTTCGGAAGTGCGCACTACATTTGCAACATCCATAGATATTCTTCAGCAGCACGAGGTATGGATACTGACAGCTCCATCATGCGTGATCATATAACGTGATTCCATTTGCTATACTTTCTTCCCTATTAACGCAAGTGCTGTGTTTCAGGGAGACGACGAAGCTTCCACTACAATCACAACATCCAATTTAGATATTTAGATTTTCCTTGATTCTTTTAGACAATGCATCATTTGTGGTTATCTCTTTATATGTAGTTGTGCGTTCAACCCCAAGTGTGTGTTATGTTTCCAATATTGAAAACCATACTAATGCAAGAACAGTGTTTCAGGGAGACGACGGAGCTTCCACTACAATCACAACATCCCATTTTGATGATGCAGATGTAAAGCAATCGGAGAAATAAGTCGATGAAATCTGCATACTTATATTTTCCTTGATTGTTTTAGGCAATGCATCATTTGTGGTTATCTCTTTAAATGTACCTGTGCCGTCGACCCCAAGTGTGTGTTATGTTTCCAATATTGAAAACCATACTAATGCAAGTACTGTGTTTCAGGGAGATGCGGATGCCTCCTCTCCAATACAACCATTCATGGCAGTCCATACAGAGCCAGAGGTATGGATACTGACAGCTCCTTCGAAATAGATCATCACTGGTCGAACACTTGTTGTTTGTTTGTTGCACACAATGTTTAAATCGTGTTTGGCTATTGAGATGTACCAGTGTGTTCGTCGTTACGTGTGTTTTATGCTAACAATATTTTGATACATAGTAATGAAAGTACTATGTTTCAGGGAGACGATGGAGCCTCATTCCGTGCTGTCTATGCGGATACAGAAAATATAGTCGTTGCAGCGCAAGAGGAAGGGAGGACATGCAGAAACGAATCGGAGCTACAGCGTGCAGATGTTGAGGGTCGAGTCAAAAAAGTTGCAAAGAAAAAAAAACAAAAAAAGGTTAGTTACAAACAGTTCATAACTTTAACAAAAAATGTTTGTGCTGGGGACTATTTTATGTTTTTTTCCAGTCAATTGAACTACACTTTATCTTGTGTTTAAACTGAACATCCCTTTTTCAATCTCTCCTCCAGTTACCCGTGGGTGTCAGAACTATACATACACAGACAGTGAAGCGAATGAGAGATGTTGCTTGCCAGACCATGTACACTATGGAGGTACTATTAATTGAGGCGAGGCGTGTTCAGGCTCGAGATGCTCATGTCCAATGGCCAGAACATGAATTAACTGTGTTTGGAGACTACAGCAAAGTTGCATTGGACCATTGCTACTGTGCGACCGCACCACCACAAGAAGATGTTATTGAATGTATTGAAGATAGCTCTGAAGTAGTTGCACAATCTACACCACCAAAAATTTGCCACCCAAAAACCTGTCGACATTGTTGTGTTCTCCCATCAATGTTGAAGTAATAGATGTCGAAATGACAGAGAATTAACCAGCCGCAGCATCCATAGACGCATCAGAACTTGATATCAGTGATATTACTTTCCAATGTGTTGAAATCTCCACAACGTCATAGGCCGAAACAACATTGACGCAGGATGACAGTCTAATGAAAGAGAGCACTGAACATTGTATTCAACAGTTGTTTGATGGAAATTATAAGTATGCTGAAATGTGGGCATTCAGTTAGAGGGAAAGTATGTGGGAAGCCATTGATTAATGTAACTCGTCCAATAAAAGGCAGTAACGTCAAAATAAATGCCGCCTGTCGATTAAATCATAGGTTCTCATGGTCTGCACAAACGATGCTGGGGAAAATGCCAGCATGCAATCTACTGTGTGCAGCTGCATCACTTTTTAGTGGCTCCAGTTTTAGAAAGTTAGAAGCTTTCTTTCAGTTTGTGGGACTCCATTTCATTTCTAAATCGCTGTACTACATATACCAACGTGATTATCTGTTTCCTGCCATTAGTGATGCTTGGAAAATTAAACAATTGTCTCTAGGAAGTACATTCGAAGGGAAACGTTTCAGGCTAGCCGGCGATGGACAGTGCGGCAGCCCTGGATTTTCTGCCAAGTACTGCACCTACCACTTTCAGGATATGGATAGTAAGAAAATTGTGAGTTCGGTGGTCGTGCAGGTAACACAATGTACATCGTCAGTGGCCATGGAGAAACTAGGATTTATAAAATCAGTGGAATATCTACAATCAAGGGGAATGCACATCGACCTCATAGCCACGGACAGACACGTTTCAATTGCCAAGACAAGGAGAGAGCAGTTCCCACATATTAATCATTAATTTGATGTATGGCATCTTGCTAAATCAATCAGTAAGAAAATCTCGGCTGCAGGAAAAAAAAAAGGTTTTGAAAGTATTTTGCAGTGGTCCCATTCTATCACCAACCATCTTTGGTGGAGCTCAAAAACTTGCAAAGGGTCAGTGGAAATACTACCTGAAAAATGGCGGTCACTGATGCACCACTGTACCAATGTTCACCGCTGGACAGCAAATCAACATTTCCACCAATGTGAACATGGCCCTTTGTCCCCAGAGGAGGCACGGAAGAAAAAGTAGTTGATTCCATCTTCACCGACACACAAAGCCATTGAGAAGATTGTTTTCGACAAAACTCTATCAAGAGATTTGAGAGGACTGACAGAATTCTGTCACACAGGAGATTTGGAGGTGTTCCACAATATGTGCCTAAAGTACAGGCCAAAGCGCTTGCATTTTAGCTTTCGGGGCATGAAACATCGCAGTCTACTAGCGGTCTTGGCCCATAACAGCAATGTCGGACGTGAACAATCTAGGACTAGGGGTAAAGTAAGGATGCCTCGCTACACTAAGGTGTTTTCAAAACGAAGTAAGCAATGGGTGATCAAACCAGTCTATGATGAAATGCAAACACTTGAAATTGTCACCTCTAAATGATTGCGCAGCCCTGAGCAAATGGTAAATGTCCTATTCAAATTGAGTGTGTGACTGGACAACAGATACGGTGAAACAAAGAGTCCAAAGCAAGTAGATTCTTCAGTCAAAATACGCTGTCGAAACAGATTTTATGAAATGATGCAAAAACAAGACTGCCGACACGTGTTTCGACCCAGAACAACGGGTCCTTTTCAAGGCAAGACTGTGGTGTTAGTATGATTCATATGCATTCAAATACAGCAATATATTATGTAATCATGCCATAAAGATAAGAACATTTGAAATTTAAACAAAATTAACCAGCAGAGGAAGAAGAGGAGGCCAGGGTTAAAGAAGAGAAATGCAAACAAGAAAGAAAAAAGCCCATATGTACATTACATCATGTCAAAGAGCAAAGCAACCATTTCAATGTGAAACATATTCCAAGTAAATAAGGAGTAAATAAAAAACATTTGATTTATTACCATATATTGTCGAACCAAAAATCGGACCCGTATCTGTTGTCCAGTTACACACTCAATTTGAATAGGACATTTACCATTTGCTCAGGGCTGCGCAATCATTTAGAGGTGACAATTTCAAGTGTTTGTATCTATTAGCAGTTTATGAGGTGACTGCTGGTCCCTCTTTCGTGCAGCAACCCAATCTTATTTGGTTTGTAAGGGTCTCATTGACTTTAGTTTGTCTTCTCAAATTTAGTTCTAACCCAGCGCCTCACCACAGCGTCACACCTCAATTTTGTTTTTTATGATGAAATGCAGTTCGACTTTGTGAAAGGCCTTATTGTTGCTGTGTTAGAGAAGCACAGATATGGAATTGTGGACGTTTCTGTGCAGAGCAGTGATCCATTGCCACCGAACATTGCGACTGTGCCATGCCCACCCGAAGCACAGCTGGTTGTGAAGTACAAATCCCGGTTTAAATAATTGCAATACGATTGTCTTTTTGTAAATAAATGTTATTGTACAGTGTACCTGTAACCCTAACCCCTACCTTCACCATCATGGGTGGCGAACAAGCTGGGTGTCATCTTTGAATTCTCTATATTCACCTCATATATGTGTATGTATATATTTTTCTCATGTCTCATCTCATGTAAATGTAAATGCTGCGCACTGTTGCGCACTCTTAACGGAGGGGAGGCTTGCGTATTGCAAATAATAAAACATCCTGTGGTACTTTATACTTTCCCTGACCTTCCGCCAAAAATAAAAAGTCTCAATTTGGGCTGCAAAGCTCGCAGACAACAGGGACAAAATTGGGGCACTTAGAACGCGCCAAGCGGGCCGTGGCATTTGGGAGAGAAGCCAGTTCGCATTTGCACATTGAGGCGCACTACATAGAGGGATTCTAAACTTCAAGTTCTCACAGATGCCTATACTACGTGATGTTGCAAATAAAGAATGCGAAGGACAGCGGCTTTGATTTTCAGCTCGCGCCCAAATGAGGCCCACAAGTCGCACTGGAAGTATAAGGGTCTATTGTTTTTTGACCTTGAGACAGGGACAATGCCGAAAGAACTACATTTGAAGGGGGTGCGCAATAACGTAAGAGACGATAAGGCAGAAAATTCAAAAACTAGACCGAGTTTCATTTTAGTTCAGTATACGAAAAATCGTTGTCAAGAGCACGGTCCGTTTTACAGACTGCATTACGAAGAGACACAATGGAAATTTCAAATATAATGTAAGTACATCTTTACACGCTTTTATACCAGAATGAAGATTTAATGAATGGATGCATGAATAAATGAATAAATGAAGAGCTAGGAAAAGCAAGGAGAACGTGTTCGTAGTGGGCACATGGGCATGCAGGTCCACTGGTCTCACCGATCTCGGTCCTTGGCCCAGCCACTTTTCCCTGCACTGCCTACCTGCACTACGGGACTGTCTCTGTATCCTTCAGCCCCTTCTCCCGGCATTTACCTTGCACTTGCCACCAGCTGGCCCTATTATTTAATTTGTATTCAACTAACCATGTACAGCACTTTTACCCCCCCCCTTCCCCATGCGCGATCAGAAAGACACCTGACCTAGTAGGATCGTTGTCTGTCTGCCCTTGTTCCCCGCCTGCCTCGTCGCGCCTTGAAACACTTGAGTATAGGCGCGTTACAAATGCCAAATCATATATCATATCATTCCTCACGCATGTAGACTAACTATCGTTTATCATTGTGTGTTGGCCTCGATTTATTTCATTACTTTTCGCATTGATTTTAGAGCCGAACATACTCCATTGAACTATCCTTGCAAGCAAATAGTTTCTGATCGGCTGTAATAAATAAAATGAGTAATATTAATGAAGATCGGCTGGTGAGACTAATTATAATTTTTTTGTTTTCATAGCAGGTATTTGCTCCCCTTCTGCTACTGCCATCGGTTTGAGACACCAGCAGATGGCTTTTACAGTAGACACCTGCATCTTCGTGTGAACAACTGGAGCACACTGACAATTTTATGGGACGATCACCAAGGGCCCACATGCCCTTACGCTGTACTAATGGCTAGAAGCAACATATCAACCTTTACGATGGACTAGTGCCTAGTTGATGGAACAGCCTTGCGGTTCACCGTGCTTCCAAAAGCAACACCTTGTGTACCATGGCGGATACAGATAAAAGAAAATAAATGGCTTTCAGAGTTCATATGGCAATTGCTGAATATTCTCTAAACATTTAATGTCAAATAAATGTACCTTACCAAATGTACCGTGTTGCTGTTTGATTTTAAAGTACAGTTTCATATTCCGAATTGTGGCGCACTGTGTTGTGAGTTGGTCTGTGTTGGTTTCCGGGTTCTGTGTGGAGTCGCGTAGAAGACGACAGGGCGCGTTTGCCTACGCAGCACAGTAACGTCACGGAGAGAGGCGGGGAATATGAATGCTTGGATAATGTCAGGCTCAGGGGCGGGGGAATTGATTTAGTGCCGCAGAAGCAGGTCAGCCAGGGCGATGCGGCAAGTGATAGGATTATCACAAAATGGCGGCTCCCTGGTGCCTGTTTTCGCATGCGTTTAATGGATGAAAACTCGGGTAAGGTCCATAGGAAAGTTTTCTAAAATCGAGCCACTTAGGCTTAAAAAAACATGGCCGACCCGTAGGGACAATAAAAATTTTTACTAGACCATGCCTTTAACACAACATGTGGGAAGTCCTCACCACAGTATGCAGGGATTATCATCATTGGCATCAAGGCATTCCAGCAATATTCTAATGACTTTTGTCCATCATCCGATCAGGGATGTCATTTCACCAAAATGCCACGGGTAGCGTAAGTGACATCACATGACCTTGACCTCTGATGACATTACAGGAAGTGATGTCATTTGCCCCAACCCCAAAGTGACATTACGAGGAGCGATGGAACACAACCTTTCACCCCTTGACAAAACAGGAGGTGGCATCACATAACATTGTTCCTAAGTCCACTACAAAAAATATGGTTACAATAAGTCTGTAAAGTGATATACATTTCATACAAGAATGGATCACCATATGTATTGTTAATATCAGTACGTATAGGCCCATATTACCAAATTACTGTGAATGCAAGCAGACGTCCAAGGCCAAATGAAAATGGTGTTATTATATAGCACTTACGCTTAAGCGCTTCATATGATACAAATATACATACAATATCACACAACCTGTGTTGGTACTCATTCATTTATCAACCTCAGCAGGATGAAAGGCTGAGTTGACCTTGCCGGGAGTCAAACCTGCAACCTGTAGATCACACACACATTGTAGCAGCAAGCGCTCAACCCACTGGGCTATCTTACCGGCTCTAGCTACTAGAAAACCAGTCACTCCAGAAACAAAGAGCCACATGCTGCTGGCCACAGCCCTTGAGCCACCATTTAAAAAAAATTATATATTTTTGTTTTTTTTGTTTTTTTAGTGGTGGCAAGTGAGACCACAGGGGTAGCAAGGAAGACCATGGGGGTCGCGGATGTGACCCCTGGCGATCCCTAAATAATGTCAGATCAAAGCAGACAATCCGTTGAACTCAATGGCGAAATCGCCACCACCATGTTGGTCATGAGGGTCACCAATGCAGACCTCCACTGTGCGCTTGCGCAGACAGAAGTGATCCATTCAAGGACACTGCGTGCATGTGTTTATCGGCATGGATCACGAGTTCCACTGTGTGAAGGGTCAAAAACGAAAGCCGTACACAAAGTTGTCATGTTTTTGGTTAAAGACTTTTATTAACATAAACAGGTTGGGAAAATGCCTCTCTGACCGTTCCCTAAGAGAAACATCCCTACTTAGAACCAAAACCTAAGGATATGTCTTTGTCAGGATGTCAGAAATCAAAAGCTGTACTTTTGTCCAAACGTTCTATCCTGACCCTCACACTACAAACAAAATAATAACATGAGAAAGGGAAATTTTTAACCTGGTATTTACAAAAGAATGTTCATACGCGAAAGTATAACAGTTCCAACATAAAATTTCTCTAAGGTAACAGAACGTTGGTTCCAGAAGGTGGGTCCCTTTCCCTGGATTCTTCAATGGGATGGCAATGTCTCCTGTTCTAACAGTTCTTTGTGCCTCTCCTTGGCCCAGAGCAATCCTGTTAGATACAAAGCTGTTCAACCTTGTGGTTTCCTTTAAAAAGTTCATTCTTTGTTTAATCACACACTGTCCTTTCTTGGGACTTCTCTGTAGGTTTACAGCCTTTCTTTACTTTCACAATTGCATATATTTTCCTTAAGTATTTCTAGTGCTTTCAATGTTCACTTTCAGTTTTCCCCCTATGGGCATGCCATGCCCTCATATATCGTTAGGGGTTGCATCTGTATTCTGCCCTTTTGAGTTACAAACAATCTTCTTATCCTTTCTGTGGCATTGCAAATTTTAAATTGTGTTTGGAGCAGTCGCTGAAACGCCCCAGGTCCCCATTTCACTTGGGCTGATCCACTGGCTCTGCCTAGCATCTTCAGTTCTGGTTGCACGTACGCGGCACAGCTCTACCGCTTGCCTTCCACTCTGGACTGCCTTGACGTATCTTCGCCTTCTCTTGTTGTTCCACTCCTGCATACCTGCATGCCTTCAGATCTCAGTGAGGGTAACGCTGCTTCCTCCACCTGCCGAACACCCAGGAATCGTCTTTTGGTTCCTGGCGTATCTGTGGCTCTGCTTGCTCTCGCAATGATTATTTCTCTCTTTGCTGGTGAGCCCCTTGGCTTTACAACACCGACTCGTGTGTCCAGCTTCTGCACTCCTTAAGGGGAGAGCTAATGTCTTCTCCTGGCCCTCTTCTCATGGTTTGGTTTCATTTTTAAATGTCCTGCGCATTGGTGCTTTCTAAAAACAACTAACATGTTCATTGAGCTGTTGCTGCTCTGCATCATTCCCTTCAACCTCCTCATCCCTGAACGTCAGTGGTTGTGGGAATTGGAGTGCAGTGATATGAACTGATGCACAGTACTTGGAGAACTTCTCTCAATGATTCCATATGAAGGACCAGTTCTATATGATGGGCAATTAGAACAGAAAAAAGGTTTTCTTGGAGCTTTTACTTTTCAGACCATGGATGGGAGTTTGGTCAAAAGGATGTTGGGAAAAGTTTTCTCTATTTTCCCTAAGGTGGGGAACATACACATCACAATAGGCCATTAGGGTATTAGGTATAAGGGGTTCTTTCCCATGGGAAAATCGGGGATACCATGTGTAATCTAAGGAATTCATGACAATCCCCCGGTAGTTGTCTCGTCCCATGAGATCCTCTCTCATATAGCTGCTGCATGGTCAGGATCAGGTAGCGGCTGCCATCCCCTGGCCAGATGGGAGGAGGTTACCCCCAGGGGATCCGTGATCACTCCATTGGTTCATCACAACTGTCTTTCACAACATGCCTGCAGTGACTACTCAATCCCTATGCAAGGATGGTCCCGAATCATTGGAATGAGTGCACAGAAGTGGTTGCAGTCCTGCAATCAATTTTTCCGGGCACATCAGAATCAACCCATGATTGTCCTTTTTGGGAAAAGCTTTCCTTTCATCATCTGCTGAGATGGAAATTCTAATGTGAGGCCTCATATATGAACTTTTCCCACCATGTAGTGAAACACGTTGAGCTCTGACTACCATCAAAACGTAATCATTCTTCTATCAAGACCTGCCCTTCCCTGTCCGACTTTCACTGGTTATTGATAAAACAAAGTCCTGGACCCAATGCATAGGGTTCAGAATCACAGAGCTGATATTTGGTCACACTAAGGATTATTTCAAAGACAAGAACTAATAGCCTCATACAAGGAACCACATTCTTGCTTGGTGCTCCGACAGGTTCCAATGGAAGCTTCGGCCCAAAATAAAGCTTCTGTTTCCTTTGCATAGCCCCTATGCTTTGGAACTTCCCATAATGTTATTTTACTGGCCAAAGGCACCAACAGTATGGGGGGGAGCTTAAAACCACACCTGCTTAAACTTTCATGGTTCACATGGGTCCCCTCTTCCAGGACCTTTGGAAGGAGGCCTGCTGCCCTAGGCAAAGTGACCCTTTATCACGCCCCGTCATGACCCACTCTGGAACTCTCTCTGGGCAATTCTCCCTCCCTATTACTGGTGGTGTTCTAGGCCATTGCCTTCTTTTTCCTTTCTTTACAACCTCCTCTGCCCTTGTAGTAGTGCAGGCCACATTAAAGTGCATTGAAGTGAGAAGATTTGGATTTCGCGCTATCTATGCTGACAATTGAACCGCACAAGTCCAAATCTTGCTGAAAGGGAGACAACATGTTAAGGCAAGGTATCATGCTTTGTCTCTGTTACCTACCTTGATAGATTTTGGGGTGATCTATCACTGTATCTATGAATTTCATTTTCGTATCATGAACCAAATAGATTTTGGTGGAATGTTAAAGTGTATTCAAATTTTAATGTTAGAGGGCCCTCATTGTAGCCATACAGAGCCAAAAGCGCTGACAGATTAGAGGTTTAATGTTTGCAGGCACATGTGTAAAAACATTCTGAATTTTCAGTAGCAGGGCTTGTGCTTTTGATAGACATTTATATTTATCATCCTGGGTGTGAACTGAGCGGGACCTCGGTAGACCACACATTTAAAATAAAACTGCTAAGACTAACACCCAGGACATCAAATATTACATCACATATGTCATTGATGACATCACCGATGACATCACATATGTGGGACACTTGTTTTTGTTCATTGACATGACTAGGCCAGTTGTTTTTTTTCAATGACCGTAAGAATGACAGTAAGAATTTCATAATTGAAAAGGTGCTTTATATTTAGATGTTAACCTTGTACTATGTTGTTAAGGTACTTTCTTTAGGATATGGCATCAGCTCATGGCACACATAATGGCAATTAAGCATGCCTCAAACACACAATGTATTTGTATACATGACAATAAACTCTAATCTTATTTTCATTTTCTAGAGATGTTCTTTCTTTCCTCGTTATGTCCTCCTGATGTCACCGCAGACTTTCTGGACAGTGACATGTGACCACCCATGTGCCTTGATGATGTATTCGCAAATGGGTCCATGCTTTGCTGACATTTCAAATATGCATTTTCAGCCAGTCTAGGAAGTTTCAAGCTGAAAGTTTACACTTGCACAGCTCCTAGACTGATTCTTACTCATTTTTCAAGTACCTGCTTGAAAGAATATTAGCACACCTGCTATTTAACTTAAAAAATAAATGTCATCAGCCATGGCCATCCCTCCTCCCCAGGATCCATATCCACCAACACCTCCACCAGCTGGAGGGCCTGGACAAGGGAAAGGCACAATGATGCAATAGAGGATCAAGAGCACCAAGAAGATGAGATAGAGAACATGCCCACCCCCAGCACCCAGAGAGAATCATAGGTGTGGCTTTTTTTAAGACCATATGAGGGGTACCAAACCCATGTTGCATGCATTGAGTGTGGAATCATACTCAGTTGCGGACAACACGGGCAGTACTCTTTTGGTACCATGTCCATGTCCCGCCGCACCTGTTCATACCACTTAGGTGCTCTCAGAAAGGCAGTTCCTTTATCAGGAGTAACTAGGCTGTCTTACTCTACCCCATCCTCCTCAACAGCTTCTGCCACCACACAAGCTACTCCTGTGGGGCAGAAGATCCCACCAGCTAACTTGCAAGCCATAAAAGAGGCTGTTCCATATCTTTCCAAAACAACAGAACTCTGTATATACTGCAACACACCACTCTGCGGGGGGAAGTAGTTTTGAAGTGCTTTTGAGGCTGTAATCAAAGAGCATGGAAACACTGCCCATTACCTTAGATTTAAAGGACGCCCAAAATCTTCCCCTGTATCTGTGGTTGGTGGCCCTTCCCTCATTTCCCTCCCCTGCCTTATTTCCTGGCCTCTCCTGCAACAACAAAACATACAAAATAAAAAAACAGCAACAAAAAGGTTCCCTTTGGAGCCACCTTTCACAGTTAAAAAATAGAACTAAAAAAAGTATCTTATAGATTCCATGTGCTTTACATTTTTTCAATTAAGTAGTTAGACTCAATAAGATTCTACAACATTTCCATGAGCATTTTGTACTATGCTAATGGAAGTAATGGACAATAGTACACTAGAGAAAAAGAAAAAAGGACAGACTTTTCTCTATCATACAATAAAGACCATAATCCATGGACCTACAAGACTATCCATGGTCTCTGCAGTTCCCTTTCCAGGCCAGCCATCATTAAAAGACCTGGATGACGCGTACCCACCAACGCACAGGACAGCCCTTCTACACTTTTTACTTTTATGTTTGTAACACTCCCTCATTGCCTGCTTTCAAAGAGTCACACATCCATCCACCAATCACTTCCAAAAACTCCACATGTATCCCTATCAACATATTGAACTTCCACACACCAAATGCCACTTAACAATGTTCCAGAAAGCTTTTCTATCTGCATGTCCCTTACTTATGCAAACAAATTGTACACAGTGCTGCTATAAAAGCCCATATGCATTATGCAGTGAGTGAAGTGCGTGAATGGAAGGGGGAGTAGGGATGGGCAAGTCCTGATGGGAGCCCAGGAGGGAAGTGCCAAGGGATGCCAAAGTGTGAGGCCACAGGCTAAGTGGTAGGGCGGAGGAGTCCCAATGGTCGGGTGCACAGCTGCCAGGCTGTGGGCCTGCAAGGGCAATGCTGAAGGGGGTGGGGTACTGGTGTCAACTAGGCATAGGGAGGGGAACCTGTGAGGTTCATGAGGGACCAGGACCAGTCTCAGTGGCAGTGGTATGGGTTAGCAGGGAAGGGATATAGGCAAAGAGGAAGAGAAAAGCAGAGTTTTGAGGTATTTCCAGAACTCAAGGAAGTCCGGCTCAAGTCTGAGAGGAGCAGGGAGTCTGTTTCAAAGAGAGGCACCAGCCGTAGAGAGAGACCTGCCTCCGACTCGCTGTTTGTAGAAGCAGTTGACAATCAGAGAATTGGAGTTAGAGGAGTGGAGAGCTGTAGCAGGAGAGTATTTAGGTATAGAAAGTTGGAGTAGCATAGTCCCAGGCATCAGAAAGTCTTCTCGATGATACAGAGGGTCTTCAATTTCATCCTTGCGGCAACCGGTAGCCATTGGAGAAATTATAGCTCTAGAGATACGAGCCCTGGGCTTGAGGCCAAAGATAAGGCTTGCAGCCCTTTTCTGGATTAGCTGAAGGGGGTGAAGGGAACAAAAGGGGAGGTTGAGGAAGTGACTGTTACAGTAGTCCAGCCTAGACAGGACCAGGGTTCTACAGACATTGAACTTCTGGGGGAAGGTGAGGAAAGGTAGAATGCCTGTAAGGATGTGAAGCTAAAAGTGGGCCTTCTTGACAAGATCCAAGATGTAAGGAGTGAAGGATAGGGAGGAGTCAAAGATGACCTCAAGGTTTTTGGCCTCACAGGATAGTGAGGGTAGAGGTCCCAATGAGGCCAGCCATAGGGTAAGAGGGAAACAGGGTGCAGGTGTCCCAATAAGAAGGATCTCCATCTTACTGCCATTGAGACAGAGACCGTTAGCCGCGCACAACACCTGGATGGCGGTCATATAATCGGGGATGAAAGACAGCGAGCAGAAAGTAGTACAGGGAAGTTTCAAGGAAAGCTTTGTGTCATCGGCATAAGACTGGAAATGAGGAGAGAAGAAGGAAATCAGATGAGCCAGAGTGACAAGATAGATATTGAAAAGCCACAGCAATAGGATAGAACCCTGGGGGATGCTCCAGGGGGAGAGCAAGGTGGTGTAGGAGAAACAGCCCAGTTGTAGCTGGGAAGGGCGGTTAGTGAGGAAACAGGTCAGCCAGTCCAGTGCCTGGTCCATGCTGCCGAAGGTTTCATGTAGCCGTTTAATGAGGATAAAATGGTTGACCATGTCAGAGGCGGGAGAGAGATCGATGAGCACTATCCTCAATTGTACTACGATCATAAATACCATATATGAAATTTTGGAAAAAGGTTGTGCACATCTTGGAGGACTGTAATTTGTACTGATGTATATAAGGTTTGAACTGGTGGTAGGTACCTGGGTGGGATTGGCCTGACTAGAGCATTGTAGAGACTGAGCAATGAGGTATTAACTATGCCATAGGTTTTTATTTTTTTTGGTAATGAACTGTGTTTTATACGTTTACATATAAATATATGTGACTTCTATGGATTTGTATTGTTAAGTGATGAATGGTAAAAGGTTGAATAAACCAAACACCAAATAAAATAAATAAAACATTAAAAAATGCCATATACATTTCAGCTATATAATTACACCATATTGCAAATATGGTTTCCATACCCTATAATACCTATGATGACTATACACATATTACTATAGTGTATGTGGACAGTGGGCAATTCTTGGGGGAACGGTGTAAGGCTGTGCCGCCAAGAATCTGGCCACTGGCCACAACCACCACAATAGAATTAAACCACATAACAAGTATGTACAATACACCTTCAAATAACAAGACTCACCCAGAGCCTCCCTTACCACAATCTCAATAACGTCTGCAGACAGACAAATTAACGGCAGACAGAGCACAGCTTTCTTCACCTAAAAAAGAGCTATATATCAAATTGTTTCCACTCCCCAACCTTTTCCAAGCCCTCTTTCATCCACAAAATAACCCAAATATATCTTCAGACTTCTTTTCCTCATCACACTGTCTGTGGACAAAGGCTGTAATCTGCCCATTCAATATGGTGGCCATTTCTAAAATTATGACATACCTCACATTGTCAAACATCCAATCAGCATCCGCCTCTCTGCAAAGTTAAGGCTCCACAAAAGTACTCTTTCTATAAGTTAAGCGACTTAACCAATGATATTATTACCATTCATTATATAAACATTTCTCGTAAGGAAATATCAAAAATCATCATTTCTTATTTTAACAGAAATGGCAAACACACTTGAGTGGCTAGAAGAAAACTTTCCCAAAGAAGAAATGAGTGAAGATGAAATCACTACATGCAAGTTTATTGAGGCTTTACTTGATACACTGCATTTTTGGGTTGGACAAAAGAGAGGGGGTGGGATTTTGTTGGCTGGAGATTTTATTAGAAATTGCCTGATGTATGGGTCTTCTATGATTGTGGGTGGAAAGGGAAAAACTGGTGTAGAAAGTGACAAGGACTGGATTGCTATTTTGGCAGGTACAGATTACATCTGGTCAAATGGCACTTTCTTCTCCTTGACTGACT